>NC_054479.1:54857921-55210421 GCF_017639515.1 Carcharodon carcharias | reverse complement strand
GAGAAGCAATTAGTTGAACACAGCGCTCTGTCTACGGGGACCGTCCCAGAGGTACTGTGCCTGGAATAAGGTTATGTTTAACGCAATAGTATCATGCCCTGCATTTTGTGCAACTTGGGTTTTAGTCTGACGTACAAGCAAAATACACACTGTGCATGAGAATGTTTTTGTTCAGATTCGGCAGTAATCACTGATCTTTTGTCCCATTCTTCGGTGATTTTCAACCCTGTTTTTATTTTGCTTTGAAACGTGACCTGTTTCGTTAATGCTGAATTGAGTCCCGGGTTAAGTCCCCAAATCTTTTGGTTTAAGATTTCTCACTGAGAAACTTCACACAGGATCAAGGACCTTGATGCAAAACAATACCTAAGAATGAGAAAAACAAATTGCAAGAGGAGGTAAAACAGTAAATAGGGATAGACGATCTCGACAAGAAAGCAAATCGCGTTCGTTTCAATCGCGCCTTTGGAAGGGTCAGAATTTCATACAGCGCTTCATGGACAATGGATTTAAGTGTGTTTCACATGTTTCATGGGCCGGAATTTTCCAACCCCTGACGCCGGCGGGATCTTCCGGTCCGCCGATGTGAACGGAGATTTCATGGTTCGCCAGCTCCGCCGTGGCGGGGTGGAAAATTGCGCCCCATGATGGGGAGTAATTTATCTTAACTCGCCGAGTAGGGAATTGGAGCGATCAGATGGCCACCGTCGTTAGGAAAATATTTGGCTTTAAAAAAGGGGTGGTGAAAGTGGAAGGAGTTGAGTTTTGCGGGGGTAATTTTTGCAGAGTTTTTCCCAATCCCCGGCCGTAACTTCCGATGCAAACCCCTGATAAACGGCGCAAACGGGGGAGTCTGTCTCGGGTTCGCCTGGACTGGGCAGGGGGTGAGAATGGAACCTGAGCTTGGGGATGGAGCATTGGCACCTGAGAGGATGCAAGACAGGAAGCTTTGACTCTATGGTATGGAAACGAGAAAGGGGAAATGAAATGAGAAAAATAAGGGGCGAGTCAGCGAAAAAAAAGCGCGAGAATTGAGGCCTCAAGTGTACAGTTTGTTTCTCAATTGTTAACCATGTACTGAAGTTAATTTCACAATATTTTAATTAGAATTGCTTTTTGTCATTTAATTGTGCAAAATATTACAAAGTTAACATTGTATTATCTTCGGAAACACTGCTTATGATCGCCAGTAAATGTGTAAGCACTAATAGTTAATGCGTTTATTAACACTGCTGGCTCTTTGCAGGACACTTCAATATTGGATAAAACAATATATGCGACCGTGTATTGTGCCAGAATGAAAGAAACTCCGCCGAATTTAGCGATTGTTTATTCTAATCCATTGGTAGAAAAGACGGCGCCTAATACGTCAACAGCTGAGGCACGTTGTCTTAAACTGTGAACGTAGATTTCGAATTACTGGAGAATCCTCCCAGGCATCTAGTTGCACAGCCTGCAATGGAGATCATAAATTAATACAACAACCATGATGCGGCAATTAAAGATAATGAAGTACTTGTTTAGTGAGTTACTGATAGACATGTTTCAAAAGTGAATTACCATCGTGTGAATGTACTTATCTCTACATTGCGGTCAGATTGAAGTCAAAGCCGTGGCGAATTTGTTGCAACTTGTGCAGACTAATGTGTTTAAACAGTAAATAGCTGCTTGCTAAATTCTCTACATATCAAAATATATACAACTAATGAGTTGCACTACATTTACAGGCGGACTATTCAACTGTGAACATCTGCAAAGCGGATCCCAATTCAGAAGGTGGAAATGAAGAGCAAATGATTTACTCCCAACTGCAGTTTAAAGAGAAGGAAGTTCAGTTTCTGACACCCTGCTTGCATTAACTGCAACTTGCAGTCCTTTACTGTTTCTGACGAAACGAAATACTGCAGATGTGTTCAGTTGATCAATCAATTGGAAAACGTGGGAGGCTGAGTCGAAAGTTGAGTGAGGAGTAAGATTATGGCTTGCTGCAGATTGGAGACATTTCGTCATCTGACATACTTGTGTACAGAAGACAAACGGCCTGGATTTTTGCATAGTAATGATGGTAAACTTGGCAGCGTTTATCATTACCGCTATTCTGAAAATAACAGAAACTTTTAGAATCCACACATGCGCAGTTATACCGGAGGTTGCTATCAGTGACTCTCTGCTTCTCCAGGCGATAAACTGTTGAGTTTCCCCGAATTCAATCAATTCCAATATATTGAACCAATGGGAGCATGCATTGTAATGCTCTCAGTCTCGCTGTAGAATCCTTGAAACCCTTGTTGAATGAGGTATAACTAGGTTTTTAACAGCACTTTTTTAATTCATTCATGGGATGTGGGCATCTCTGGCTGGGCCAGCATTTATTGCCCGTCCCTAATTGCCCTTGAGAATGTGGTGGTGAGCTGCCTTCTTGAACCGGTGCAGTCCATGTGGTGTAGGTACACACAATTCTGTTAATAATAACTGCTAAAAAGCCTCACTGAGCACAAAAGAGTAATTTTATACATGTTAAATGTCAAACTTCTCCATTGTGACATGAAATTTCACATACTTTAAAAATTATAGCCCAGAACTTCTGATCTCTGGATGGTCGTACCCTGCAGGTAGCCCACAAGATGTGCTGGGGAACCGCTCAGGAGTCCCCATATGCTGACAATATGGGAATTACCTGGGAAGTCTGGACTTGCAATGGACAATTCCCCTGTGTTTGGAACCCTCCAAAACTCAAGTTAAAGTCAGAGACTTTGGATTGTTCCGGCTCACTCACCAGAATAGTTACCCAGGAAAGATTAGAAAGGTTAAACCTAGTTCTAACTCTTTGGTAGCTCCATTACTGACTCCCACTGGAACCCCCAACTATCCCCCTAACCCCCATGACTAGCCCCCAACCCGACTACCCCCTGACCCAACTACCCCACCCGACCCTGCAACTACCTCCTGGCTACCCTCTGACGCCCAATTCATCCTGACCGCCACCCCCGCCCCCCCCCCCCCCCAGCTAGCCACGCAACCCCATGACTACCCTCAACCTGGAGACCCCCGACTACCCCCACCTGACCCCACAACTCCCTCAACAAGCCCCACAACCCCCTGACTAGCCCCACAACCCCCTGACTAGCCCCCAACACGACCAACCCCACCCAAGTATCCCCTGATGTGACTATCCCTGACCTCCCCACTACCACCTGATCCCCTGCCTACCCCTCCTGACCTGACTACACCCCAACCACCCAACAACCTCCACCAACAACCCCTGGCTACTCCCTTGATCCTACAACCCCCCAATCCCCCTGACTAGCCTCAATGCTCACAACGCCTGTTTTCCCCCCAACCCACCCGACCTCCTCAGCTACTTATCTTCTCTCTGTAACTTCTAAAGTGGCTTCAAGACATTTAAACTTACTGGAATATGGCAGCTAGTGCTTTAAAAACAGGTATGGCTTGGTTTCCCCAAACATTCCTGCACTATGAAGGAAGACTCTACACTACGCATTTCTGAGGAGGCCCAGTTTGGAAATCTGGGCAAGAAATGTCAATGTCTGGGGCAGGGCAAGTAAATATATGAGTGGAATGGCAATCCGACAGTGACTGCCATTCCTCAGAAGATTCAGCCCAACATTTTTCAAAGATTGTACATAATATTTTAGACTTTACCATAGTCTCATGTGTATTTCCCAGTCATGTATTTTGCTACCTGTAAAATTTAAAATTAGAAGTGAGGGAATTTCCACAGTTTTTAATTTCTGGTTTGTTGTCTGTGAGAATACTTGAATCTGATTAGCTACGTGATGACATCACTGTTTCTGGAAACCTGAGACCTCCTTAATTTGGTGTAGATCCAAACCGATGCCAGGAAAGGGGAAATCAAAACCACAGAAATTGTTCATTCTTTGTAGGCAGCTTTCTTCCACGTCAGTGACAAGTGTCAATGCTTCAACATTGACAGCAGAAATCCAGCCCAATGGTTTATTAATACTTTCAAAACAGTTTAATGGTTTCAAATAAAGAATTTCACTCACATTAAAGATCAGACTGAGTGATGTAAATTAGCCACCACCTTAAATTCAGGGAATGAGGATGCAAAGAGCTGACTCCACAGTCCCACACTCCTGCCTGGAGCTTGACACGATATTATGACTGATTTTCTGACAGTTTAAATTAATATATAGAAAAAGCAGAGACACGGTAATAAGCACACCATCAGGGAATTACTCCCCAATTGTGGTGCATTCCCTATGAGGATATCTTTTCGTTAAACACTTTCAGTGTTAAAGAAGTAATGAGATCATCAAGATGGGCTCTTAATCTGGAACACGTTTAACACAAGATGTAAAAAGCAAAAACTGTGGATGCTGGAAATCCAAAACAAAAACAAAAATACCTGGAAAAACTCAGCAGGTTGGGCAGCATCTGTGAAGAGGAACACAGTTAACGTTTCAATTCCGTATGACTCTTCAACAGAACTAAGTAAAAATACAAGAGAGGTGAAATATAAGCTGGTTTAAGGGGTGGGGGGGGAGGGGGTGGGACAGGTAGAGCTGGATAGAGGGCCTGTGATAGGTGGAGATAACCAAAAGATGTCACAGACAAAAGGACAAAGAGGTGTTGAAGGTGATGATACTATCTAAGGAATGTGCTAATTAAGAGTAGAAAGCAGGACAAGCCTGTTCCTGTCCCACAGAACTCATTTCTTGCTATCTTGACTCCATTCTCTCTCCCCTTGTCCAGTCCCTTCCCACCTACTTCCGTGATTCCTCTGACACCCTACATCATATCAACAATTTCCAGTTCCCTGGCCCCAACCGCCTCCTCTTCACCATGGACGTCCAATCCCTCTACACCTCCAACCCCCCACAGGATGGTCTGATGGCTTTCCGCTTCTTCCTCGAACAGAGGCCTGAACAATCCCCATCCACCACTACTCTCCTCCGTCTGGCTGAACTTGTTCTCACACTGAACAATTTCTCCTTAAACTCCTCTCACTTCCTCCAAATAAAAGGTGTGGCTATGGGTACCCACATGGACCCCAGCTATGCCTGTCTGTTTACGGAACATTCCTTGTTCCAGTTCTACTCCGGCCCCCTCCCACAACTCTTTCTCCGGTACATCGATGATTACTTCAGTGCTGCTTCATGCTCTCGTCTGGACCTGGAAAAATTTATTCATTTTGCTTCCAATTTCCACCTCTCCATCATTTTCACATGGTCCATCTCTGACACTTCCCTTCCCTTCCTTGACCTCTCTGTCTCAATTTCTGGTGGTAGACTGTCCACCAATCTCCATTACAAGCCTACCTCGTCTACAGCTCCTCACATCCCGCTTCCTGTAAGGACTCCATCCCATTCTCTCAGTTCCTTCACCTCCATCACATCTGTTCTGATGATGCCAGTTTCAAAAACAGTTCCTCTGACATGTCTTCCTCCTTCCTTAACCAAGGTTTTCCACCCATGTGGTTGTGAGGGCCCTCAACCGTGTCCGGCCCATCTCCCATGCATCCGCCCTCACACCTTCCTCTCCCTCCCAGAAACATGAGAGGGTCCCCCCTGTCCTCACTTATCAACCCACCAACCTCCGCAATCAAAGAATCATCATCCGGCATTTCCACCAACTCCAGCATGATGCCACCACCAAACACATCTTCCCTTCACCCCCCACTGGTGGCATTCTGCAGGGATCATTCCCTTCAGGACACCCTGGTCCACTCCTCCATCAACCCCTACACCTCAACCCCCTCCCACGGCACCTTCCCATGCAACCGCAGAAGGTGCAACACCTGCCCCTTTACTTCCCCTCTCCTCACCGTCCAAGGATCCAAACACTCCTTTCAAGTGAAGCAGCATTTCACTTGCACTTCCCTCAATTTAGTCTATTGCATTCATTGCTCCCAATACGGTTTCCTCTATATTGGAGAGACCAAACGCAGACTGGATGACAGCTTTGCAGAACACCTTCGGTCTGTCCGCAAGCATTACCCAGATCTCCCTGTTGCTTGAAATTTCAGCACTCCACCCTGCTCTCATGCCCACATGTCCGTCCTTGGCCTGCTGCATTGTTCCAGTGAAGCTCAACGCAAACTGGAGGAACAGCACCTCATCTTCCGACTAGGCACTTTACAGCCTTCCATAATGAATATTGGGTTCAACAATTTTAGATCATGAACTCTCTCCTCCATTCACACCCCCTTTCCAATCCCCCACTTTTTTTTCTTTTTTTCCAATAATTTATATAGATTTTTCTTTTCCCACCTATTTCCATTATTTTTAAATGTATTTCTATCCATTGTTTTATCTCTGCCTTTTAGCCTATTTCGATTCCTTCACCCTACCCCACCCCCACTAGGGCTCTCTGTACCTTGCTTGTCCTGCTTTCTATCCTTAATTAGCACATTCCTTAGATAAAATCATCACCTTCAACACCTCTTTGTCCTTTTGTCTGTGACATCTTTTAGTGATATCTACCTATCACTGGCCCTCTATCCAGCTCTACCTGTCCCATCATCCCCCACCCCATTAAACCAGCTTATATTTCACCTCCCTTGTATTTTTACTTAGTTCTGTTGAAGAGTGAGACAGACTCGAAACATTAACTATGTTCCTCTCCGCAGATGCTGCCAGACCTGCTGAGTTTTTCCAGGTATTTTTGTTTTTGTTTAACACAAGATGTTATCTTGCTAAAGGAGTTGAAGCCAATGATTGGAATTTTGGCTTTGAAGCTGGTGATGCAGTTTAATGCCACTTTAAATACCTGTTAGTACTTATTAAAGAGCTGCATGGCATTTTATGGGACAGCCCTTCAACTTACCTTTCTTAAGAGTCTGTTTGAGAGTAGCCATGAGAGTGAATAAACATTTGAGAATATCCATTTCAAGAGCCACTTAAAGGGGTCATCACCATTTCGTGATCATCACTGCTGGTCCTGTGAAGTGAACCTCTGAAATAAATCAGCAGACTTTCTGGGACACTTTGTCAAGACTTCATCAACAATTAACCAGCATTTGTTCCTTAAATTCTCTAAAGATTTCAACTTAAGAACTGTAAGTGCTTTGTTACTTCACCTTATCGGAGTCACCAGGAGACAGAGTGCCTGGCCACGGCCACTTCCAAGGATGCCCTTTGGTCTGGAGGAGGAAAGGGAGAACAGCACCAGCTGCTGCAGGAAATTGGTACATGGGAAATGGCAGGGCTAGATGGCACGTTTGCCTGGAGCTAGAGGGCATTCGCCCATTCGTCCTCCTCTGGACCTGCACCACTAGAATCTCTAACACTGTGTTGTAGAACCAGTGCGCACTCTCCCTCAGCCCCCGAGCCACACTGGGACATGGCTGTCTGCTAATCAAAACACTCCGCGCCTTCAGTGGAAATGTCTGGAAGGAGCCCACGCACATGCTTCACAAAAATTATCTCTACTCAGCACTTAAGTGCAAAACCTGCTGATGTCTATTATAACACCTCCAGGCAAATTCAAGTTATGGTAGTCAACAATTAGGTCCAAAACAAAACAGAATTACCTGGAAAAACTCAGCAGGTCTGGCAGCATCGGCGGAGAAGAAAAGAGTTGACGTTTCGGGTCCTCATGACCCGGGTCATGAGGATTCGAAACGTCAACTCTTTTCTTCTCCGCCGATGCTGCCAGACATGCTGAGATTTTCCAGGTAATTCTGTTTTTGTTTTGGATTTCCAGCATCCGCGGTTTTTTGTTTTTATTAATTAGGTCCAAACCCCGATTTTTAAACAGGTTGTTAATATACTGCAACCATTTCGCCCGATTTCATCCGTTAGCAAAAGAATCCCCTCCCCATACATACGCACCCTGACTGCAACCACCGATTCACCATTCACAACAAAGCATTCAGCAACATTATACAGTATAGTTTTAGCTACCCAAACTCAGATGCAGAGCCCGAAAACCGCAGATGCTTACTTGGCGAAGTGAAGCGATAGCAGTTTATGATGGGGCACCAACTCCGACGTTGAACTGCTGCAGTCCCAAAGCCTCCGACATTGCAGTACTTCACTACGCAAATACTACTCCTCTCCACCGCCTTTCTAATATTTAGCCCGTTTTTTTCTAGTTAATTCTGCTTTCTCACGCTGTAACTATTGTTACACATTGTTGGCACGCTTGAGACAAGGACAGCGTTACAATAGATTTCACACGTTACTTTGTGTGCACACTGCAGCGCACAACAGAGCCGCACGCGTCTAGGTGAAGCACCCACATATCTTATCAGATGAGAAATGAAACAAAATTGCCTACGCAGTCTGGCACATACCACCTACAGATCTGTCTGCATAGTAATAGCAATACTGATCACTGCTCATGACTAACTTTTCATGTGGAAAGAAGAAGTTTCAAATACTTTGTGCATACTTGTGTATGTATGAACTGGGGCCTACAGATCTGTATGAATGCATTCTATATTCAAAATGTATTTTAACATGGATAATTCAAACAGAGAAACGACGGCTAAGCCTTTGCTCCATAATGAATAGAGGAGTGCCCTGATTTGGGGGAAAAAAACAATTCCATTGGGCAGAAATTTCGATTCTGAGCTGCTCACCATGTGAATCTCCGCCCATTAATGTGAATGAACAAGAACTCACGTCCCGGCGATCGCCAAATGGAAATTTGACTCTGTTAGCTCGGAAATTCGACAGGTCTGCTCCGGATCTGCCGCCATAACTTCGGCGGAAACCCAGAAGAATCTGTGTAAAAGGCCGTTTTTAATTGTTTTATCCAAGAATTGCGCCAGTCTCCCGCACAAGAACACCGGAGAAAATTCCCGACCAATTTTGCGTTTAAAACATGTTGCAAGGAAGATACACGGACAGTGCAACAAATGAAAGTGTCATCTTATTACCGGTTGCTATAAGGCTCTCAATAAAATATGAGCATTCTATTATAACACAACTTGGATTATTCTGGATCCAAACGCACAGAACTGGCCAGGAACATTTTGAAGGCAATTTTTGCAAGCGCTACTGATAAATAATTGCTCGCAATATGTTGATAAACAAAATATGTTGATAAAACAAAACAAAATCAATGTATTTTTACATTCACATCTAAGCCACTCGTTTAATGCTCAAACATATCTAAATGCCTTTACTATTTCTATTCTCCAGAAGCCTAATTCCATAAATGGCAATCAAGATAATTCTATGATACTTTTTATCTGCTAGGTAATTCAATCTGATCGCTGATTAAAGAGATGGAAAAGGCAAGGAAAAATGATGGGCGCAAGAGAATCAGACACAAAGATAAAGAAAAAGGGAGATAATTGAAGGGGGCGCGTGATTACTTCAAGTAACGCATGAGTCAAATGAATTATGCAATACATGGGTAGATAGGTTGCTTTTGGCCCATGGTGGGAATATATTGTTACACATGCCCCCGAAGCTGAGAATTTAGTAATTTTGGCGGAATGATAATACCTCTTACCGCAGCAGACCTACTATTGTAGCTACCTCTGCACAGGACTTAGATATATTTGTACCATCAAATGGAACTTAGTAATAGCAAGATCTTAAAGGTCACAACTGCTGAACTATTTTATATCACACCCTCTGCTTGCAAATTATAAAACCGCAATGTGATGTGTAGAATGCTTTCTGACCACCTTTGAGGCTTCTTAAAAAAGTCTGCAGAAGATTAAAGTATGAAATTTACGAAAATAAATGAACGATATCACGGTCCTGCATCAGATAAGTGTTTGCAGTCGAGTTTGCATTTCCCAACTACGAGCTGAGTTTTAGACCCCACATCGCCTCCATCACAAAGTTCACCTATTCAGACCTCCGTATTATTGCCTGTCTCTATCCCTGCCTCAACTCACCTATTCCTGATTTTGGGCCCTCACTCCTGATTTTGGGATCTCCAGATTTCACTATTCCAATGCTTTTCTGGCCGGACTCACATCTTCCATCCTCCAGAAACTTCAGCTCAACCAAAATTCTGCTGCGCATTATTCAGCTTGCACCCAGTTCCGTTCACCCTTTTACTTTCTGACCTACATTGACTCCCAACGCATCAACAACTCCAGTTTAAAATTCTCCTCCATGCAATCATGCTAATAATTGCAGAAATAATTGAGTAGATAACCCTTGTCCTGTAATGTCTCAATTTTTAAAATTCTCATCTTAACGCTTAAGCAACTCTGCGCCCTTGTTGCTACCTATCTCTGTAACCTGCCCTAGCTCTGAACTGACATCTTTCCCTAGTTTCATCCTGATGTCGCCTCATACCTTTTCTGAACTCATCATGTCCATGAGACTCTCATCCTGCTCCCTTGATCCTATTTCCATAAAACTGCTGACCCCACCGCCCCCACCCGACCACCACCACCTTCCCTTCCTGCTGCCGGTGTTAGCTGATATTGTTAATGGTTCTCTCTCTCTCTTCAGGTAAGGCCCCTTTCTCCTTTAAAATTGCTATCATCGCCTCTTCTCCTTAAAAAAACTTGATACCACCAGCCTCACAAACTACTACTTCATCTCCAACCTCCCTTTCATTACCAAAGTCCTTGATTGTGTTGACACCTCTTAACTATGTGCCCATCTTTCCAGGAACTCCAGTTTTGAATCCCTCCAATCAGGTTGCTGCCTCTGCCACAGTACCAAAATAGTTCTTATCAAAGTCACAAATGACATCTTAAATGTGTTGACAAAACTAAATTCTCCCTTCTTGTCCTGCTCCACCTGCCTGCTGCCTTTGACATTGTGGACCACATTGTCTTCTTCCAATTCTTCTCCACCATCATCCAGCTGGATGGGACTGCATTTGCTGGTTCCATTCTTAACTATCTAATCATAATTTGAATATTGCTGAAAAGAAAGACATGTTGCCAAAGCTTTTCATTTTGCACTCATCAAGATGAATGCAAGAGTGCAAAATTTCAAATGATCACAGCAACTTATGCTACAGGAGAAAAAGGTTGCTGATTGGTTGGCAAGTTGATAGAATGTGAATTGACAGTGTGAGCAGCTGGGAGTTTGGTGAGTGAGAGAGCTAGAGGAAGAGAAGAAGGAGGTGCTTCTTTCTTGTTTTACTCCTTTCAGCCTCCAGTATTTGGTTCTTACTTGGGTGCAGGGGAAGAAGCTGATTGGGGAATAATTGGTAAGTTACTCTTCTTATTCTACATGTAATAAATAGTTTGTAATGATAAGGTATGACAGGGCAGCTCAGCCGAGCGTAATGTGCAACCAATGGCATGTGAAGTCATAGACGTACCATGTGTCCTGGACAAACACATCTGCAGAAAGTGTCACTGGCTGCAGAAGCTTGAGCTCCAGGTTTCAGAGCTCAAGTGATGGCTGGAGTCAATGTGGTGCATCCATGAGGCAGAGAACTACATGGATAGCACATTTAGGGAGGTGGTTACACCACAGGTTAGGAGCATGGAGGCAGAGAAGTTGCCTGGTGATCACCAGGCAGTCTAAGAAAAACAGGCAGGTAGTGCAGAAATCCTCTGGAGTGTGTATGAGATGGGTTTCTAGGGCAGTACATTGAACAACCAACTAGGGATTGGGCTATTTTAGAATATAAGTGGTAAGCCTGAGGACTGGGGGCAATTTAGAATCCAGCAAAGGATGACCAAAAAACTGAAAAAGAATGGGAAAAGAGAACATGAATGCAAGCTAGCAAGAAACATAAAGGAGGGTAGTAAAAGCTTCTTAGGGTATGTGAAAAGGAAAACATTAGCAAGGACAAATGTGGGTCCCTTTACAGGTGGAAACAGGAGAATTTATAATGCAGAATAGGGAAATGACAAAGAAACTAAATAATTACTTTGTGTCTGTCTTCATGGAGGGAGATACAGAAAATGTCCCAGAAACAGTAGAAAACCAAGGGGCTTATGGAAAGGAGGAACTGAAAAAAAGTATTAAAATAGAGATAGTACTTGAAAAATTACTTAAGTTGAAGATTGATAAATCCCCTGGATTGGATGAGCTGCATCCCAGAGTGTTGAAGGAGGTGGCTTTAGAGATAGTGGCTGCATTGGGGTTAACTTTCAAACTTCTGTAGATTCTGGAAAGGTTCCTGTAGACTGGAAAGTAGCAAATGTAACCCCACTATTTAAGAAGGGAGGAAAAGAGAAACAGAGAACTTCAGACCTGTCAGTTTGACATTAGTGGTGGGGAAAATTATAAAGAATGTGATAAATGGACACTTAGAAAATAATGATATGATTGGGTAGAGTCAATATGGATTTATGAAAGGGAAATCATGTTTGACAAATCTGTTGGAGTTTTTTGACTACATGCAGCAGAGATAAAGAACCAGTGGGTGTGGTGTATTTGGATTTTCAAAAGGCTTTTGATAAGGTCTTGCACAAGAGGTTAGTAAACAAAATTAGAGCACATGGGATTGGGGTAATATACTGGTATGGATTGAGGATTGATTAACAGACAGGAAACAGAGAGTAGGAATAAATGGGTTATGCTCAGGATGGCAGGCTGTTGCTCATGGGGTACTGCAAAGATCAGTGCTGGGGACACAGCTAGGAAGGGGATACTTACCCATAGAGAGAGTGCAATGGAGGTTCACCAGACTAATCCCTGGGATGGCGGGATTGTCTTATGAGGAGCGATTAAGGAAACTTGGCCTGTATTCTCTAGAGTTTCAATAAATGAGAGGTGATTTTATTGAAACATACAAAATTCTACAGGGCTCAACAGGGTAGATGCAGATAGGACATATCCTCTGGCTGGTGAGTCTAGAACCAGGGGACACTGTCTCATATTAAGGGGCAGGCTATTTAAGACTGAGATGAGGAGGAATTTCTTCACTCAGAGGGTGGTGAATCTTTGGATTTCTCTACCTCAGAGGGTTGTGGAAGTTCAATCATTGATCATCTTCAAGTCTTAAATCGCCAGATTGCTGGATACTAATAACATGAAGGGATATGGAGGCAGTGCAGAAAAGTGGCAGTGATGTAGATGATCAGCCATGATCTAATTGAATGGTGGAGCAGACTCGACAGGCCGAATGCCCTACTCATGCTTCTATGTCCCTAAGCCAACTCCGATTGGCTGAATAATTGGCATGGAAAAAGGAATGGGGAACTAGAGGCTCCCTGTGTTTCCAGGTGATTCAAAAAATGCATAACATATTCCTTTTGCTTGCAGAGAACGGGTCCCTGTGTGTGAATATATATCATTTCTAGCAAGCATAAATGAGCCACGTTAAGAGCTTGATCGATTATCTTAAATTGGTTGTTAGTGTAGCTATTAGTGTACTCAAGATTATTCAGCAAGTGCTGTCCAGTCACAGAATCATATCTTAATGGTAGACATTTTGTTTGGGGTTTTGCAAGTATGGGTTAGTAGATAGCGGTCTGTATTCTACCTATTAAGAACAGCCAGAGGAACATTGTTTGGCCCAATGAGTCAATCGTTGGGAGGTACAGCTTATGCACCTGGCATCTCACTGGCATTGAAATTCACAGTACCTAGAAGCGACATAAATTCACACACAGGGACCTGGACTCTGCAAACAAAAAAAAGGTTCAATCTTTGCACATTTTTGGAATTACCTGGTGGCTTTGGGAGCCTATAGTTCCACACTGCTTTCTCCATGGCAAAGCCTCAGCGAATCAGAGTCAACTTGCCAATCAATCAACACCCTTCTTCCCCTGCAATATAAATTGAAATTTGGAATTCTTGCATTTGTCCTGTTGAGTGGAATGTGTAAGCTTCGACAACATACCTCTCTTTTAAGCAATCTCTTATCATAGTCTGAACATCACCAGCAAAAGCTTCAGTTCCTGCTCCTGCACCATTATCCCTGGCGTCACCCAAGGATCTATCTTGGGCTCCTCCTATTTCTCATGCTATCCCTCAGCAGCATTTTCCAAAAACACTATGGGCAAAGTTTCCCCAGAATTGCACTAAGTGCGGTAACATGTCAGTTAAATGGACCTACCCACCAATGAAAATGACGGGTTTTCACGCTGTGTCTTTCCGAGCCCACCTCATTATTTATTCATCCCTGGGAAACATGCAGCTTCCATGGCGAGCGGGCTCTCATTCACCCACACGCCATCACCCGGCTGTTGCATCACGCCGGCCACCACCTTTAAAAAGCAGCCACCAGCAAAGCACTCATCACCACCAGCTCACCACCGCTGCCTGGGAGACACGGCCAGCAAAGGAAAACAGACTGCAGCCCTCCCCGCTTCAATGACGGTCCCTCGAGTGACTGCTGGATACAGTGGAGGCCCGCCAATATGTGTTCTACCCCTGTTCTGGCCACAAGATGGGCAACAATTTCACCAACCCAGCTTTGGAAGGTGGTGGCAATGGTGGTCAGCACAAACACCATCCAGAGGAGGATAGCCCCCCAGTGCCGCAAAAGGATGAATGATCTCTTCCATCCTGCCAGGATAAGTCACTCTTCTCATCACTCCCACCTCACACACTCACAAGCCCATCACACATCCACAGGGCCCTCACTCACTACCAGTGCAAGGGACATCACCATTCACTCTCTCACACACACCGTCATTGTCCTCATCTCATCCATGGGACCACTCACCACCCAGACAGGCCAGGCACATTTATCATCTGGCCTGGCAGGCATCCTGATACACTCTTCCCATCTCTATCTATGCAGGACAAACTGGCTCACAACAGGAGGAACAGGTCACAGACAGGTGGAGGGATACCAGAGATTGAATTCGAAACCAGAACCATCCAGCTGGCTGATTGACCAGGGTCAGTCCTGTGCTCATAGTGAAGTTGGAGGTGGTCTACCAAGTGAGGATTTAGCAGTGCAACATCCATCAGACAACCATGCTGTGAGTGATGTGTCCTCTTTCACAGGCCACTGCCATGCACTAATGATCTCCCCTAGCTTTCACAGACACACCTGGGAAACAACTGACAGAATCCATGACCCAGGGCCTCCAATCAAGCCCTGAAGAAACCTCTGCAGAAGAAACTGAAGGCACCTCCCTGAAGTTCCGAGCACAGCGCTCACCCTCCACCAGCGCAGAGACACACACCTTGGTAGGACCTAGCTTTAGAGTAGCCTTAGGATAACAATCTGGTGAGCACATCGCACTTTCTGATCCACAGCAGGCGGAGGCAGGGACTTCCCAGGTCCCTGACACTTTGAGATTGCTGGAAACCAGAACGTTGCTGAGTCCGCGTCAGATGACAAGTCTCTGGACTCAGCCATGTCACAGTTGCTGGAACTGCAAAGACAAGCTAGGGAACAACAGGAAGGGATGTCCACTGCACTCCTCAGATTGCAAGGCATGATGGAGGAGACCGTCCATCTCCAGGCTGAGATGATAGCGCCAGCATTGCAACCCGCCGAGGCCAACACTGGCAGGATGGCAGCCACCATGGAGACCTTGATCCAGGACGTCATTCCTGCACTGCTGCACAGGCTTAACTCCATCGCTGATGCGATAGTTGGCCTCCAACAGTGTTATGCAAGAGGGGTGCCATGTAGCTCGATCTCACTCCAGCTACCCCTTCTGCTCACAGAGTTAGCCAGCGGCCCTCGGGCACCCAGAGGGAGGAGGAACAGAAGGTGCACACCCCAGGGCCATCCACCCAGGTGACTCCGGGAAAGTCCGGCCCATCCAAGCCCCCTCTTCCTGTGACCCTCGCAGCTCCGGCTTCACAGGCCGAGGGTGCCACTGCTACACAGCAGGATCCCAGAAGTAAGCTGGGACCCCCCCAGAAGACGCCCACCAAAGTCATCACAGACAGTGCTTTGCAGTCAACAGGCTGCCTCCACCTCCTCTGTGGATGTCCGGGGAGCACCAAGACATAGTGGCAGGGTTAGGAAAGTTAGGTAAAAGTCGTTGCACAGCCTGGGCACGGGTTTTGATTACTTGTACATATTGTTCACTATTGTCAGTGGCTCCTTGTTCTGATGAGCAGTGTTCTTGTCACTCAGATGTGAAAGCTTTCTGTGCAAAATAAATGGCAGTGCCTCAGTCCAGGGCCTCTTCCCTGTGCTCTGTGCAGCCTTCAGACCAAAGTGATGGTCCAGCCTCACACTCCCTGGAAACATTACTGATGCCTGCACCTTGGCAGTGCTGGTCATTGCTGCCAGAATGTAGTGGGCGGGTGCCACAGAGCTCTCTCATTCTCTCTGTGTCTCTCAGGACATTTGAGGTGGGGCTGGCCCCCATCACACCAGCATCTGCAACCAGTGATGCTGTGCACCAGCTCCTGAAGGGCTGAGGTGGTGAAGGTGGACACAGCACCTGACACATCTAAAGTTCCATGGCTGTGTCTCTGAGATGGCCTTGATCACAGAGCACAAGTGAACTGCCCTCTGTCAAACAGGAGTCAGACATTCTCAGAGGCTATGTGAAAATCTATGGAGTGTCCTCACTGAATGTTGTCATCATCCTCCTGTAATCGAGCAACTATTAGGGCCTCCACTGTGTCCCCATGACAGGAACATTCTCACAGAGGGTATTCACGTTGCCATAAGCCAGACAGGATTCAAACGTTTACAACTGCGATGTGAGGATCTATGGGGACACCTCACTGCATGTCATCATCATCCTCCACATATATAGCAGCCATGAGGGCCTCCTGAGTGCACCTGCCTCATCTGGCCAGTGCAAGGGCCTCATCCCCATCATCGTCGCCTCCAAGGACCTCCTCACCCTCATCCCTGCCAATGCCCTCCTCATCTGAGGAGATGTGCAGCTCCTCCATCTCCTCAGCCAGCTCCTCTCCTTGTTGGAGTGCCAGGTTGTAAAGGGTGCAGCAGGCGATGATGATGCATGACACCCTCTGCGGACTGTATTGCAGGGCTCCACCAGACCGGTCCAGGCACCAGAACCTCATCTTCAACATCCCGATGGTTTGCTCCACCAAGTTGCAGTCACCTCCGAGGCTGGCCAACACTTGCCCCCAGACACCCTTCCACCTCAAGCAGTCACCTCCGGGCTGGCCAGTTCTTGCCCCTGAACACCACTCCCCCACCCCCAACCCCACCCCCCCTACCCCCCACCTCAGCAATTGCCTCAGAGGCTGGCCAGCCCTTGCCCCCAGACACTCCGCCTCTCAGCAGTTGCCACTGGGGCCAGACATCAGCCCCCCACCCCCCCCCGGCCCCGGCGCCCCTGTGGCCTGGAAACAACAGGCGAGCTGTGGAGAACACTGCTGCTCACTCACCTCAGTTCCCCCAAATTGAAGGCCGCCAAGTGCGAAATACGTCAGCGTGCTTTCCCGCTGATGTGAAGGACGATGCAGCGGGATTCCAAGGGCCTGGCGGGATGGCCTTTTAATTATATGAACCATAGAACCATAGAATGTTGATGTATTACAATTAGCTTCCTGCTGACCGATGGCGGGAAAAGCAGCCCGCTATCAGCAGGCTGCGCAGACAATTGTGAGCTGCCTTCACGCCATCGTGAAGAAGGTTGCACCATATTTCCCGCACACGCCACCTATTACACCCACCACCAGCTGGCTCAGTAAATTCCAATCCTGTATCCACTTTCACATGTATGATGACAACAACCAGCTCCACCTTACACAACCTTTCTTGACCCCTCCACGGTTGTTAATTTATCAGACTACTTGTCTAACATCCAGTACTAGAAGATCAGAAATTTTCTCCAAAATTAAATATAGGGAAGACTGAAGCTATTGTCTTCAGTCCCCAATACAAACTCTGTTCCTTGGATACCAACTCTATTCCTCTTCATGGTAGCTGTCTAAGGCTGTACCAGACAGTTTGCAATGTTGGTGTCATAGTTGATCGCTGACGAATAGTAGCAGCAGTGTGTACAATCTACAAGATGCACTGCAGAAACTCACCAAGACTCCTTAGGCAGCACCTTCCAAACCCGCGACCGCTACCATCTAGAAGGACAAGGGCAGTAGATAGATGGGAACACCATCAACTGGAAGTTCCGCTCCAATCCACTCATCATCCTGACTTGGAAATATATTGCCATTCCTTCACTGTCCCTGGGTCAAAATCCTGGAACTCCCTCCCTAACAGCATTGTGGGTGTATCTACACTACAGTGGATGCAGTAGCTCAAGAAGGCAGCTTACCAGCACCTTCTCAAGGGCATTTAGAGATGGACAATAAATTCTGGCCCAGCCAGCGAAGCCCACATCCTGTAAATTAATGAAAAAAGGAAGAGCTTCTGATCACATGTCCACGCCATCACTAAGATCATCTATTTCTACCTCTGTAGTATCATCGACTCCACACCTGCCTCAGCTCATTGGCTGCTGAAATCCTCATCCAAGCCTTTGTTACCTCTAGACATGACTATTCCAGTGCACTCTTGGATAGTCTCCTCCTACCTTCTACCTCCATAGCTTAAGGTCATCGAGAATTCTGAAGCCTGTGTCCTTATTCATACCAAGCCATTCAACCATCCCCCCTATGCTGGCTGAATTACTCCCAGTTAAGCAATGGCTTGATTTTAAAATTCTCATTCTTGTTTTCAAATCTCTCCATGGCCTCGTCGCTCCCTTTCTCTGCCAGCTCCTCCAGTCTCCAACTTTCCGAGGTATCAATGCTTATCTAATTCTGGCCCCTTCAGTCCTTGATTTTAATTGCTCCACAATTGGCCTTCAGCAGCATGGCCCTAAAGAACATTCCAGCATCAAGGAATTTTTCTTCATTTTAAATTGTGAACTGCCAAAATTATCCTAATGGTTTCAGAATAACAGGTTATCCATACACTTACAAAAGACAAATTTTATTTGTATGTACAAGGGAAGCAAAACAGCAGAGACATTAGTGGAGTACAGACAGTGCAGGGTGGAGCTTAAGAAAGCAATTAGGAGAGCAAAGAGGGGATATGAGAAAGCTCTGGCTGGTAAAAGTAGGGAAAATCCCAAGATATTCTACACTTGTATCAATGAGAAGAGGATAACCAGGGAAAGAGTAGGCCCATAAGGGACCAAGGGGACAATCTATGGGTGGAGCCAGAGGACATCGCTAGAGTGTTGAATGAATACTTCACGTCCGTCCTCACCCAAGAGAATGAGGATGAAGGTATCAAACTCGGGGAGACAGACTGTGAGGTTCTTAAGCAAATTGATATAGGGAGTGACAAGGTATTGGAGGTGTTGGCAGGCTTAAAAGTGGACAAATCTCAAGGTCCGGATGATTTGTGTCCCAGACTGCTAAGGGAGGCAAGGGAAGAGATCGCAGGGGCCCTGAACCAAATTTTTAATTCCTCTCTGGCCACAGGGGAGGTGCCAGAGGACTGGAGAACAACTAATGTGGTTCTGCTATTTAAGGAGGGCTGTAGAGATAAGCCAGGGAACTACAGGCCAGTGAGTCTCACATCAGTGGTAGGGAAACTATTGGAGAAATTTCTGGAGGAGAGTATGTATCTCCACTTGGAGGGGTAAGGTTTGATAGGGATAGTCAGCATGGCTTTGTCAGAGGGAGGTCATGCCTAACAAGTTTGAATTTTTTGAGGAGGTGACCAGGTGTGTAGATGAGGGTAGTGCAGTTGATATGGATTTCAGCAAAGCCTTTGACAAGGTCCCACATGGGAGACTTATAAAGAAGGCAAAGGCACATGGGATACAGGGTAATTTGATAAGGTGGATTCAGAATTGGCTTAGTTATCGGAGTCAGAGGGTGATGACAGAAGGATGCTTTAGTGACTGGAAGCCAGTGTCCAGTGGCGTACCACAGGGATCTGTGCTGGGTCCCCTATTATTCGTCATTTATATAAATGACATAGATGACTATGTGGGGGGGGGTAGGATTAATAAGTTTACGGATGACACAAAGATTGGCCGGGTGGTTAACATTGAGGTTGAGTGTCTTGGGCTACAGGAAGACGGGATGGTCAAATGGGCAGATAAGTGACAGATGGAATTTAACCCTGAAAAGTGTGAGGTGATACACTTTGGAAGGAGTAATTGACAAGGAAGTACTCAATGAACGGCATGGCACTAGGAAGTTCTGAGGAACAAAGAGACCTTGGCATGTGTGTCCATAGATCTCTGAAGGCAGAGGGGCACATTAGTGGGGTTGTGAAAAAGACATATTGGACACTTGCCTTTATCAATCGAGGCATAGATTACAAAAGTAGGGAGATCATGTTGGAGTTGTATAGAACCTTGGTGAGGCCACAGCTGGAGAACTGTGTACAGTTCTGGTCGCCACATTATAGGAAGGATGTGATTGCACTGGAGGGGATGCAGAGGAGATTCACCAGGTTGTTGCCTGGGATGAAACATTTAACTTATGAAGAGAAGTTGGATAGACTTGGGTTGTTTTTGTTGGAGCAGAGAAGATTGAGGGACGACCTGATCGAGGTGTACAAGATTATGAGGGGCATGGACAGTGTGGATAGGGAGCAGCCAGCTGTTCCCCTTAGTTGAAGGGTCAGTCACAATGGGATATAAGTTCAAGGTGAGGGGCAGGAGGTTTAGAGGGGATGTGAGGAAAAACCTTTTTACCCAGAGGTCGGTGACAGTCTGGAATGTGCTGCCTGGGAGGGTGGTGGAGGTGGGTTGCCTCACATCCTTTAAAAAGTACCTGGATGAGCACTTGGGCATGTCATAACATTCAAGGCAATGGGCCAAGTGCTGATAAATGGGATTAGGTAGGTAGGTCAGATGTTTCTCACGTGTTGGTGCAGACTCGATGGACCGAAGGGCCTCTTCTGCACTGTGATTCTATGGTTTTGTGATTCTGTGATTTATTCACTTCAAATCTAAAACATCACTACTTAATGATTCTGAATTTGAAATTATGACACATGGAATAGAGTAAAACATTCCTAAGTGTTGTGATTTACAAATTTTTTAATTTTGATGAACAAATAGCAAAAGTGTTAAATATGTTTCTTGTTGCAAAAGAATATTGTAGAAATTGAGATATCATTTGTCGGTTAAAATATTATTTACTATTTGTCTTTTGTAAATTTGCTATAGTATATACATTTTTTATTCATTCATGGGATGTTGTCATTGCTGGCTAGTTTAGTACTATTCTCTGCAACAATGTGAGCCTCTTCTTTTAACCTAATACTACCTTTAACTTCCCTGTTAAGTCACAGATGGATATCTCTTACTGAGTTTTTTTTAATGGAATGCATTTTTGTTGAGCATTTTGTATTGTTTCTTTAAATATTTCCCATTCTTTATTTACCGCCATACCTTTTAGTCTATTTACTCAATCAACCTTAGCCAGCTTTCCCCTAATACTTATGTAATTGGTTTCATCTGAATATGAGATTCTTGTTTGGGACTGGAATATGTCACTTACAAATTTAATATGGAACACAAATATATTATGATCACTTTTTTCCAAAAGATTTTTTACTATGAGATTACTAATTAACCTGTCTCATTTCACAGCATTAGGCCTAAAATAGTTTGATCCCTAGTTGGTTACATAACATTTCGTTCCCCATAAGATCATAAGAAATAGTAGCAGGAATAGATCATTCAGCCCCTCACATCTGCCTCACCATTCAATGACATCATGGCTGATCTGATTATGGCCTTAATTCCAATTTCCCACCTGCGCTCCCAAACCCTTGACTCACTAGTAGATCAAAAATCTGACAAACAGCCTTGAATATATTCAATGGCCCAGCCTCCATTGCTCTCTGGGGAGGAGAATTCCAAAGATTAATGACACTCTAAGAGAAGGAATTCCTCCTCACCTCCGCCTTAAATGGGAGGCCCTTTATTTTTAAACGGTATCTCCTAGTTTTAGGTTACCCAATGAGGGGAAACACCAGTTTCTGTCGAAGGGTCATGAGGACTCGAAACGTCAACTCTTCTTCTCCGCCGATGCTGCCAGACCTGCTGAGTTTTTCCAGGTAATTCTGTTTTTGTTGAGGGGAAACATCCCCTTGATATCTACCATGTCAAGCCCCCTCAGAACCTTATGTGTTTCAATAAGTTCACCTCTCATTCTTTTAAACTCCAACAAGTCCAGGCCTAAACTGATCAACCTTCTCTCATAAGCCAATCCCTTCATCCCAGGAATTAGCCTAGTTAACCTTCTCTGAACTGCTTCCAATACAATTATATTCCTTCTTGAGAAAGGAGTCCAAGACAGTACACTGTGTTATAGATGCAGTCTCACTAATACCCTGTACAGTTGTAGCAAGACTTCCCTACTTTTATTCTCCATTGCCTTTTCAATAGAGGCCAGCATTCCATTTGCCTTCCTAATTATTTGCTGTACCTGTATGCTAACTTGATTATTCCATTGTCTGTGTTACAAGATGCAATTATTTCTTGCTTAATGCTCTGACCAATGGTATAACAATTGTTAGGAGGTCTATAACTTACAGCCACCAATGTTTTCTGTCTCTTGTTATTCCTAATCTTCACCCATATTGATTCTATTTCCTGATTTTCGAAGCCAAAATCTTTTCTCACTATTATCCTTATTTTATCATTTGCTCTCAGGGCTACTCCTCATATATTTTTATTCTGTCTGTCTCTGTCTAAAGCGTTGTTCACTTGTCCTAATATCTCCTTATTTAGAAAAACTACTAAGAGGCACTAATGCAAGTTTGTTTTGAACATTACAGGGCAACTGTTTGGCTAAAAACAGCTAGAATGAACAAGAATTTAGCCCAGTAATTTCAGTAATACTGCACCAGAAACTTGCTAGCTATTGTAGCTACAAGAACAAGTCAGGGTCTGGGAATACCGGAGCGAATAATTCACCTCCTGACTCCCAAAACCTGTCCACCATTTACAAGGCACAAGTCAGGGGTGCGATGGAATGCTCTCCACTTGCCTGGATGAGTGCAGCTCCAACAACACTCAAGAAACTCAACACCACTCACGATAAAGCAGCCAACTTGATTGGCACCCCATCCACCACCCTAAACATTCACTCCCTCCACCACTGACGCACAGTGGCAGCAGTGTGTACCATCTACATACAAGAGGCACTGCAGCAATTCACCAAGGCTCCTTCAACAGCAATTTCCAAACCTGTGGCCTCTACCACCTAGAGGCACAAGGGCAGCAGATGCACTGGAACACCACCACCTGCAAGTTCCCCTCCAAGCCACATGCTATCCTAGCTGTTTCTTCACGGTTGTTGGGTCAAAATCCTGGAACTCCCTTGGTAACAGAACATGTACCTTCACCACATGGCTGCAGCATTTCACCACCACCTTCTCCAGTACAATTAGGGATGGGCAATAAATGTTCCAAAACCCTGTGAAAGAATAAATTAAGAAATATGCAACATTGTATGTTTCTTTTTTCTAAAGAAAATGCATTACCTCAGTTAAATGTGATTCTTTTTTGCATATATTTGTTTTATGAAATGTAGGTATATTAAATAAGTAAATCAACGTCAGAAATTACCGAGAAAGAAACTATTAAGGGATTTAACATTTTTGAAAGTCATAGATCCCTAGGCCCAGATTAAATGTGTCCTACATTGTTAAGGGAAGCAAGAGAAGAAATAGCAATGGTTCAGACCATCATTTCCATTCCTTTCTGGCTACAGGCATGATGTCAGAGGACTGGAGGACCAATGTTGTGCCATTGTTTATAAGGGGGAAAAGAATAGACCTGGGTAATTGCAGGTCAGTCAGCCTATCCTCGCTCGTGGGAAGCTATTGGAAAAAATTCTGAGGGACAGGATAAATCTTCATTTAGAAAGACACAGATTAAACAAAGGCAGCCAGCATGCATTTATTTGAGGAAGGTCATGCCTAACTAATTTTTATGCAGAGGTAATAAAGAGGATCATTGAGGGTGGTGCATTAGAGATAGTCGAGATGGATTTTAGCAAGGCTTTTGCTGAGTTCCTGCATGACAAGTATGGTCATGAAAGTAAGAGCCCATGGGATCTAATGCAAATTGACAAATTGGATCCAAAGTAGTCTCAGGGACAGGAAACAAAGTGCAATTCTCAATAGGTGTTTTGGTGATTGGTAAGCTGATCCATCAGGGTTCTGAAGGGCTCAGTACTCAGTCCCTTGCTTTTTATGGTAAATGTCAATGGTTTGGACTTGAATGTCAGGGGTATAATTAAGGAATTTGCAGATGATACAAACATTGGCTGGGTGATTGTTAATGAAAAGAAAACTGCAGGCTTCAGGAAGATATCGATGGACTAGTCAGGTGGGCAGAACAGTGCAAATGGAGGTCCATCCAGAGGATTTGGGGAAAGCTAACCAGGTAAGATAATTCATAATAAGTGTTCAGATACTGAGGTATAGAGGAACAGAGGGACCTTAGCGTGCATGTCTACAGATTCCCTGAAGGTGGCTGGACAGCTGGATAAGGTGGACAAGAAGGCGTACAGAATACTTGCCTTTATTAGCTGAAGCATTGAATAAGGGAGAAGCGAGGCTATATTGGAACTATAAGAAGCACCAGTTAGGCCACATGGAGTACTGCATGCAATTCTGGTCACTGTGCAATAGGAACAATGTAATTGCACGAGAGAGGAGATTTACAAGGATGTTGCCTGGACTGGAGAGTTTTGGATATGAGGAAAGATTGGATAGACTAGGGTTATTTTCATGGAACAGAGGAGGCTGAGTGGACAGCTAATTGATGTACAAAATTAAGAGGGGGGTCTAGATTAAGTGGATGGGAAGGGTCTCGGTTGAAGGGTCCATAACCAGGGCATAGATTTAGGGTAAGAGATAAGAGGTTTAGAAGGGACTTGAAGGGAAATTTGTTCGTCCAGAGGCTGGTGGGGATCTGGGGCTCACTGCCTGAAAGGGAGGTAGAGGCAGAAACATGAAAAATATTGAAAAAGTACTTGGATAAGCACTGGGAGTGCAGTAATAGACAAGGTTACAGACCAAGGGCAGAGTATTCCCCTCGTCAAGTGGACATGACAGGACGCGGGCCCAGGAGCAGCGAAACGGTCCACCACCCGCAATCGGGTCCCAACTGCGATTTCACATTAACAGTCAGCCAGCGTGAAACATGTGTTCAGAGCCTCAGTGCTGCCGGGTGGGGATGGGAGGAGTGCGAGGGCTGAAGACTGCACAGGTGCCGGGGTGTGCTCACTGAAAGCTCCCTGAAGGCGCATAGTTGCCTCAGGGTGTTGAAGATGTTTTAAATGAAAAATGAAGATTTCATAAATAATATAAACACATTCCCACATGTGATTCAGCCACATGAAGAGGGACATGTTAAAAATGAGTTCAAAAGAATTTTATCTTTTTTTTAATTCACTGTTGGAAACCTCATGCCACCACTGGATGAGGTTTTGCAAAAAATGCAAAGGCCACCTGGCCTATTCGCCCACCCACCAACCATAAGGTTGGGCGGCCAGTGAAAAAATCTACTTAATGAGCTCTTAATCAGCCTCTTAATTGTCAGAGGGCATGCTGCTGACTCTCATGCACGCCCACCAACCAAAATATTGCGCGAGTGTGCAATGATGTCAGGACGCTCGCCCAACATCATCATTCGTCATTTCATGCCCGGTCCAAGAGATGGAAAGTGGGATTAGGCTGAATGGATACTTGTCAGTTGGGCAGCAGACTCGATGGGCTGAATGGCTTCCTCCCATGGGGTACATTTCTATTAATCTATGAAATGTGTCCTCCTCACAGTTGCCACAAAGTTAATGTCCCACAAGCAACTGATGTAAATGAAGTGGCAGTCAACTTAACAATAAAAACAATTCATTTGCAATTAGGTTTCCAGTTTGAGGGTTGGGCTATTTTTATTCATTCACAGGGTGTAGGTGTCACTGGCTGGGCTAACATTTATTGCCCATCCCTAATTGCCCTTGTTCAGTGGGCATTTAAGGGTCAACCACATTGCTCTGTGTCTGGAGTCACATGTAGACCCAACCAGGTAAGGACGGCAGATTTCCTCCCCTAAAGGACATTAGTGAAAGTTTTTTAAAAACAATCAACATTGGATTTTTAAAAATTGAATTCAAATTCTACCATCTGCCATTGGTGGTCAAACCCGGGTCACCAGTGTATTACCTTGGGTCTCTAGATTGTTAGTCCAGTGACAATACTTTGCCTTCTTGAGCTGCTGCAGTCCATCTGGTGTTGGTACACCTACAATGCTGTTAGGAAGGGAGTTCCAGGATTTTGATCCAGTGACAGTGAAGGAACATCAATATGGTTCCAAATCAGGATGGTGTGTGGCTTGGAGGGGATTTTCCAGGTGGTGGTGTTCTCATCTCTCTGCTGCCCTTGTCCTTCTAGGTAATAGAGGTTGCAGGTTTGGAAAATGCTTTTGAAGGAGGTTTGACGAGTTGCTGCAGTGCATCTGGTATACGGTATATATACACTGCTGCCACTATGGGCTGAATTTTCTGGCTGACGTGCGGGTGGTGGAGCCCGCACATCAGCACTTAAAATGTTGCGTACTGACATCGCGCAAGCGTCCTGACATCAGCGCACGGCATTGCATTGTTTAGGTCGGTGGGTACGCTATGCAGCTCGACGCGTGCCCCCCTTTAATTAAAGGCCTTGTTAAGGCCATTAAGTCAGCAATTGACTTTGATTTTGAGGGGCCCGTGCAAACTTCGGCTCGACACACGGGCCCAACAGGCAGGCAGGTATGTGAGTTTTAACAAACCTCATCCATTGGCAGGATGAGGTTTGATTTCGGATTTTAAAAAGTTTAATTAAGTTTTTGTGGACTTTATTAACATGTCCCATCTCGTGTGACATTTTCACATGAGGGGGGCATGTTAATGATTTTTAAATTTTTCTATTTTTCAACTTTCACAACCTTTCAGCAATCTCCCTGAGGCAGCACTTAGCTTCAGGGAGATATGCATTCTTTCATGCACATGTGCGAAAGAGCGCACTCTTGCAGTTGGAGAAACCACCCCCCCCCACACACAGGAAGCGCGTAGCACTTCCTGTCGGGCATCACGCTGGATGGGCCTTAATTGGCCCGCCCATGTAAAATGGCAGTAGAGCCCGTTTCAGCAGCAGCGATCAGCTGCCCGTCTGCTGCCGAGTCGGTCGGGCCCACCCACCCATCAAGGGCATAATTAAGCCCTATGTGTCAGTGCTGGAGGGAGTGAATGATAAGGTGGCAGATGGGGCACCAGGCAGGTTGCTTTATGGTGTTGAGCTTCTTGAGTGTTGTTGGAGCTACAGTCCAAGCAAGCGGGGAGTATTCCATCACACTCCTGATTTGTGCCTTGTAGATGGTGGACAGGCTTTGGGGAGACAGGAGGCTTCCTTAGTTGGATTCATTTCATTATTCATTAAGATAAAAGCAAAATACTGCAGATGCTGGAAATCTGAAACAAAAACAAAAATAGCTGGAAAAACTCAGCAGGTCTGACGGCATCTGTGGAGAGGAAGACAGAGTTAACGTTTTGAGTCCGTATGACTCTGTACATCCATATTTTCTGGTGAAGAGTCACACGGACTCGAAACGTTAACCCTGTCTTCCTCTCCACAGATGCTGTCAGGCCTGCTGAGTTTCTCCAGCTATTTTTGTTTTTGTTTCATTATTCATTAATTTCCTTTTCAAAATTCATAAGAATTACCAACACTGAATGATTCAAATAGATTTTACTATGCACTATTTTGCCTCACAGCACAATCTAGATGTACGTTTATGTGGCTGGTCGTCATCAAATTCACTTTTGCCGCAAGGCTCCTGTAAACAGAGGATTCCTCTTTGCTCTTGGTGTAGCAAAACCATAAACCTTTTCTTTATAAATGCATGTCTGGTTTTGGTGCCTAGTGAGCACAGCAGAAAGATCGCCCCAAGAATGGTTAATTTTCTCAGTGGGCTGCTTTAACAAACCAGCTAACTCTTAACAATTGTACAACTTTTTAAAATAATTTAAGACATTTTTGATCACACAGACTGATATTAGTAAAGAATGGGTTAAAGCGCACCAAACATTCCCCTCTGTTTTAGAGAAGAATAATCAGTCCATCATGACTCATGGTTAATTTTCACTGGTCATACACTTTTGTTCATACAACGTGGAGCTGGGTTGTTCCTTACTTAATTTCCCCAAACTGCACAGTTAATTTCTTTGTTAACAGCAAACCACAATCTAACAAACATAGTTCAAGCACTAATCAGGACTACAATTTTAGCAGTCATGCCCGGTTTTGCTAGTGCTATCCATATAAATGTTGGCAGAATACAGGTATCAGTCTGTGATGCTGACACAGCAAAAACGGAAACAGAAGCACTTTCATTGCAAATCCACAACCAACAACTAACAACAAATCTAACAACCAACAACTTCAACTAGCCAGCTGTAACTCCACACTGCCATCTATTGGAAAGTCAAAATAAGGCAAGATGCCAACAGTGCAACACAGCCAGGAACCAACTCTTTGACCCTTTTTACCCTTGGAATTTCCTCCGTGGAGGTACCTGGAATTCAGATGTGAAATTACACCTATTATTGCATCTATTCGCCATTACAATGAAAATGGATGTCCCATTTGGTGAAAATTAAGGAATAAGAGAGGAGATATTTCACTGCTGGATGTTTGCTATAGGCCACCAAATAGTGGGAAAAAGATAGAGGAACATATTTGCAGGCAAGTTGCAGAAACAATGACCTTAAAGCAGTGATAATGGCTGATTGCAATTATTCTAAAATAGACTGTGATTAGATTGGTGCCACACGGCCCATCCAGTCATCTTCCTATTTGATTTTTCTGTAGCTGTTGGCACAGCTGAGTGACTTGCTCAGCCATTTCAAAGGGACAAGAATCAACAACATTGATATGGGTCTGAAGTCACATGTAGTTCAGACCAGGTAAGGACAGCAGATTTCCTTCCCTAAAGGACATTAATGAAACAATAACTGGTTGATTTTGTGTGAGAAATGGACAGAAAAGTCTCTTTCTTATTGTTAATGTGTCTCACTGTGTGTCTCATCCCTCATGTCTCCCTCACCCATATTTTTAATTCTGCCTTTCCCTCTTTCTGGTTCTCTCTCCTTCTATCTCTATGTGGCTCTCGCATATGTTCTGTAGTCACCATCTCGTTATTTCTCACTCTCTCTGAGTGCCATTCTCATTTCTTTTCTATACTTTCTTTCCTTCCTTCTTTCTTTATATCTTATTTGCTTTTTCTGTATCATGTTATTCATTGCCCTTGGCAGTCATGAACACATTTACATTAAACCGGTGGCTCAGGTCCCTCAAATAGCAGTACAAAATGGATCTTAAAAAGGTAAGAAATGTGGCACAGAAATAAATTAGTGTGCTGTTGATCTGCAGGTATTGATGCTTGAGTAACAGTGCTTAAAAAGCTCAAAGTTAAAGATATTAAAAATAAAAATGTTAAAAATTATTAAAAATAATATAACATCTCTTGTTGCAATATTAATTGATAAAACTAAAAAATAAAAAACAAGCAGTCCAGAAAGAAATAT
Source organism: Carcharodon carcharias (assembly GCF_017639515.1). Taxonomy (NCBI): domain Eukaryota; kingdom Metazoa; phylum Chordata; class Chondrichthyes; order Lamniformes; family Lamnidae; genus Carcharodon; species Carcharodon carcharias. The sequence continues at coordinate 55,181,097 of NC_054479.1, read as the reverse complement.
ATTTCTAACAATGTATTCTTAGGTAAATAAATAATCTGCCCACCTAAATAGCTGTTGCTACTGAATGAATAAATTAATGTGTATCCCTCCTACTAAGTGTTTCATTTGTTTCTACAGGAACCATACCCTGCATCCGGGAAGCTCGAGACCGGATGTGTGTCGGATTGGTGATTTTACGAGTTTTGGATTCTAGGCTTAGCATGTACTTATAATGCATAAAATAAAGTACAGGGTATGAAAAATAAAGAATGAAAAGGGTTTATTTACTTTTCTTATTTTACTTTTTTTATTTTCTTAAATTACATCTCACCCAAAGAGGAGCCATCATCTGAAAGGTGGTAACAGGTGTCGAGACACAGACGGAGGAAGTTGAACGTTTCTTTTGGAAAAATATACTTTATTCATAAAATATCTGAAAGAACATTACAAACATTTCTAAATGGCCATCACAAAAAGTGCAATCATATTCAACTTTTACACATGGATCACGAGGTGCTTCAATACAATCGATGAATATTACAATCATTTCAATATGATCATTACAGACAGTCAGACAATGCAATGGTATTGGAGTTATCAACATACTTCATGTTGCACTCTGAGGTGCTTCAATACAATTATGATACGTTTAGCATTCACTGCATACAATCTTTGTGAGTCCTACAGCCTGAGGGGTCTATACCTTTCCCAGGCCCTCGGTGCACTATGGCAGAAAGGTCTTAGACAGCAACCTTTCCCCATTGTGCCTTTGCAGCAGCTGCCCCAAACTTTAGCGTGTTCCTCAGCATGTCATCCTCGACCTTGGAATGTGCCAGTCTGCAACAGTCAGTGGGGGACAACTCTTTGCACTGGAAGACCAACAAGTTACGGACAGACCAAAGAGCGTCTTTCACCAAGTTGATGATACTCCAGCTGCAGTTGATATTTGTCTCAGTGTGTGTCTCTGGCAACAGCCTGCAGAGCACAGAGTCCTGTGTCACTGCGCTGCTCAGGATGAACCTCGACAAAAACCACTGCATCTCTCTCCAGACCTTCTTTGCAAAGGCAAATTCCACAAGGAGGTGAAAAACGGTCTCTTCCCCACCACAGCCACCTCAAGTTGAGGGTTGAGGCTCTAGCGTAATTCTTTTAAACATGTCCTGCAGTTTAAATTGTTGCAAATATTTCATTTCTCAGCCTCCCTCTTCTCCTTTATAATGTGCATTACAGCCAATCTCTTCAACTACAAGTTTCTGATCATTCTTCCCTTTAGCTCACACTTTGCTTGCACACCTATTGTTAATTTTGTCTCTGTGAAGTGCCTTGGGAGGTTTTTCTATGTTAAAGATGCTGCATAGACGCAAAGTGATGTTCTCAAATTAGAACTTAAATGCATTTTTGGACCATTTTGGTGCAGTGTTTGTCCAACCTCAGAAACATATTGCAACATGCTGATAAAAACAAAAAAACTGCGGATGCTGGAAATCCAAAACAAAAACAAAAACAGAATTACCTGGAAAAACTTAGCAGGTCTGGCAGCATCGGCGGAGAAGAAAAGAGTTGACGTTTCGAGTCCTCATGACACTTCGACAGAACTTGAGTTCGAGTCCAAGAAAGAGTTGAAATATAAGCTGGTTTAAGGTGTGTGTGTGGGGGGTGGAGAGAGAGATAGAGAGAGAGGTGGAGTGGGGGTGTGGTTGTAGGGACAAACAAGCAGTGATAGAAGCAGATCATCAAAAGATGTCAACAACAATAATACAAAAGAACACATAGGTGTTAAAGTTAAAGTTGGTGATATTATCTATTGTTTAGATAATATCACCAACTTTAACTTTAACACCTATGTGTTCTTTTGTATTATTGTTGTTGACATCTTTTGATGATCTGCTTCTATCACTGCTTGTTTGTCCCTACAACCACACCCCCACTCCACCTCTCTCTCTATCTCTCTCTCCGCCCCCCACACACACACCTTAAACCAGCTTATATTTCAACTCTTTCTTGGACTCGAACTCAAGTTCTGTCGAAGGGTCATGAGGACTCGAAACGTCAACTCTTTTCTTCTCCACCGATGCTGCCAGACCTGCTGAGTTTTTCCTTGCAACATGCTGATGCTGTCAAATAACAAATCATTGACAGGATTAGTGTACTTTAGTGGAATATATTGCTTTAGTCAAAGTAATACTTACAAAACAAAGTTATATTCAATTGACATATCCTATTAAAATATATTAAAAGCTACTTTAAATGAACAAGAACATCATATGGTTCCTCTCATTTCCTCTGTCAAATGTTAACCTGAATTCCTTCAGACTTCAATCACATCAGAATAGGACTAAACACAAAACTTCATTACAAACCAATCTCCAGAATAGAAGAATCTTTTTCATTAAACAAATGTAAAAAGAAAACAAAGACCATAAACATTACACAGAGCAATGTCCTGCATAAAGCAGATCTCTGACATGGAAGAAATCTGACCACTGTCAAAACTGAGAGAAAAGAACAATAGCCAGCATAATAAGTAGAGCTATAGCAACCCCACTGGCAAGGAATAGTGCTTTACCACTCAGTCAGGATATTAGTAAGCATGCTTCCTTTATCATGCTGATACCAAGGGGTTGGAGGATATGATGAAAGTAAAACTGCAATGCTCATTACTATATTGGGGGATTTCCATCAAGCTGTATGAGCTATTCTCTTTATCCCCAAAAAATGGTGACTCACTGCTAGTTTCTTCAAGAGAGTTGTGAATAAGTAAAGTAGTAAAGCAGCATTGTAGTGACTCACTGTAGAAATCACAATTTCTGTTGGTTATTTCATTAACCATAATGTAATGTGTATGGATCGTTTGAAGAACTTTTCATTATATTGACTTTCTTTCCCTTTTATACAATACCCCATGGTAAGATGGTTGTGCCTTAATGCAAGGAGCATTCGCAATAAAGTGGATGAATTAATCGCGCAAATAGATGTAAACAGATATGATATAGTCGGGATTTCAGAGACATGGCTGCAGGGTGACCAGGGATGGGAACTGAATATCCAGGGGTATTCAGTATTTAGGAAGGACAGACAAAAAGGAAAAGGTGGTGGAATTGCATTGTTGGTTAAAGAGGAAATTAACACAATAGTGAGGAAAGATATTAGCTCCGATGATGTGGAATCTGTATGGGTAGAGCTGAGAAACACTTAGGGGCAAAAAGAATTAGTGGGGGTTGCAAATGGACCCCCAAACTGTGGTGGTGGTGTTGGGAATGACATTAAACAGGAAATTAGAGACGCATGAAATAAAGGAACATTTGTAATTGTGGGTGACTTTAATCTGCATATAGATTGGGCAAATCAAATTAGTAACAATACCGTAGAGGAGGAATTCCTGGAGTGTTTATGGGATGGGTTTCTGGACCAATAAGTTGAGGAACCAAAATCGAGAACAGACCATCCTAGACTGGGTATTGTGTAATCAGAAAGGAATAATTGGCAATCTAGTTGTGCGAGGCCCCTTGGGGATGAACAACCATAATATGATAGAATTCTTCATCAAGATGGAGAGTCACATAGTTGATTCTGAGACTAGGGTCCTGAATCTTACTAAAGGAAACTATGATGGTATGAGGTGCAAGTTGGCTATGATGGATTGGGAAATGTTATTTAAAGAGGTGATGGTGGATAAGCAATGGCAAACATTCAAAGAGTGCATGGGCAAACTGCAATAATTGTTTATTCCTGTCTGGCGCAAAAGTAAAATAGGAAAGATGGCCAGACCACGGCTTACAAGGGAAATTAGTGATTGTATTAGATCCAAGGAAAAGGCATACAAATTGGCCAGAAAAAACAACAGACCTGAGGATTGGGAGCGCTTTAGAATTCAGCAGCTGACCAAGGGATTGATTAAAAAGGGGAAAATAGAGTACGAGAGTAAGCTTGCGGGGAACATAAAAGCTGACTGTAAAAGTTTCTATAGGTATGCGAAGAGAAAAAGATTGGTGAAGGCAAATGTAGGTCCATTACAATCAGAAACAGGGGAATTTATAATGGGGAACAAAGAAATGGCTGACCAACTAAATACATTCTGTCTTCACAAAGGAGGACAGAAATAACATACCAGAAATTTTGGGGAACACAAGATTTAGTGAGAGGGAGGAACTGAAAGAAATCAATATTAGTAGGGAAATAGTGTTGCGGAAATTGATGGGATTGAAGGCTGATAAATCCCCAGGGCCTAATAATCTACATCCCAGAGTACTTAAGGAAGTGGCCCTAGAAATAGTGGATGCATTGGTGGTCATCTTCTGAGATTCTATAGACTCTGGAACATTTCCTACAGATTGGAGGGTAGCTCATGTAACTCCACTATTTAAAAAAGGGAGGTAGTGAGAAAACAGGGAATTATAGACCAGCCTGAGTCAGTTGGTAGTGGGGAAAATTCTACAGTCCATTATAAAAGATTTAATAGCTGAGCACTTGGAAAACAGTGGCAGAATCAGACAGAGTCAGCATGGATTTACGAAAGGGAAATCATGCTTGACAAATCTACTGGAATTTTGAGAGAATGTAACTAGTAGGAAACAAACAGTAGAAATAAATGGGTCTTTTTCCGAATGGCAGGCAGTGACTAGTGGGGTACCACAGGGATCGGTGCTGGGACCCCAGCTATTCACAATATATATTAATGATTTAGATGAGGGAACTAAACATAATATCTCCAAATTTGCAGATGACACAAAGCTGGGTGGGAGGGTGAGCTGTGAGGAGGATGCAGAGATGCTTCAGTGTGATTTGGACAAGCTGAGTGAGCGGGCAAATGCATGGCAGATGCAGTATAATGTGGATAAATGTGAGGTTATCCACTTTGGTAGCAAAAATATGAAGGCAGATTATTTTCTGAATGGCTATAAATTGAGACAGGGGAATGTGCAACGGGACCTGGGTGTCCTCGTACACCAGGTAAGCATGCAGGTGCAACAGGCGATAAAGAAGGCAAACGGTATGTTGGCCTTCATAATGAGAGGATTCGAGTACAGGAACAGGGATGTCTTGCTGCAATATTCAGGGCCTTGGTGAGACCACACCTGAAATATTGTCTTCTTATCTGAGGAAGGATATTCTTGCTATTGAGGGAGTGCATCAAAGGTTTACCAGACTGATTCCTGGGATGACGGGACTGACACATGAAGAAAGATTGAGTCAGTTAGGATTATAATTGCTGGAGTTCAGAAGAATGAGGGGGGACCTCATAGAAACCTATAAAATGCTAACAGGACTAGACTAGGTAGGTGCAGGAAGGATGTTCCCAATGGTGGGGGAGTCCAGAACCAGGGTTCTCAGTCTGAGGATACGGGGTAGACCATTTAGGACTGAGATGAGGAGAAATTTCTTCACCCAGAGAGTAGTGAGCCTGTGGAATTCGCTACCACAGAAAGTAGTTGAGGCCAAAACATTGTATGTTTTCAAGAAGGTGTTAGATATAGCTCTTGGGGTGAAAAGGATCAAAGGACATGGGGAGAAAGCGGGAGCAAGCTATTGAGTTGGATGATCAGCCATGGTCATAATGAATGATGGAGCAGGCTCGACGGGCCGAATGGCCTACTCCTGCTCCTATTTTCTATGTCTATGTTTAAGATGAATCTGTTTCCTTTTCGCTGCATTAAAAATTAATTTTATCCCAGCTAATGCATTTGCTCTTGACACAGGTACTCAAAAGCAACAATGCTAGTTCTATTCAACCTGAAGCATTAACTCTGCTGTTCTCTCCACACATGCTGCCTGACCTGCTCAGTATTTACAGCAATTTTTGTGTACATTTCAGATTTCCAGCATCAACAGTACTTTGGTTTTGTAAGATGAAATTGGTGTTCAGCGGCAGCACTAAACAGGTGATAATGAACATGGGACCTATTTCACAACCCACCTAATTTTCTTCCCCACAATCTATCTATAGATAATGGGGGAGAATGGCCACAGGAAAGTTTGGTGAGAACTCTGGATGAAAGGCATTAAGTGAACATTTAAGCCATTCTTTTGGTGATCCCCCAAGGAAATTAATAGGCCATCTTGTTCAGGGACATATTTGCATTGTTAATGTTGTTTGACAGCATAATAATAAAAGAAATATTGACATACCACAACAGAAAGAAGTTCAATTTTCATTGTTCTTAAATTGAAAATTAGTTCCAGTTCTAATATACTTTCTGTTTGCATTGACCAAACAATTTGATTTTATATATTTAAACAAGATTTTAGTTATATTAAGTCGCAGAGTGTGAAAACTCCGAGGACAACCAAGTATCCAATGCAATCTGTTAAATTTCCTTGATTTAGCATCAGTCAATATCCTTTACATAGGTTGGTTGTTTCACTAGAATGCATTGGTCACACACAATCCAAAGTTGCTATATCTCTAACAAAAACAGAATTACCTGGAAAAACTCAGCAGGTCTGGCAGCATCGGCGGAGAAGAATAGAGTTGACGTTTCAAGTCCTCATGACCCTTCGACAGAAGGGGGACGTGTCCTGTCTTTCCCTGACTCTACTGTGCTCCTACGGGGTTTCCCGAGGGACACTGTGCTGCGCATTCTGTGAAAGCTGTGATTGGAAGATCCCAGTAGAAATATGCAGCAGTATTGTGTCAGGGGAATCTTCAAGAGCAGCAACAATATATTCATCATTGCTGCTGTTCAGAAGATCCAGACCAAGGAGTCTCCCATTTAAGATGGACATGAGGAAGAAGTTCCTCCCTCAGAGGGCTGATCATCTTTGGAAGTCTCCTTCCCAGAGAGCAGTGGAGGCTGAATCATTGAACATATTCAAGGCGAGTTAGACAGATGTTTGATCTACAAGGCAGTCAAGGGTTATGGGGCTGGGGTCAGGTTGGAAGGAAAGTGGAGTTATGGCCACAATCAGGTCAGCCATGGTCTTATTGAACAGCAGAGCAGGCTCGAAGAGCAAAATGGCCTACTCTTGCTCCAATTTATGTAGCTGAAGTCCCTCATCCCTGGAACTATTCTCATAAATCTTTTCTTGTATCTGAGCTAAAGCTTTCACAACCCTTCTAAAATTGGACACAATACTTCAATTGATGCTGAAACCACAGTTCTATAAGGTTTCATAAATTTCTTGCTTTTGTGTTTTATGCTTCTATTTATAAAAACCAGGGTTCTGTACGCCTGTTTAATCATGTTCTCAGCCTGTCCTCCCACTTCAGTGATTTGGCGCATGTTTAGAATTGTAGCCTTTCTTTTACATTGCCTTTCCTTGCTTTTCCTACAAAAGTGTATCATTTCACACTTCTCTGTATTAAATGTCATCTGCAAAATGCCTATCCACTCCACCAGCCTACCTATGTCTTCTTAAAGTCTGTCACTATCCTCTCAAACTTGATGATATTTTCAATTTTTGTGTCATTGGCAAATTTTGAAGTAGTGTCCTGCATTCTCAAGACTAGTTCATCAATATATATATATATATATATATATATAATATATATATATATTTATAAAGAAAAATAGTAGTCCTGGTACTAGGGCCTGGGGAGCTCCACTGTTGTCCAGTTGCAACTTTTTTTTATTCATTCACGGGATGTGGGCTTCACTGGCTGGGCCAGTATTTATGGCCCATCCTTAATTGCCCTTGAGAAGGTGGTGGTGAGCTGCCTTCTTGAATCGTTGCAGTCCATGTAGTGTAGGTACACCCACAGTGCTGTTAGGAAGAAAGACCCAGGATTTTGGCCCACAGTGAAGGAATGGCGATATATTTCCAAGTCAGGATGATGATTGGCTTGAAGGAGAACTTCCAGGTAGTGGTGTTCCCATTTATCTGTTGCCCCTGTCCTTCTAGATGGTAGTGGTTTTATGTTTGGAAGGTGCTGTCTAAGAAGGCTTGGTGAGTTCCTGTAGTGCATCTTATAGATGGTACACACCAGTGGTGGAGGGAGTGAATGTCTGGGATGGGGTGCCAATCAAATGGGCTGCTTTTTCCTGGATGGTGTCAAGCTTCTTGAGTGTTGTGGGAGCTGTACTCATCCAGGCAAGTGGGGAGTATTCCATCACACCCCTGACGTTGCCTTGTAGATGGTGGACAGGCTCTGGGGAGTTGCAAGGTGAGTTACTCACATCTGATCTGCTCTTGTAGCCACAGTATTTATATGTCTTGTCCAGCTCAGTTTCTAGTCAATGCTAACCCCCAGGATGCTGTTCACTACTACTCTGTTTCCTGTCATTCAGTCAATTTTGTATCTTTCCTAACATTTTCCCATCTGTCTCATGGGCTTTAATTTTGCTGGCAAGTCTATTATGTGGAGCTTTATCAAATGTTTTTTGGAAGCCCATGGACACAACTTCAACCTCATCAACTATCTCTGTTACCTGATCAAAAAAAAATCAATAAAATTAGTAAACATTATTTGCCTTGAACAAATCTGTGCTGACCTTTTCTAATCAGCATAGGTTTTCCTAAGTGACTGTTAGTTTATCCTAGATTATCATCTCTATGCATTTTCCCATCACCAATGTTAACCTAGCTGTTTCTAGCTACCGGGTGTATCCTTGTATTTGAACAATGGTGTAATATTTGCAATTCTCCAGTCTCCGGACAGCAACCTTGTCTGTAGCTAAGGACGATTGGAAAGTTATGGCCAGAACCTCTGCAATTTCCACCTTTAATTTCCTCAGTATATGGGACCGAATGTATGGTTGCTAAATTTACTCATGACACAAAGGTGGGTAGAAAAAGAATTGTGAAGAGGACGTAAGGAGGCTACAAAGAGACATGGATAGGTTAAGTGATTGGGCAAAGATCTGGCAAAAGGACTATAATGTGGGCAAATGTCAAACTGTCCACTTTAACAGCATTTTATCCAAATGGTGAAGGATTGCAGAGTTCGGAGGTTCAGAGGGATCTGGGTGTCTTAGGGCATGAATCACAAAAAGCTAGTTTGTAGGTACAGCAAGTAATTAGGAAAGCTAATAGAATGTTATTGTTTATTGCAAGGGAAATTGAAAACAAAACTAGGGAAGTTATGCTTCAGTTGTACAGGGCACTGGTGAGACCAAATCAGTATTGGTCTCCGTATTTAAGGAAGGATGTAAATAAGTTAGAAGCAGTTCAGAGAACGGTTACTAGGCTAATACCAGGAATGGGTGGGTTGTCTTATAAGGAAAGGTTGGATAGGCTAGGTTTGTATCCGCTGGAGTTTAAAAGATTAAGAGGCGACTTGATTGAAACATATGAGATCCTGAGTGTTCTTGACAGGGTGGACATGGAGAGGATGTTTCCTCTTGTGGGATAATCTAAAACTAGGGGTCACTGTTTAAAAATAAGGGGTCGCTCATTTGAGACAGAGATGAGGAGAATTTTTTTTTCTTAGAGGGTCATGAGCCTTTGGAACTCTCTTCCTCTAAAGGCAGTGGAAGCAGAGTCTTTGAATATTTTTAAAGCAGAGCTATATAGATTCTCGATGAGCAAGGTGATGAAAGATTATTGAGGGTAGACGGGAATGTGGAGTTAAGGTACAATCAGATCAGCCATGATCTTATTGAATGGCAGAGCAGACTTGAGGGGCCAAGTAGCCTACCCCTGCTCCTAATTGATATGTTCGCATGTTCTGATGCATCCCATCTGTTCCTGCTGCCTTATCAACTCTAAACACCCTTTCTAATACCCTTTCCTTATCAATTTTTAGCTATTCAATATCTCAGCTGCCTTCTCTTTCACTATGATTTGGGCAGTAACTTCTTTGGTAAGGACAGATGCTAAATATTCATGTAGCACTTCAGACATGCCATCTGCCCCCATGCATTGATCCCCTTTTTTGTCCCAATCAACTTTACCCCTTCTCTCCCTTCCATTTTACTATTTATATGCTTTTGGAAGACTTTTGGACTCTCTTTTATGTTAGCTGCCAGTTTTCTTTGCCTCTCTGATTTTGTTTTGTACTTCCCCTGAATTTTCTGTATTCAACCTTATTTTCACTTCATTATCAGCCTGAAATCTGTCATACACAGCCTTTTCCTTCTATATCATCCTCGTTATCTCTCTCATCGTCCAGGGAGTTCTGGCTTTTGTTGCCCTAGCTTTCTCCTTTGTGGGAATAAACCTGTACACAAACTGTCTCCTCTTTAAAGGCAGTCTATTGTTCCATTCCAGGTTTACTTGCCAATATTTGATTCCAATTTATCTGTTCTCACCCCTGTGGGAAATTATAAATATGTTGCTTACATCACTTACTTAGATGAATAATACATTATTTGTATTATTTCAGGAGAACTTCTGAATTGTAATAGTATTTGATTGTACTGTTTGCAGCTATGTGGAAGCTAAAGGGTTAATAGTTTAAAAAAGCACACTTTCCACAGAAAATTGTTGCCCGGCAGTTTGGCGCCAAAAGCAAAAATTGGTGCCACCTGGACAGCAAACAACACGAAAATGTCGCCAATGAATGTGGGGTTAGAAGGCCAGACCACACGTAGGCAAGGGGACAGGTAGCTGGGTCATACATAGGCAGCAGACCATGCGCAAAACTGAAAGTGGACTGATATGGGGAGGGTATAAAATTGGGGACCTCAAGGATCTCAGTACAGAAGGAGGAGCCAGATAAGAGAAAACATTGAAGAGAATACATCAGAGAGAACCAAAGCCAACATTCCGTGTGTCCAGGCAGATTTGGGGGGCAAAAATCAACAGCAGATTGTCCACTATCACCTATTGTTAAGCATTTTTGTTCAATCATTTACTTAATAAATTCTGTTAATTTGTTGCACCAAAATCATTGTTTATTGCTTTTTTGCCTTGTCCCAAGAACTCAGTTAAGATCAGAGGACCTTACACCCAAATGAAATTGGCCCTCCTCCAATTAAGTGTTTTTACTTCAGATTTCTCCTTGTCCTTTTCCAAGCCTACGCTAACCTTTATGATCCTATGGTCACTATTCCCTGAAGGGTCCCTGACTGACATTTGATCCACTTGACCCACATCGCGTGCCAGAACTGAATCTAGCAATGCCTCCTTCGGCGCTGGGCCAGGAAAATGTGGATCAAAAAAATTGTCCTGAACACACTTCAGAAACTCTTCCATCTCTCTGCCCCTTGTGCTATTATTAACCCCAATCTACATTAAGATAATTAAAGTCCCCCATTGTCACACACCTGACGTGTGACTTGCAGTTGGTGAACAGAATTTGAGGAGTCAGGAGGTGAGTTACTTGCCAAAGAATTTCCAGCCTCTGACCTGCTCTTGTGGCTGCAGTAATTATATGGCTGGTCCAATTCAGTTTCGGGGCAATGGTAAACACCAGGATGTTGATAGTGGGGGATTCAGCAATGGTAATGCCATTGAATGTCAAGGGGAGGTTATTAGATTCTCTCTTGTTGGAGACAGTCATTGTCTGGCACTAATTGTCCTGCAATTTGTGATGATTCACAGTTCTGTTTTTTGTTCTATGCCACAAGTTGCTGGCAAATTTTCACATTAATAATGGTGTGTGCGTGAAATTCCAGGCCATTTATGCTGTAACAATGTGCCACTAAAACACAAAGTGTCATGCCAGAAATTCTACAAATGCTAATTCTCATTGGTAAAGTTCTTACAATGTGGCAAAGGTTATTGGTAAGGCAGAGGATTGGGAAAGTTTTAAAAACCAACAAAAGATGACCAAAAAAAAATAGAGGGAGAAAATAAACATTGAGGGTAAACTAGCAAGTAATATAAAAATGGACAGAAACAGCATCTTTAAATATATAAGAAGGAAGAGAGAGGCCAAAGTGAGCATAGGCCCCTTAGAGAATGAGGCTGGGGAAATAATAATGGGGAACCAGGAAATGGCAAAGGAGTTGAATAAATACTTTGCATCAGCCTTCACGGTAGATGACACTAATAACATTCCAAAAATACTAAATAATCATGGGGCAAAAGGGGTGGAAGAAATCAACACAATAACTATCACTAGAGAAAAAGTACTAAGTAAACTAATGGGGCTAATGGCCGATAAGACAGTTGGACCTGAGGGGTTGCATCCTACGATATTAAAGGAAATAGCAGCAATGATAGTGGATGCACTGGTAGTAATCTCCCAAGAATCCTTAGATTCTGGAAAAGTCCCAGAGGATTGGAAAACTGCCAATGTAACACCCTTATTCAAAAAGGGAGATAGACAAAAAACAGGTAACTATAGGCCAGTTAGCTTAACATCTGTCATTGGGAAAATGTTGGAGTCTATTATAAAGGATGTCATAGCAGAGCATTTAGAGATACATAATCTAATTAAACGGAGTCAGCATGGCTTCATGAAGAGGAAATCATGCCTGAAAAATTTATTAGAATTCTTTGAGGAGGTAGTAAGTAAGATAGATAAAGGGGGACCAGTAGATGTAACACTTTTGGATTTCCAAAAGGTGTTCAACAAGGTACTGCACATAAGGCTACTTAATAAGATAAAAGCCCATGGGGTTGGGGGTAGTATATTAACATGGGTAGATGATTGACTAACGAAAGAAGACAGAGAGTTGGGATAAGGGGGGACATTTTCAGGATGGCAATATGTAACTAGTGGACTGCAACAGGGATCAGTGCTGGGGCCACAATTATTTACAATATATTAATGGCTTGGATGAGGGAAGTGAATGTACTATCACCAAGTTTGTGGATGACACAAAAATAGGTGGGAAGGCAAGTGGTGAGGATAACACAGTCTACAGTGGGATATAGACAGGGCAAAAATTTGGCAGATGGAATATAATGTGGGAAAATGTGAAGTTATGCTCTTTGGCAGGAAGAACTGAGGAGTTGAATACCATTTAAATGGAGAAAGGCTGCAGAAATCTGCAGCACAGAGGGATTTGGGAGTCCTCATGCATGAATCCCAAAAAGCTAACATACAAGTTCAGCAGGTAATAGGGAAGGCAAATGGAATGTTGGCCTTTGTTTCAAAGGGAATGGGGTATAAAAATAGGGAAGTCTTGCTAAAATTATACAAGGTACTGGTTAGACCACACCTATAGTACTGTGAACAGTTTTGGTCCCCTTATCTAGGGGAGGACATTGGAGGCAGTCTAGAGGAGGTTCACTAGGTTGATCCTGGGTATGGAGGGATTTTCTTATGAGGAGAGGTTGAGTAGGTTGGGCCTGTACTCACTGGAATTTAGAAGAATCAGAGGCGACCTTATTGAAACATGTTAGATTCTTAGGGGGCTTGACAGGGTAGATGCTGAAAAGTGTTTTCCCCTTGTTGGAGAGTCTAGGACCAGAGGGCATAATCTCAGAGTTAGGAGTTGCCACTTTAAAACAGAGATGAGGAAGGATTTCTTCTCTCAGAGGTTAGGAAATCTGTGGAATTCTTTACTGTGGTCCATGCCCAAATGCAGCAAGACCTGGACAATATCCAGACTTCGGCTGACAAGCGGCAAGTAACATTCGCGCCACACGTGTCAGGCAATGAACATCTCCAACAAGAGAGAATCCAACCATCGCCCCTTGATGTTCACTGGCATTGCCATCCCTGAATATCTCACTATCAACAGCCTGGGGATTACCATTGATCAGAAACTGAACTGGACTAGCCATATAAACACTATTGCTACAAGAGCAGGTCAGAGGCTAAGAATCGTGCAACGAGTAACTCGCCTCCTGACTCCCCAAAGCCTGTCCACCATCAGGTGTGTGATGGAATACTCCCCACTTGCCTGGATGAGTGCAGCTCCTACAACTCTGAAGAAGCTCGACACTTTCCAGGACAAAGTCGTCCACTTGCTTGGAACCACATCCACAAACATTCACTCCCTCCACTACCGACGCACAGTAGCAGCAGTGTGTACCATCTACAAGATGCACTGCAGGAATTCATCAAGGCTCCTTGGACAGCACCTTCCAAACTCACGACCACTACCACCTAGAAGGACAAGGGCAGCAGATAGATGGGTACGCCACCACATGGAAGATCCCCTCTAAGTCACTCACCGTCCTGACTTGGAAATATATCACCCTTCCTTCACTGTCGCTTGGTCAAAATCCTGGAACTCCCTCCCTAATAGCACTGTGGGTGTACCTACACCACATGGACTGCAATGTTCAAGAAGGCAGTTCACCACCACCTTCTCAAAGGCAACTAGGGATGGGCAAAAAATGTTGGCCCAGCCAGCAAAACCCACATCCCATGAATGAATTTTTTAAAAAAAGAGGGCTGTAGAGGCTGGGTCATTAAATATATTCAAGGCTGAGATAGACAGATTTTTAATCAGTAAGGGAATCAGGGTTATAGGGAAAAGGCAGGAAAGTGGAGTTGAGGATTATCAGATCTCATTAAACGGCAAAGCACACTCGATGAGCTGAATGGCCTACTTCTGCTCATGGTCTTATATTTGACCCATTTCCTATTTTTACTTAGTTCTGTTGAAGGGTCATGAGGACTCGAAATGTCAACTGTGCTCTCCTCCGCCGATGCTGCCAGACCTGCTGAGTTTTTCCAGGTATTTCTGTTTCTGTTTTTGTTTTGGATTTCCAGCATCCGCAGTTTTTTGCTTTTATCTCTGCTCATGGTCTTATGGTCTTATAATATTCCACAAATGGGAACAGTTTTTGTCTATCTATTCTGTCCAGATCCTTCATGATTTTCAATATCTTATATACTAGAGTAATAGTCGACCTCATGTATAAGGCGAACCCTGAATTTTGGCCAAAAATCCTAACTCTTTCATCTTACCACCCACTCATCCTGCAGGCTGAATCTCGCCCTCTCATTGACTCTCTTGCTCACCACATCCTGCCTGACTGTCTCTCTCTGCTTCCCTTCCCAGCTCTCTCTCTCTCTCTATCTCTGCTTCCCTTCTTGACTCTCTCTCTTCGCTACCTGACTTTCTGACTTTCAACTTTCTCTCCCGGGCCCTCACTGTGAACGTGGACTCATGAGAGGGGTGGTGCGAGAGAGAAATGAGTGACAGGAGCTGCAAGATGGAGAGTCTGGGACAAAAATAGAAAGAGAGAGCCGGAGAGGGAAGTGGAGAGAAAGTCGGGGAGCGAAAAGGAGAGAGTCAGGGACGGAAGTGGAGAGAGAGAGAGACAGTCGGTGAGATAGCGGTAAGAGAGAGTGAGTTAGAAAGGGAAGTGGAGAGAGAGAGAGTTGGGGGGGAAGCAGAAAGAGAGAGGGTTGGTGTGGAAATGGAATGAGAGAGAGAGGTGGGGAGGGAAGTGGAGAGAGTGAGTCAGGGAGAGAAGCAGTAAGTGGGAGAGGACACTCCAAAATGGCTGCAATCAGGTCACGCACACCTCCGGCAGCCCTGGCATGAAACAATTTTAACCCATTGAAAATATTACTCAGATCTAAGTCGACACTCTACTTTTTGTCTGAAATTTTGATCTCAAAGCTTGACTTTTACATGAGTATATATGGTATTGTTATGAACTCTCCTCTCAACCTTCTCTTCTCCAAGGAAAACAGTCCAATCTATCTATGTATCTGAAGTTCCTCATCCCTGAAACGATTCTCAGGAATCTTTTCGCATTCTCTCTCTGCCTTCACTTCTCTCCTGAAGTGTGGCACCCAGGGCTGGAAGCAATACTCCAGTATTGGCTGAACCATTGTTCTATATGAGTACTTGCTCTTGTACTCTATGGTCTATTAATAAAGCCTAGGATACTATATGCTTTATTAACCACACTCCCAACTTATTCTGCCACCTTCAATAACTTATGCACATATACACCCAGGCATCTCTCTCCTGCACCCTCTTTAGAATTGTACCCTTTATTTTATATTGTCTCTTCACTTTCTTCCTACCAAAATGTATCACTTCACACTTAAGATCATAAGATTGTAGGATCATAAGAATTAGGAGCAAGAATAAGCCGTTATTTGGTCAATTGATCCTGTTCCGCCATTCACTCAGATCATGGCTGATCTGATTGTTGACTTAACACCACCTTCTTGCCTGTCCCCCATAACTTTTGAGTCCCTTGTCAAGCAAAAATCTATCGAACTCAATCTTGAATATATGTTCAATTACCCAGTCTCCAATGCTTTCTGTGGAAGAGAATTCCAAAGACTAACGGCTGTCTGAGAAGAAATTTCTCCTCACCTTTGTCTTAAATGGGAGACTTCTTATCTCTAAACTGTGCCCCTTAGTTTTCAGCATCCACCCTGTCAAGACCCTTCAAAATCTTATGTGTTTCAATAAGGCCACCTCTCAATCTTCTAAGCTCCAATGAATATAGGCCCAACCTGTTCAGCTTTTTCTCATAAGACAACTCCTGCATCCCAGGAATCAGGCTACTGAGCCTTCTTTGAACTGCTTTCAAAGCAGGCCTATCCTTTCTTAAGTAAGGTGACCAAAACTGTTCAAAGTACTCCAGGTACAGTACCCATGCTAACATTTGTGATTCATGTACATAGATACCCACATCCCTCTGTACTGCAGCAGTGTCTCTCCATTTAAATAATATTCTGTGTTTTTATTCTTCCTGCGAAGTCGACAAGCTCATATCTTCCTATATTGTACTCCATCTGTCAAATTTCTGTCCACTCACTTATTTTATCTATATCCATTTACAGACACTTTGTATCCTCCTCACAACTTGCTTTCCTACCTATCTTTGCATCATCTGCAAGTTTGGATACAATACAGTTGGTTCCTTCATCCATAGTTTCTCTGCATTGAATTTCATCTGTCCCTTGTCTGCCCACTCTTTTCAAGTTCTACACTATCCTCCTCACAGTTCACAATGCTTCCAAGTTTTGTATCATCCACAAAGCTTGAACTTGTTTCCCACTCCTAATTTCCCTTGAACTGAGTGGCTGAGTAGGCCATTTCAGATGGCAGTAAAGAGTCAACCACATTGCAATTGTCTGAAGTCACATCTAAACCAGCCTGAGCAGATTTCCTTCTCTAAAGGACATTAGGGAACCAGGTATGTTTTTACAGCAATCACTAAGAATTACATGGTCACCATTATTGATACCATGATGGGATTTGAACCCAAGTTCCCAGAGAATTAGCCACAGAATTACTAGCATGGTGACATTACCACTAGACCACAATCTCCCCTTGCT
This sequence comes from Carcharodon carcharias, assembly GCF_017639515.1. Classification (NCBI taxonomy): domain Eukaryota; kingdom Metazoa; phylum Chordata; class Chondrichthyes; order Lamniformes; family Lamnidae; genus Carcharodon; species Carcharodon carcharias. Next base: position 55,164,083 of record NC_054479.1, on the reverse strand, counting down.
CTTCCTGCTATATATTAATGACCTGGAATTTGATGTATAGCAATGCCCACATCCCATGAAAGAATGTTTAAAAAAAGGTGTAAAGGAAATATTTTTTTCCCTAATATTACTGTGAGATACTTTAAAGCAGGCTTATGGGAGCTATGTGTATGATTAATTTAATTAAACTACAGTCAGACTGCAAGGTTTAAATCATCAAAGGGGTTAGGTGTAAAACAGGCATTTTGAAATGGAGATGGGTGCACTAGGATGAAGACTCAGCAGATACAATGTGAATGAAATTTGCATTTGGGGAATTTGAGAGGTTGTTTGATTTTCAAAGGGACATGATAAGATGGTTTACAACTGGCAAGATAAACAAAGCAAGGTTATTAAGTTTGTTTTTCCCAAAAGTGCTGGCCATAAGGATGACATGAAAGATTTTTATATTCTGGAAAAAGTACCTTCCAAAGGAAGTGTGAAACAATGGGATTTACAGATCAAAAGGGAGGATATATATATTTAAAGAAAGATGGAACGCTGGATGGGGAGTGGCCATGTGAGATCTTGACTGTGCAAAACAGACTTGTGAAGAAGCATTCTCTAGCCACCCCAGAGAAGTGCTTGCTTTTTCCAGAGTGCAAGGTTTTGTTAGAAGCCTTAGAATTCCATTGTCGAGTGAGAAGGAGAGAGAAGCTGTGAAATATATTCCTTTATAGCAACAGTGGGTGTTTGCGGTAATACTCCTGGATGCTTATAGATTAAGAATCTATTTGGACTGTGGCCTGAAAGGGGTGTGTAGTTGGGAGTCTAGTTAAGTAGAAATCTTGTAGGGACTGTTATGAGACTAAATGTAACTGTATAACTGTAGTATTGTGTGTTTAAGTTCTCTTTTCTTTTGTTAATAAATGTTGTAATTTAATTTTTATAGTTTCTAAAAGTGGTAGTGGGCTCTGTACTTCAGTGCACAAACCTTCTCATAATAAATACAAATTGTAAAATTGTTGTGATAGCTTGGCCAAGTTTCCCTTTGAGATTTGGTCAGCCTGGCAAATACTACCTGCCATATCATGACAAAGCCTCCTAACTTCTCCTATTGCAGGAGAGAATTCCAATGTTCCAGTGAAAAGGGGATTTCTGTTTTCACTCCTAAATGGTCACCTCTAATTTTAAAATTATGTTTCCTCACCTTGATTCCTACATCAGAAGAAATGCTTCCTCTGCTCTATCAATTCCTTATTCCTTTAACATTTTATTTGCCTCAATCAGATCATCCCTTAATGTCTAATACTCAAGGAAATACAAGCCAAGTTTATGCAACTTGTCCTCATAATGTAACCCTCTGAAACCAGTAGGATGAATCTGTGTTGCATCTCTCCAAGTCTTATGGGCACAGATGAGGTTAGGGTTAGGGTTTCCCAAATTGACTGCAGTACTCCCAGACTCTGTAGCATAACTTCCTTCCTTTTGTATTCCAGGCCTCTTGATATAAAGGCCATGATTCCATTAGTATCTTGATTGCTTTTTGTACCTGTCTACTATTGTTTAATGATTTGTGCACTTGGGCATCCAAATCTCTTTGTTCCCTAGTTTCTAGTTCCTAGTTATTTATAAACTACACTGATGTGATTTTCTTGGATTCAGAGTGGATGACCTTCTACTTGTCTATCATTGAACACCATTTGTCATAGCTTTGCACACTCACTATCTCTGCCTCTTTGAAACTTCCTGCTTCCATCTGTATCACTTATTGTCTCTCCTGGCCTATATCTGAGAATGTAACAGCTGCAGATAAAATGGTTAAGTTAGATGACTTTGGATTTCAGACAGTATTTTACAAAACCCATCAAGAAGTTTAAGAGGGCAGGAAATTATATTTCTCTGTAGATGATTGAATCATTCAGTGCTCTAGAAAGTGACTTCATTACATATATCTTTTCCAGAAAGGCAGCAAGAAAATTACTGTGGTATTTTGATGTGGACATGTGGCAAATTGTTAAACATTAGAATAGGATTGTTAGTGTGAGTTTAAGCATTATTTGCTCAATCGCTTTTTGACCCAAATTTGGAGGTAATAGTAGACTGATCATTTGAGTATTTTCAGCACTATCAATTGGTGTGAACACAATTTTTTTTACAACAATCAATTTAATCCTGAAAATTATTAGTAATGATGTATAATTAATCGGACTCATATAGACTACAGCAGATATATTTGTAATGGGATAATAGGCAAAAGGAGAAAAACAGCAACCAGAATAGGATTTATTAATAGGGGCATAGAGGGAGGTTATGCTGAATTTATATAAAACACTCATTAGACCTCAGCTGGAATATTGTGTACAGCTCTGGTCACCATATTATGGGATGGACATGAACACATTGGAGAGTGTGCAGAAGAGGTTTACAAGAATGGTTCCAGGGATGAGAAACTTCAGTTACGAAGATAGATTGGAGAGGTTGGGACTGGTCTCCTTGGAGAGAAGAAGGCTAACAGGAAATTTGATAGAGGTATTCAAAATCACGAGGGGATTGGACAAAGTAGATAGGGATAAGTTGTTCCCGCTCGTAAAAGGATCAAGAACAATGGGCACAGATTTAAACTGATTTGCAAAAGAAGCAAATGTGACTTGAGAAAAAGCTTTTTCACATGAGTGGTTTGGGTTTGGAATGCACTGCCTGGAAGTGTGGTAGAGGCAGGTTCAATTGGGGCATTCAAGAGGGCATTAGATGATTATTTGAATAGAAACAATTTGCAGCAGTACAGGGAAGAGGCAGGGCAATGGCACTCATCATAATGTTCATTTGGAGAGCTGGTGCAGACGTGATAGGCCGAATGGCCTCCTTCTGTGTTGCTAAAATTCTGTGATTCTGTGGATGATTGATTCACATCCACCTATTCAATATCTATACCTGATCCATTAATCTATCTATATCTTATTTAAAAATCTTACAGTGATGCTCACTTATTGTCTATAATTCCTGTTGTCACCCTTTTTTGTTATCTTTGTTTCAGCAGCTTTTTGCTTTATAAATTTCATATTTAAAACGGAAAACATTATGTAAGCTGGCTTCTGTAACTGTGTAGGTACAGGCTCTGTCCTGTATGTGGCACAGTATTATTACATTGCCTCATAAATTTCACATCATGTTTTCAGGAAATTATTTCACTAGAAATGAAAATGGGGAGCTTTCTATATCGATGGAGTGGGGAGGGGGCAATCTGTGCCACAAGGTTTTATGCTCTGACTGCAAGTTCAAAATCCACTCCACAGTTTTCTTGTTTTGCAGCTCTTTCTGGAGTCCATTACTCAACAAAACATATTTTGGATTGGACTCAATGACCAAGGAATAAAACGTGACTGACATTGGTTGAACGGAACAGATTATGCACCTTTAAGAAATTGAGCGCAATTTGGACATATTAAGAAACAAACCTGGGCCCGAATGTCCAGAGAGTTCTGCCCTTCCTCTTTCTGCAACTTCAGCCTTAGATCAGTGGAGTATCTGGGAAAACTATATACATGGCCATAACTACCTACTTCTGCTGTTTCTCAAGAGTTCCACCAATCTCTTAACGAAGTTACAGCAGAAAATCAGGAGAAGCCCAAAGTATTCCAGGATTTTTAAGTACTCCAAACACTGTCCAGAACAAAAGTACGACTAAGGTAGGAAGCAATAATCCGAAGATAAAAACAAAAAACTGCAGATGCTGGAAATCCAAAACAAAAACAGAAACAGAAATACCTGGAAAAACTCAGCAGGTCTGGCAGCATCAGCAGAGAAGAGTACAGTTGACGTTTCGAGTCCTCATGACCCTTCAACAGAACTAAGTAAAAATAGGAGAGGGATGAAATATAAGCTGGTTTAAGGGGAGGGGGGGGTGCGGGGTTGGTTGTTGGGACAAGCAAGCAGTGATAGGAGGAGATAACCAAAAGATGTCACAGACAAAAGAACAGAGAGGTATTGAAGGTGGTGATATTATCTAAAAGAATGTGCTAATTAAGAGTGGATAGCAGGACAAGCAAGGTACAGATAGCTCTAGTGGGGGTGGGGTGAAATAAGACTAAAAGGGCATAAAAAGGTATAGATAAATGATGGGTGGAATACATTTAAAAATAATGGAAATAGGTGGGAAAAGAAAAATCTATATAAATTATTGGAAAAAACAAAAAGGAGGGGGAAGAAATGGAAAGGGGGTGGGGATGGAGGAGGGAGTTCAAGATCTAAAATTGTTGAACTTAATATTCAGTCCGGATGGCTGTAAAGTGCCTAGTCGGAAGATGAGATGCTGTTCCTCCAGTTTGCGTTGAGCTTCACTGGAACAATGCAGCAAGCCAAGGACAGACATGTGGGCAAGAGAGCAGGGTGGAGTGTTAAAATGGCAAGTGACAGGGAGGTCTGGGTGATGCTTGCGGACAGACCAAAGGTGTTCTGTAAAGCAGTCACCCAGTCTGCGCTTGATCTCTCCAATGTAGAGGAAACCACATTGGGAGCAACGAATGCAGTAGACTAAGTTGAGGGAAGTGCAAGTGAAATGCTGCTTCACTTGAAAGGAGTGTTTGGGCCCTTGGACGGTGAGGACAGGGGAAGTGAAGGGGCAGGTGTTGCATATCTTGCATGAGGAGGTGCCGTAGGCAGGGGTTGAGGAGTAGGGGGTGATGGAGGAGTGGACCACGGAAGGAATGATCCCCACGGAATGCCGCTGGGGGGTTGAAGGGAAGATGTGTTTGGTGGTGGCATCATGCTGGAGTTGGCGGAAATGTCGGAGGATGATCCTTTGAATGCGGAGGCTGGTGGGGTGATAAGTGAAGACAAGGGGGACCCTATCATGTTTGTGGGTGGGAGGAGAAGGCATGAGGGTGGGTGCGCTGGAGATGGGCCAGACACAGTTGAGGGCCCTGTCAACGACCGTGGGTGGAAAACCTCGGTTAAGGAAGAAGGAAGGCATGTCAGAGGAACTGTTTTTGAAGGTAGCATCATCGGAACAGATGCAACGGACGCGAAGGAACTGAGAGAATGGGATGGAGTCCTTACAGGAAGTGGCGTGTGAGGAGCTGTAGTCGAGATAGCTGTGGGAGTCGGTCAGCTTGTAATGGATATTGATGGACAGTCTATCACCAGAAATTGAGACAGAGAGGTCAAGGAAGAGAAGGGAAGTGTCAGAGATGGACCATGTGAAAATGATGGAGGTTGGAAATTGGAAGCAAAATTAATAAATTTTTCCAAGTCCCGACGAGAGCATGAAGCAGCACCGAAGTAATCATCGATGTACCAGAGAAAGAGTTGTGGGAGGGGGCCGGAGTAGGACTTTAATAAGGAATGTTCCACATACCCCATAAAGAGACAGGCATAGCTGGGGCCCATGTGGGTACCCATAGTTTTTGCTTCCAATCTCCACCCCTCCATCATTTTGACATGGTCCATCTCCAACTCTTCCCTTCCCTTCCTTGACCTCTCTGTCTCAATTTCTGGTGATAGACTGTCCATCAATATCCATTACAAGCTGACCGACTCCCACAGCTACCTCAACTACAGCTCCTCACACCCCACTTCCTGTAAGGACTCCATCCCATTCTCTCAGTTCCTTCGCCTCCGTCGCATCTGTTCTGATGATGCTACCTTCAAAAACAGTTCCTCTGACATGTCCTCCTTCTTCCTTAACCGAGGTTTTCCACCAACGGTAGTTGACAGGGCCCTCAACCGTGTCCGGCTCGTCTCCCACGCATCCGCCCTCACGCCTTCTCCTTCCTCCCAGAAACATGATAGGATCCTCCTTGAACTCACTTATCACCCCACCAACCTCCGCATTCAAAGGATCATCCTCCGACATTTCCATCAACTCCAGCATGATGCCACCACCAAACCCATCTTCCCTTCACCCCCCTTATCGGCATTCCGTAGGGATTATTCCTTCCGTGACACCCTGGTCCACTCCTCCATCACCCCCTACACCTCAATCTCCTCCTACCGCACCTCCTCATGCAAACACAAGATATGCAACACCTGCCCCTTCACTTCCTCTCTCCTCACCGTCCAAGGGCCCAAACACTCCTTTCAAGTGAAGCAGCATTTCACTTGCACTTCCCTCAACTTAGTCTACTGCATTCGTTGCTCCCAATGTTGTTTCCTCTACATTGGAGAGATCAAAAACAGACTGGGTGACTGCTTTGCAGAACACCTTTGGTCTGTCCGCAAGCATCACTCAGAGCTCCCTGTCGCTTGCCATTTTAACACTCCACCCTGCTCTCTTGCCCACATGTCTGTCCTTGGCTTGCTGCATTGTTCCAGTGAAGCTCAATGCAAACTGGAGGAACAGCATCTCATCTTCCGACTAGGCACTTTACAGCCTTCCTGACTGAATATTAAGTTCAACAATTTTAGATCTTGAACTCCCTCCTCCATCCCCACCCCCTTTCCATTTCTTCCCCCTCCTTTTTGTTTTTTCCAATAATTTATATAGATTTTTCTTTTCCCACCTATTTCCATTATTTTTAAATGTATTCCACCCATCATTTATCTATACCTTTTTATGCCCTTTTAGTCCTATTTCACCCCACCCCCACTAGAGCTATCTGTACCTTGCTTGTCCTGCTATCCACTCTTAATTAGCACATTCTTTTAGATAATATCATCACCTTCAACACCTCTTTGTCCTTTTGTCTGTGACATCTTTTGGTTATCTCTTCCTATCACTGCTTGCTTGTCCCAACAACCAACCCCCCCCCACCCACCCACCCCCCCTTAAACCAGCTTATATTTCACCCCTCTCCTATTTTTATTTAATTCTGTTGAAGGGTCATGAGGACTCGAAATGTCAACTGTACTCTTCTCCGCCGATGCTGCAAGACCTGCTAAGTTTTTCCAGGTATTTCTTTGGAGAAATATCATATCAACAATTTCCAGTATTTCCAGGTAGTTTCTTTTATGTAAGCTTCCGCTGGGAGATCAGGAAAAATGAAACAATGCGATTGTACATGACAGAATAAATCAGACTAAATCAGGGTAATACTTTCTTCAAAGAAACCGTCCATGAGGTTTAAAAGTCAGGGTTAAAAGAAATTGCACCTATATCTCAGAAGGGGCTCAAATTACTTCAAGTACAAATCATTATATGATTGAAGTCATGCATTATCAGAGATAGCAGCAAACACGAATAATCTCATTCAATGAAGATGCGGCTAACTGTATGCTACTCTCCCACTAGAGTGTTAGCAGTGCCCAGTTTCATTTTATTCTTTGTCTCATCCGATGCCTCAACAAGAGACTTTGTCTCTTTCTTTCAGGTGCAAAGGAACGCAAGCTCCAACAACTCATCAACACCAACGCCCATCCAGGTCTCTCCACCCTTGCCCGTCCCTCTGTCAGCATCCCGCCTTCTAATCCCAGCCCCAGCCATGTATTCACCATTCCCCCTGGCCTTCCCCTCTCTGATGCTGTATGTTCAGTGCTCAGCAAAGGACTCATCTCAATGAATTTCGGGCTCAGCACAATGCTGAATTCTTCTTCCACCGCTTTTGTCTCTGTGCTCACTTCTTTGGGCAGGAGTCCTCTCCCCATTCAATGGATCCTTTTACCCACCTCCAATATTTTCCCTCCACCTGGACCCCTCCCTCTGGTTTCTTACCTTCTCTTGATCTTTTCATTGAGAACTGTCGGCGTGACATCAGTGATCTCAATTTCTCTGCTCCTCTCACCCACTCTAACCTGTCTCTCTCTGAACTTGCTGCACTCCGTTCTCTCAGGTCCAACCCTGACATTGTCATCAAACCTGCTGACAAGGGTGGTGCTGTTGTTGTCTGGCACACCGACCTCTACCTCACAGATGCTGAGCGTCAACTCGTAGATACTTCCTCCTACCTACCCCTGGACCATGACCCCACCACTGAACATCAAGCCATTATTTCCAGGACTGTTACTGACCTCATCTCCTCTGGAGATCTTCCTTTCACAGCTTCCAACCTCATAGCCTCCCAACCTCGGATGGCCCGCTTCTACCTCCTACCCAAAATCCACAAACAGGACTGTCCCGGCAGACCCATCGTGTCAGCCTGTTCCTGCCACATGGAACTCATTTCTTGTTATCTTGACTCCATTCTCTCTCCCCTTGTCCAGTCCCTTCCCACCTACTTCCGTGATTCCTCTGACACCCTACATCATATCAACTATTTCCAGTTCCCTGGCCCCAACGCCTCCTCTTCACCATGGACATCCAATCCCTCTACACCTCCATCCCCCACAGGGATGGTCTGAGGGTTCTCTGCTTCTTCCTCGAACAGAGGCCCAAACAAACTCCAACCACCACTACTCTCCTCTGTCTGGCTGAATTTGTTCTCTCACTGAACAATTTCTCCTTAAACTCCTCTCACTTCCTCCAAATAAAAGGTGTGGCTATGGGTACCTGCATGGGCCCCAGGTATGCCTGTCTCTTTATGGGGTATGTGGAACATTCCTACTCAGGCCCCCTCCCACAACTCTTTCTCCGGTACATCGATGATTGCTTCGGTGCTGCTTCATGCTCTCGTCTGGAACTGGAAAAATTTATTAATTTTGCTTCCAATTTCCACCCCTCCATCATTTTCACACGGTCCATCTCTGACACTTCCCTTCTCTTGACCTCTCTGTCTCAATTTCTGGTGATAGACTGTCCAGCAATATTCATTACAAGCCTACCGACTCCCACAGCTACCTCGACTACAGCTTCTCACACCCCACTTCCTGTCCATCCCATTCTCAGTTCCTTCGCCTCCGTTGCATCTGTTCTGATGATGCCACTTTCAAAAACAGTTCCTCTGACACGTCTTCCTTCTTCCTTAACCGAGATTTCCCACACACGGTGGTTGACAGGGTCCTCAACCATGTCTGGCCCATCTCCCGCTCATCCACCCTCACACCCTCTCCCTCCCAGAAAGTTGATAAGGTCCCCCTCGTCCTCACTTATTACCCCACCAGCCTCCGCATTCAAAGGATCATCCTCCAACATTTCTGCCAACTCCAGCATGATGCTACCACCAACCACATCTTCCCTTCACCCACCCTGGTGGCATTCCATTGGGATTGTTCCCTCCGGGACACCCTGGTCCACTCTGCCATCACCCCCTACACCTCAACCCCCACCCATGGCACCTTCCCATGCAACCACAGAAAGTGCAACACCTGCTCCTTTACTTTCCCTCTCCTCACTATCCAAGGGCCCAAACACTCCCTTCAAGTGAAGCAGCATGTCACTTGCACTTCCCTCAATTTAATCTACTGCATTCATTGCTCCCAGTGCAGTTTCCTCTACATTGGAGAGACCAAACGCAGATTGGGTGACCGCTTTACGGAGCACCTTCGGTCTGTCCGCAAGCATAACCCAGACCTCCCTGTCGCTTGCCATTTCAGCACTCCACCCTGCTCTCATATCCACATGTCCGTCCTTGGCCTGCTGCAATTTTCCAGTGAAGCTCAACGCAAACCGGAGGAACAGCACCTCATCTTCCGACTAGGCACTTTACAGCCTTCTGGACTGAATGTTGGGTTCAACAATTTTAGATCATGAACTCTCTCCTCCATCCCCACCCCCTTTGTGATCCCCACTTTTTCCAATAATTTATATAGATTTTTCTTTTCCCACCTATTTCCATTATTTTTAAATGTATTTCCATCCATTGTTTTATCTCTACCTTTTAGCCTATTTCGATCACTTCCCCCCAGCCACCCCCACTAGGGCTATCTGTACCTTGCTTGTCCTTTCTACCCTTAATGTCACCGATTAGCACATTCCTTAGATAACCACCACCGTCAACACCTCTTTGTCCTTTTGTCTCTGACATCTTTTGGCTATCTCCAACTATCACTGTTCCTCTATCCAGCTCTACTTGTCTCTCCCCCCACCCCCCCCACCCCCCCCCCCCCACCCCTTAAACCAGCTTATATTTCATCTCTTTTCTATTTTTCCTTAGTTCTGTTGAAGAGTCATACAGACTCGAAATGTTAACTGTTTTTCTCCCGGCAGATGCTGTCAGACCTGCTGAGTTTTTCCAGGTAATTTTATTTTTGTTTTGGATTTCCAGCTTCCGCAGTGTTTTGCTTTTATCTTTATGTTAGCACTGATTATCTGCTTCAGTCATAGTGTTATAACTGACAGATAGATGGGAACACCACCACCTGGTAGTCCTCCTCCAAGTCACTCACCATCCTGACTTGGAAATATATTGCCAAAATCCTGGAACTCCCTCCCTAACAGCACTGCGGGTTGTGGGTGTACTTACACCACAAGGACTGCAGAGGTTCAAGAATGCAGCTCACCACCAACTTCTCAAGGGCAATTAGGGATGGGCAATAAATGCTGGCCTAGCCAGCGATGACCACATCCCATAAATGAATTTTTAAAAATGAGTAGCACTGGCTGAGCCAAATTGACATACTATGTGTATTATTTCTCAATTCTAGCCATTAGCCTTCATTTCCACCATAAACAATTGTTTTTCCTAACATCTTTGCTGTGCTCAATGCTCAGCTATTCTTTCCTTGCTTGTCCTTCTGAACTTCTAAAAGCACCTTTCTGCATACCCCAACTTTCTGAAAAAAAGCAGGCTAGGACCTCATTCAGATGATGTCTTAAACCCACCTCCATCTGCTTGCTATCAATGTCCAGGTGGAGCTTTAAGATCCTAAGGCACTATTCAAAGAACAGTAGGGTTCTTGAGTGCCCTGGCCAGCATTCCTTTCTGAATCTTGGACCCAATTTTAACTCTGTGAAAGTGGATTGGAGAGGTGTGGTCAGTCCAGTTGGCTAGACAGCTAGCATGTGGTTCAGAATAACACCCACAGCACGGGGTTCAAATGCTGTTCAGTCTGAGGTCGACTTCTGCCTCCTCGCCCTGCACGATAGTAAAAATCACTGCGTAAGTTATGGTTTGGCGACCCTCGAATAATCAAGGATGCTACCTGAAAAAGATTATGGGTTTTGAATGAGTTAAAATCACACATCATCAGAAACAGATCCTTGGGTATTGCTGAAAAAAAGAAACATATCAAAGCTTTTCATTTTGCACTCAACTGGACACTTCGCAAGAAGACCAATATAAGGGGAAAACAACAATTTATACTGTATGAGGAGGTAATGCGGATTGATTGGCAAGTGATTGGTAGACACGTTACCATTGAGAATGCACCAGCAATGGTGCCTGACAGTTAACTGCCAACCATTGTTTGAAATTTAACCAGGCAGCTTGAGTCAGCAGATGGCTGTCACTTGCTTCATTTAGCTGAAATGGGTGTAATGTGTGTACATATTCTTTCTGTCCAGATCCATCCCCAAGTCTTTTGAGGACATGGAGTTGAAGGAGAATTAGTGCAGAATAACTGCTACCTTTTGCAATCAAAATATGATTGTAGTGCAGTCAGGGGTCCTAAAATTCAGTGGGAGTTTTTCCTGCCTCTCATTGTTTGCTGTTTCTCTGGGGATTCTCCCATCTCCCACTTAAGTTATGGTAGAAGACCAGGAGATTCCCTGTGCAATTTCCAAGAGGTACGTTTAATACATTCTTTTCCAGGGATTCAAATTTGTGCACCATAGTTGCATCAGTATTTTCCTTTGATTTCCCCAGTACTTTACAGGCTTTTTACTTTCTTGTTTGAAAAGTGGCTCAATTAATTCCCATCCACTAACTCTTTTCCACTTGGGTGGACTGGTTCTAAAGCTAAACCATTTCCCTTTTAACTCCATTTACTTCTGCTAAATAAAGGTGTTGCTACAGGAACCCACATGGGTTCCAGCTATGTTTTCCTCCTTTCAAAACTGGCTGACTTCCTACATCTAAGTTTTCCTCCATTTCACCAGATTGCCTGGCAACCGCCACTTTCCCAGACTGACTTTCAATTGACAGCACTATTTCCACTGCTTTTTCCAATTGTCAATTTTCAGCTCCCCAGGAACCCAGTGAAATATTCTACATTGCTTTGCTCTCTGTAAATATATTTACCACAGCCATAAGGAGCTTCTGTTACGCCTGGAAAATTTCCTTGTCTTCTCAGCTCAATTTGTGATTCTACTTGGAACAGACGCCAGGACTTCTTGCTACCAAGTTTAGATTATATGTTTGCAGGCTAATGTATCAAGCCACCACAGGAATCAAATATACCACACCTCAAGGGGGGAAAAAAAACATCCATAAAGATAATATTCCAGTTCTCAACTCTCCTAAAAGCACAGGGATTGGTTATGTAAAAAGACTAGAGAAGCTGGAGTTGGTCACCCTGGAACATAAAAGACCAAGAAGTGGTTAGAGGGGGTCATAAAATCATGACCGTTGTTGAGTAAAAAAACAATCTATTTCCAATGGCTGAAGGATCACTAAACAGTCAAACAGCCAAGGGGATTACATGGGGGAAAAACATTTTTACCTGAGTGATTTGGAATGCACTGGAGACAACAGCTTGCAAAAAGCCAACACAATGGGCTAAACAGTTTCCTTCTGTACTGTACTATTCTGCAGCTCTGCATAAAGACCTGCTGCACCAAGGAAAAATAAAACAGGGTGAGAAAAAAAATCAAATAGGGAAAATGCATATGGGAGACAAAGAGGGATGGAGCATGAAAGAAACAAGAACCAGAAAAGTGTCAATAGGTGATCCAATAAGGTCATCTGGCTGGCCATTCCAAACAATGATCTTCATAATTCTGTACTCTATTTGTATTTGTCAAAACACTAACATTGCTCCTGTTACTGCACTAATTAAAATATTTCCTGTATTATTTTGGACAAAGCAAAAAAAAACTGCTAGTGCAGAAAATCTGCTACAAAAGCGGGAAACAAGTAGTCATGAGAAACGAATACTTGTTTTGGCTGACAACCCTTGGTCAAAACTAGAAATTAGATTAACTTTTCTTTAAAGATAGCAAGGAATGGGCAGGAAATGCACATGCACACACACACAAAGTCAAAGACCTCCAAAGGGCTTTATTGGAAAATGGGAGATAGTTACAATGGCAGAAGTGATTGTAACATGAGAAAATAGGAGGCAACGTGAAATTAAAGATATGAGGCATTTTACAGGTTATCCTATTTCTGGTCATGTTCCTTTAATGCTGTTTAATATCATGTTGCAATTTAGATAAAACATGAACACCCAAAACTTCTTTTCTTTCTACAGAAGCTTCAAGCTGCTGAGTGTTTTCAGTAATTCCTGCTTTGATTTGGAAGCTACTCCAGTTCCTAGATTAGTCTCAGTATTTAGTGTCCCAACGAAATACTTGAAGCATCACATGCTTCAACTTTGTCAGTGGGTGTGTATTTCATGTAATTTAAGTGTTTCCACGATAACCTCCATGTGCATTCCCCAGTCTAGATTCTTGGCCAAATCCATATAAAAATTGACATTAAATCCAAAATATTCATGCCAAACCTCTCCTCCTAAACTTGCAACATTTAAGCTGCACAGTCTTCACAATATGGAACTGAAACAGGTTTAGATTTTATGAACTCAAGCCATTGGAGCTCCATAAGTATAGATGAATGAACTTGAGAATCCAATGAACAAAAAACATTAAGCAAACTATAAAACACAAATAAATGTGAGCCCACAAACACACTTCTGTAGATAAAATGCTTTATTTTGGTCAGGCTTATCACTTAGCCATGACTAGCTGAGTTTTAATCAAACAGACCAAAGCCCATGTCATCATCCGATTCCTCAGACTCTTCCTTCACCTCCTTCACTTCCTCCTTGACAGCAACTGGAGCAGCCTCGACAACAGGGGCCACAAAAGCTGACGGATCGGCCAGGTAAGTTTTCACCTGTTAAGAATAAGAAATAATCATTGTAAAACAATACACTTCAAAATTAGAATACTGGCAGTGGCCCAACATCTTAGCATACATTTAAACAACTTGCATTTATAGTGATTAATAGCAAAACCTGCCACAATGCACTCATAGAAGAATAATCAAAATTTGGCACTGAGCCAGGCGAGGAGCTATCAAGACAAGTGGCCAAAAGTTTGATAAGGAGGAAGGCTTTAAGGAATGCCTTAAAGGAAGAGTAAAGTAGGGAGTGGAGGTTTTAGGGATGGAATGCCAAAGCTTAGGGCCTAGGCTGCAGGAAGAGAATCAATGGAAAAATTGGAAAAACAGCAGATTTTCATCTGTGCAACAGTTACAAATCACATTCACCAGAAGTCGAGTTATAAACTGTTAGACACAGCTATTTAAAAAGTCAAACTGCAATTGTTTTTTTTAACAAATTTCAGCATTTAAAAAGAAAAATTAAAATCTAAAAAGCTCATTTATTAGTTAGGGTGTCTACAATTTCTACACCAGAGTGATCCAGGAACAGAATGCTTTGTGAACCGAGTATTAAGTCAGGAGCAAATGGGATCTCCCTGCTAAGTAATTCTCAAGCTGGAATTTAGATTAGTTAGAATCTGACTTAGAACTTTAATACTGCAAAAGAAACTGCAAGCTGGTTAAGATACTCAGTTAACAGAAACAGCCTGGCAGTGGTGGTTAATTGTCAAACAACCAAAAGTGGTTGCCTGAACAAGTGTTAATTACATGTAGCAGGATACTGACTATATATAGAGTTTATGTAAGCCATAAGCTCTAGTAGACAGTGCTTGCTACTGCACAGCGATTTGGGAACTTGGTGCAAGTGGAAATTCAGCAGAAAGGGAAAAAGAGCATTTATGGAATGCATTGCAGTCTGTACAATATTGCAGTCCTGGGCAACCATCTCTGAAGTAAATGTTTGCAGATTTTCCAGCCCAAGCTACAGAAAATATGAGGCATCAGGTAGAGGGAGAGTTTCCTGGCACTGTTCCAGGGGAAGGCACACCCCTTAGGTCAAGTAGAACTTTAGAGTTGGCCAAGGCATGACTGAGAGTCGGGCAGGTATGGGGATCCAGCATGTAGTGATGGAGAAGCCTCAGCTAACAGGCACAAGGTACTTGTTACCTGTGTGAATGAGAACAAGGACTGTAGGGTGGATGAGAAATGACCCATGGCACAATGGTGCAGGATGTCATTCAAGTGGAGGAGAGTGATAAGGAATGTGGTACTGAAGGAGGCAGTATAGTCAGGGGATGGCGTTCTCTATAGCTGCAACAGTTCTGAAGACTGTGTTGCCTGCCTAGTGCCAGGGTGAAGGACACCGTGTTTTGAGACAACTTCAAGTGGTCCATGTAAGGATCAACAACATTGGTAAAACTAAGAAAGATGTTCCGTTGAGAGAGTATGAGTAGGGCCCAAAATAAAATGCAGAAACTCAAAGTTAATCTAACAGATTGTTACTAGACCCACAGGCCATAGGGTCAAGCAGATTAGATCAACCAGCTCAAAACAGTGCTGTGGGAAGAAGGAATTTCAACGCATGGGGCGTGAGCACCAGTAGTGGGGAAGAGGGAGCTGGTTTGTTGGGATGGGCTCCCATTAAACTGTACTGAGATAAGTGCCCTGGCAAATTGCCAAACTAGGACTATGGATAGGGCTTTAAACTAAAACTAGGGGAGTGGGTGAGGGTTCAGGTAAAGGAAGATTTGGAAATCCGAAGAGAAACATAGAGACAAAAGAACGGCGTAGTGATTTGGGTAAAGGCAAGCAGAGTGGGACAGATGGGAACAAAGTTTAATGACAATAGCACATCAGCAAATAGTGTCCTTTCAAAAATCAGTAGTAAAAAATTTTAAAAATTAAAAATTAAAAATTATGCACGAAACATCCACAATAAGATAAATGAATCAGTGGGTCAAATAGAGATAAATAGTTTAAATTTAATTGCTATTATAGACATGGTTACAAGGTGACCAATGTTTGGAAATAGGTATTCCAGGGTACACAACATTTCAAAAAGAGACAGACAAAACGGAAAAGGAGAAGTAATCCTGATAGTAAAGGAAGACAGGACAATTATGATAAAAGGATCTGGGTTACAAGTTCAGAAAGTAGAATTAAATATGGTGGAGATTAGGAATAACAAAGGCCAGAAGACAGTCAGGTGTAGTTTATAATAGGCCTCTTAACTGTAGATAGGTGTACAGAGCAAAATGCCAAAAAAATGGAACTTGTAATGAGGCAATGTACGAATTATGGGGGACTTCAATTTTCATATAGACTGGCAAAGGTGGTTTGAAAGATGAGTTTGTAAGAATGCTTTGTAAGTTTTCTGGAACAATACATTGTGGAACCAACTATGGATAAAGCTATCTAGTATTGTGCAATGAGACGGGTCAGCTAGTAATCTCAGAGCAAACGATTTCCTGAGAAAATGTGATCCTAATACATTTGAATTCCATATTATGTTTGAAAGCAACACACTCCAGTTCCAAACAAGAATCTTAAACTTAAATAGAGTAAATTACAGAGATAAGAGGGAATAGATCACCAAGGTTGATTGGGTAAATAGACTAAAAGTTGTGGCAGTAAACAAACATTTGAAGAAACAATTCAAAATGTTCAACAAAAATACATTTCATTGAAATTCAAATTATTCAGCAAGTAAATTAAAGACAGGGGTATAAAAACAGGTTGTAAGAGCTTTTATGGGTATGCAAAAGAGAGTAGAAAAGCAAATGTTGGTTCTTTAAAGGCAAAGATAGGTGAAATTATCACGGACAACTTGGAAATGGAAGAGACATTAAAAAAATAATTTGCCTTTGTCTTCACAGTAGAAGACACAAATTAAACACCAGAAATAAAGGGTAACCACAGGGAAGAACTTTAGATCATTGATACCTGCAGAGAAAAAGCATTAAGAGAAAGCAGCCTCTAAAAAGTCCAGTTAAGTGTTGCTGAATGCAAATGTGCATTTACAAACAGATAGCAGTGCTTACTGACTAATCAATCTGTTGAACT
Organism: Carcharodon carcharias; assembly: GCF_017639515.1. NCBI lineage: Eukaryota > Metazoa > Chordata > Chondrichthyes > Lamniformes > Lamnidae > Carcharodon > Carcharodon carcharias. The sequence goes on along the minus strand of NC_054479.1, from coordinate 55,147,269 downwards.
GCTTCATAGATGGACCAAAATTTATTTTAACCACTGTATCATTAGGATATCAGCCTGCAGTAAATCCTCCAACACCCCTCATACCCACCGCACCACACCCCATTACACTCTCTTTAGTCACCAGTAGATAAAGGTTTATGGTTGAAATTGAATGAGACCCTGGAGTCTTAGACTCAATACTGAAAATGTCCAAACAGAGCAGCAATCAACAAAGCTGAACCATACTGATCTGAAGGAGCACAATTCAGGTTATCAAATTATATACAGTACTCTACTCAGACTCCATCTTAGTGTCAGGTTCTCTTGTCTGGATTATGAGGAAAAAATTGAAACTTTGTGTTGCTCTTGCATTGGTAGATAGATGAGTAATGAAGAAATGTAAATCCAGAAAATAAAATTAATTTCCAGGATAAGAGGAAGTGGCAAATGATCTGAAAAAACAAAATGATCAATAATTCTGTGTTGTAAGATTCTGACTGCATTTAATGGAATCCCAGTTACAGCAATAGAGTGAGCACAGATATGAATTAAGAACAATTAAATGCTGCAATGGAAAACTTCAGTCTCATTCAGGATTCAAGCCGGCTGACTGGACATCCTCATCCATAAACATCAGCAGTGAACTTGTAATTTATAAGACAATGGATTCATTTACATTTGAAGAGTTGGAATTCAACTTAAAGACACTTTGACCATTACCTTTTCAGCTAATGGGAAGGAGTAGTCTGTCTCCACAGCGACAGCCAGCACCCTCTTGTAGCCGTTGATGATGGAGTGAGGTATAGAGGCAATGGTTGGATAACCAATCTGCAGGCACACACTGGCCACATTACGAACTCCCTGCGTAAACAATGAACCGATGGGTAAAAATCACAGCAAGAAAGGGCAAGCTACGGCTTTGAATGAAAATGTAATGCAGCCCCACCCCAGCTCAAGGCACCACTGGAAATCCGTCTTATTTGTGCATGGTTCCCTTTGACCATTTAACAACAATGGATGCTTGTACCTGAAGGCAAAAGTATGTGGCACATCATTTAGCAGCTTGGCTGATGAAAGATCATTGGGAGCTAATATTTTGCAACTTCAACTTATGAACGTTAAATTTGTTTGCACAAGATGCAAAACTGACAATATGCTGAATCCAAAACAGACAAGATTTTCATAGTTTATGAAATCCCAAGCAACAAGCTTCAGCAATTCGTTCACGTACCTCCAGGAAACACTTCTGCAGAGTTTCTTCAGTGATATCGAGGACCTCAGGGTTGTACACACTGCCATTGTCATAAACCTGCTTGATCACCAAGCCATAGGAGAAGGGAGAGATGTTCAACATGTTCAGCAGAGTGGCTTCACTGGCTCCCACCTTGTCACCAATCTTGATGAGTTGCACATCACTCTACAGGATAAGTCAATCATTTGTCAGGATAAGGAGACAATATTCCACACTAAAAAGCAACTAACAGTAAAGGAAAGTGCCAAGAATTAATTCAAGTTTTAAAGATAAATCAGGAGCTATAATCTTACGGCTGTTGATTCAACTCTAGAAACAGCATCGGTCTGGGATTAGGTCAAATTAATTAAGGGGGGAAAAAAATTCAGGATGCTAGAAGAAAATCTGATCAAGGCCACCAATTGACATTATCAGAAAAAAGTGAAGAAATTCTTAAAATAACCTCACAAACATCAAACTAATAAAAAAATTCTGTCAATCGCATTAAAACATATTTGGTCAATAAATCAACAGGAATAATATCAAATATAATGGAATCCCCAGATTAGCAATAAAAATCCTAGAATTCTACAATAAAACTAAATGACTCAAAGAACAGTGAACCTATTAGTTCAATGGCCAAATCTCCCAATATGGGGAGGGAGTCCCGACGTGTGCATACCCTTGGCACTTATGCAGGAAGTTCAATGTTCCATTGCCAGTTTTACACTGCCCAGGCTGCTCCGTGATTCCGAAGACAGTGGATCAGATGGCCAGAACCAAGGAGACTTGGGCTGTTTGTCCTATACTTATCCCAGTTTTTACATGGAATTAATTAAGTGTTTCACAGCAGATATAAAATCAGCAAATCTCTTGAGTAAATCAGCTGAGTGTCAAAACACTCCAGAACTTACAAAGTGTACCTCCCTCCTGGGAATGTTCAACCCCTCCCCGATTCACATTCTAGAATCCCTGGCACCTGTCCGGCTAACGTTGGAAGAGTCAGTATAGTCGGGGAGTGGCAGATTGAAGATTTTTGGCAGGTGAGAGAAGGGGGTGAACACTGCTGGTGGGTGAGGGAACGGGGTGAACATTGTCAGGGGTAGGGGAATGGGGTTGAACCTTTGACAAGGGTTGAGGGAGGGGGTATGAACATCGTTGGGGGTTTATAACTGTCAGTGGCGGGAGGCTGTGCATTTCAGATGATACAGCTTCATTTAAAACAATGTAAATCAATGAACTGAAGACAGAATTTAAGGGGTGTGTCTTCAATTCATGTTGAGAAAAGGGCATGTGGCTGCTTCGGAATTACACCTGACAATTTGTCCCTGCATCCCTGCTGAAGACGACATCAGAAGGTGGAAATCTTCCAGCGTAAAGTGGTAAATGGGAAGATTAAGCCAGAGTCAACTTTGGACACACCCTTTCTGACACTGACAGGAAGATCTGGGCCAATGAAAACGATCACAAAAACTGTCCAAGGTTTCAGAAAATCACAGGAGCAAGCATGTCAATTTTCAAGCCAATTGGTAAAACTGGTAGGAGAACTAAGAAATTGAAACCAGTAAGAAGCAGGTTTCAGTCAGTATGTTGATGAAAGGAAAACTGCAAATAAAACGAACATGCACGAGGTTCACACCTCCATTCATCAGCACTCACCAAAATTTCAATGGTTCCTCTGGAGATCTTAGTGGTGATGCCCAAAGCCTGGAAAAAGGAGGTCTTCTCAGGACCCAAACCTGTGTTTTGACTTGGCACAGTAACCTCACAAGGGGCAATCGCACCAGCACGAGCAGCAGCTGGAACCTGTGGAAGAAACACAATAAATTAGCACTCTTGGGATAAAGACACAGCAGGACAGTGTGAAATTCGGCATTGAACAACACAGGCAGAACTATAAAACTTGTTAACGTAAATCTTTCATGTTCCATAAAACAACAAGTAAGCTCTCCAAATAAAGCCTTTCACAGATGAAGATAGCAACACTTGGACAGTATTATAGGCCCCTATCATGGCAGAATGTAATTCCACTAACACAGGAATGTCATATCAGTGCAAAAAAAACTAGATATTTTTAGTTTGAATATAGATCAAAATCAATCAAAAAGTGGCTGAAAAATCCAATCAATTCTATACAAAGAGATTTCTACATTGAACTCTTTTTATCATATCAAATTTATCAGAGGAGCAGCCCAAGAGTTTTTACCTTGTTGGACAGCAGCAGGTCACGGATCTCGCACAAATCCTCCTTAGTGAATACAAAGCCAACATTGCCACGGATATGAGGCAGAAGCCTGGCGAGAAACGAGATTTTAGAGCAATGCCACACATACAAAACAATTGCATCAATTCACGCATGACCAAAACCACCAGAAAACGTATACTTGGGCACCTCGCTTACTTTTCTAGAGCAGGATTGTTCTCCAGGTGGCCTCGGATGGCTTTGCGCATCATGGTATTCTTTCCCATCAACACGACGGCTTTGCCACGCAGTGATATACGGATGTGCTGCATCTGTTTGGACCCAACATTGTCTGCCCCAACAATGAAACATTTTGGATAGTCATCCAATAGTTGCTGAAGAGAAATCACAGGTAAATTGTAAGTATGTATAAGCACACCAGGTCCCACTCAGCTCTCAGTTTCTTCATATGAAACAAAGATTTACAGCACAAATATGCACCTACTACCAATTTTCTTGAGATTGGCTCCTTGCTGGGCTACAAGGCAGAGTTCAATTGTTCATGGGATGAGTGTGCCACTGGCAACGCCAGCATTTGTTGCCCATCCTTAATTGTCCTCAGTAAAGTGGTGGTGAGCCACCTTCTTGAATTGCTGCAGTCCATGTGGTGTAAGCACACTCACAGTGCTGTTAGGGATGGAGTTCCAGGAATTTGGCCCAGTAACAATGAAGGAACGGTGTTAGGGTGTCTTAAAGATGATCAACATTCAGATCTCTCTACACTGCAGATTTCCAATCTTTTTCTATTTAAATAATAAACTGCTTGTCAGTCCTTCCTGCCAAATTGAACCGGTTCACATTTTTTCACATTATACTCCATCTGCTAATTCTTTGCCCATTCACTTAACCTATCTAAGTCACTTTGTAGACTCTTCATGTGCTCTTCACATTTTACTTTCCACCTATCTTTGTGTCGTCAGCAAATTTAGCAACCATACTTTTTGTCCCTTCATCTAAGTCATTGATATAGATTGTAAATTGTTCAGCTCCAGCACTGATCCCTTTCGCACACCACCGGTTACATCTCCCCAACCCGAAAGTGACCCATTTATCCCTACTCTCTGCTTCCTGCTGGCCATTCAATCCTCTATCCATGTTCCCCCTACACCAGGAGCTCTTACTTTGCCTTATTTAGTAACCTTTGATGTGGCACAATATCAAACACCTTTTGGAAATCTAAGTATACCACATCCACAGGTTCCCCTATATCCATGTTACTTGTTACTTCCTCAAAAGAACTCTAATAAATTAGTCAAACATGATCGCCCTTTCACAAAACCATTAATATTTTTAACTGCCCTGCTATAACCAGCTTAATAATAAGATTCTAGAATTTTACTTATGACAGATGTTAAGGTAATTGGTCTGTAGTTTCCTGCTTTCTGTCTCTTTCCTTTCTTGAATAGAGGAGTTGCATTTACAATTTTCCAACCTGATAGGATCTTTCCAGAATCAAGGAAATTCTGGAAAGTTACAACATAGAAACTAGGAGGAGTAGGCCATTTGGCCCTTTGAACCTGCTCTGCCATTCAATACAATCATGGCTGATTCTCTATCTCAACGCCATATTCCTGCTTTCTCTCCATACCCCTTGATGCCCCTAATATCCAAAAAATTATCAATTTCCTTCTTGAATACACTCAGTGACCTGGCCTCCACAGTCTTCTGTGGTAGAGAACTCCACAGGTTGACCACCTTCTGAGTGAATTATTTCTTTCATCTCAGTCCTAAATGGCCTGCCCTGTATCCTGAGACTGTGGCCCCTGGTTCTAGGCTCCCAACCCAGGGAAACATCCTCCCTGCATCTAGTCTATCTAGCCCTGTTAGAATTTTACACCTTTCAATCAGATCCCCTCTCATTCTTCTAAACTCTAATGAATACAGGCCCAGTCAAACCAATCTCCCCTTATGCAACAGTCCTGCCATCCCTGGTATCAGCCTAGTGAACCTTCGCTGCATTCTCTCCATGGCAAGTATATCCTTTCTTAGGTAGGGAGACTAAAACTGCATGCAATACTCCAGGTGTGGTCTCACCAAGGCCTTGTATAACTGCAGTAAGGCATCCCTACTTCTGAACTCAAATCCTCTTGCAATGAATACCAGCATACCATTTGCCTTCCTAATTGCTCTATTCACCTGCCTGTTTACTTTCATTGAATGTTGTATAAGGACACCCAGATCCCTTTGTACATCCCTATTTCCCAATACATCAACTTTAAATAATACTGCCTTTCTGTTTTTCACACCGAAGCGTATAACTTCACATTTTTCCACATTATACTGTGTCTGCCATGTGTTTGCCCACACACACATTGGTCTAAATCGCCATGAAGCTTCCTTGCATCCACCTCACAACCCCATCCAGTTTTGTCATCAGCAAACTTGGAAATATTGCATTTGGTTTCTTCATCCAAGTCATTTATATATACTGTGAATAGCTGGGGCCCAAGCACTGATCCCTGCGGTACACCACTAGTCACCACCCGCCATCCGGAAAAAGGTCCATTTATTCCCACTCTATTTCAGGTCTGTCAACCAATTCTCAATCCATGCCAGGATATTACTCCCAATCCCATGTACTTCAATTTTGCCCACTAGCCTCTTGTAGGACCTTATCAAAAGCCTTCTTGAAATCCAAATACACCACATCCACTGGTTCTCCCTTATCTATTCTACTAGTTACATCCTCAAAAACCTTCAGTAAATTAGTTAAGCATGGTTTCCTTTTCATAAATCCATGCTAACTTTGTCTAATCCCATTAATGCTTTCCAAGTGTTCTGTTACCACGTCTTTTATAATAGACTCTAGCATTTTTCCCACTACTGATGTTAGGCTAACTGGTCTGTAATTCTGTTTTTTTCTCTCCCTCCCTTTTTAAATAGTGAGGTTCCATGTACCACCCTCCAATCTGTAGGAACTGCCCCAGAATCTAAAGAAGTTTGGAAGATGACCAATGCATCTAATATTTCCACGGCCACTTTCTTTAGTACTCTGGGATGTAGATAATCAGGCCCTGAGAATTTTTCGGCTTTAATCCCATTAATTTCTCTAGCACCATTTTTAAAATACTAATTTTCTTCAATTCCTCCCTCTCACTGGATCCTTGGTTCCCTAACAGTTTTGGGAAATTATTTGTGTCCTCTTTTGTGAAGACAGAGTCAAAATGTGTGTTCAATTCTTCCAAGGTACCTATTTCTGCAGCCAATTCTTTTAGGACACAAGGATAGGTCCATCGGGTCCCGGTAACTTGTTTTCTCAATATCCTTTTTCTGGTGATTGTAATTGTTTTAAGTTCCTCCCTCCCTTTTGCTTCTTGAGTTACAGATATTTCTGGGAATGTTATTTGTGTCTTCTACAGTGAAGGCAGACAATATCTTTTCAATGTTTCTGCCCTTTCCATATTTCCTATTAATTCCCCAGACTCGTTCTCTAGAGGACCCACGCTCCTTTCAGTAACTCTTCCTTTTAAAATACTTGTAGAAACTCTTTTCTCTCATACTCTAATTTCTCTTTTAGTCATTCTTTGCTGTTTTTCAAATTCTGTTGTGTTTTCTGACCTATCACTAATCTTCACAGAATTGTATGCCTTTTCTTTCAATTCGATACTACCTTTAACTTACATAGTTAGACACAGATGGCGCATTCTTCTTCCAGTCTTTCTTTCTCATTAGAATGTATCTTTGCTGAACATTATGAAACATCTCCTTAAATGTCCGCCACTGCATTTCTACCCCTTAAACTATTTTCCCAGTATACTTTGGCCAGCTCTGAATTCATACCCTTTCCAATGCCTTTAAGTTTAAAAAAGTAGTTTTAGACCCACTCTTCTCTTTCTCAAACTGAATGTGAAATTTAATCATGTTATGATCACTGCTACATAAAGGCTACTATCAAATTATTAATATAGCAACTGTATTTAAGAGTATTTAAAATCTAATATTTATTGAATTTTGACTTCTGATGGGGCAGAATTCCTGGCCTGTTTTACAATACTCTTTCATTTAACTCCACTTTCATCAGTTCTAAGAAAACAGGCAGTTTGGACAGCTAATGGTAAAACAGAAGGTTATACTCACAATAATTTTCAAAAAATAGTTGGACTTCCACGTAGCTCGGTCTTCCCTGGGCATCTTTAAGTGCTTCCAAGGATTGCCACAGGCTGGTTTAAAGACAAGATCTTACTGCAGGATGAGAAAAAGTACGATGAGGTGAGGATTCATAGGACAACAAAATGAAGAAATTCCTCAGGTAAGGCAATATGGTACCATCCGTTATCATTTAAAAGCTTCAGTCCCTTTAATAGCAGCATTTAACACGTACGCCTAGTACCCCAAATCGAATTAGCCAAGATTGGAACTCCTCTCAAAAACCAACTTCTTTTGGAAAGTACAGGGATGCTGGGGAAAGATGGGACTCAGATTGGCTTGAACAGCTCCTTCCTGCAGCTTTAGCAGCCCCTCAAATTCACTTGCTTCTTGAAAAATTTATCAGTGCAGTGTTACTATTTTGTTATTCCTCAGTCTGGAAATGAGGGCTCCAGTCCTAGTGGACTGACCTAAAAAGCAAAAGTGATGCCACTGCACTATTGGTTGAATCAGAGTAGCATTTCCACTAGCAAGTCCTGCTGGAAGCATATGGAATCAGCTTATGTTTATTTTCTCTCCATTCCTGGCCATCACACACAGTTGCAGTGAATTCTGATCCTTTGGGAATCCTCAGCCCCGTCACTGCTCATTGTGAAGGAATCCCCAACTCCAATTGGATCCGAAGGAGTTGCCAAATTTCCTCCCCTGCCTAGCAGTCAGAAAGGACAGTGTCTCTGGCTGGACGTTGGTGGGTGTCTGGGAGGTTTTACTTAAGCATAGCACTGATCCACACATCCTTCTTGCCTCCCTGGAGGTATCATGACTTATTGTGAAAAGCATAAGTATTCAAAATAGCCCTTTCCATATCACAAAATTACATTGAGCAAAGCCTTTTGATGTGAAGGTGTTAGGCAGGGTGCAGAAAAGATTCAATTCAGGGATGAGGAACTTCAGTCACATAGAAAGATTGGAGAAGTTGGGACTGTTCTTGAAGAAGACAAGGTTGAGAGGAAATTTGATAGAGGCATTCAAAATCATGAAAGGTTTGAACAGTGTATAAAGAGAAACTGTTCCTATTGGTGGAAGGATTGAGAACCAGAGAGTTCAGACATAAGATACTTGGCAAAAGAAGTCATGGAGACATGATGAAAAATGCAGTGATTAGGATCTAGAATGCACTGCCTGGGAGTATAGTGGAGGCAGGCTCAATTGAGGATCTCAAAAGGTAATGGGATCATTATCATGAAGGAAAAAACAACTTGCAGGGATACAGGGAAAAGTCAAGGGAGTGGTCCTAGGTGAATTGCACCTTCAGAGAGCCAGCACAGACACAACAGGTCAAATGGCCTCCTTCTGTGCTGCAGCCATTCTATGATTAACAGGCAATGCACAACAGGACAATAATTGGTACACAGAGACACCCACAGCCAAGCTCTAGCCAACATTTATATTTAATATAGACTTGCACCCAGATAGATTTTAAAAAATAATGCCCTACCAAAAATATACGGCTTTCAAAGAGGAAGCGAATTAAAACTTAAACAATAGCTTGAGACAGGTTTGAGCACAGGGATTAAATTAATACTTGTAAAGCTACCACAGGGACAATAGCTCCCGTGCACATTGTCAATCTGGCTTAGTGATGGACTCTCACCTCAGAATCAGATGGTGATGGCATCAAGAAGCAGTCCAAAGAGTTGACCACATAACCCAGACTGACATGTAGCATTGATCCAAGTGCTCCAATCCAGGAGGCACTTTCTTTCAGTTGAGAGCTTAAACTATGGCCCAGTCTAGCCTTTCAGGTGGACGTGAAGTCATATAAAATTGTTCAAAGAGCAGGGGAGTGCTCTGCAGTCTCCTGGTCAATATCTACCCTTAATCTGGATTATTGAAACAGGGCATTCAATTAGATAATGGATGATTGCAATTTCTAGCGCCTTTTGTGTGGAGAAAGTGACTTCATTAATAAACTGCCTATCTTAACTTTGTTATGCCTCTTACTCTGGAATTCGCAATGAGAAGAAACAATGTTTTTAATGTATTCTTTTGAATTGTCTTAAGATTCTAAGGTCTTGGTTAAATTACTACTCATTCTTCCACACGCAAAGTTTGTACAACCTGCCTGAATCACGTAACGCCTTCAGCCTTTATCAAATTAGTACATTAGAATAGGGACTTCATTTCAAAATAAGTTAACTTGCAACAAAAAGATGTCTGAAATTGAGAGGTTTGTCAGAATGCAAGATCTTTATTTTAAAATTTCTGATTCAGAAAAGGGATAGTGCCTTAGAAATTATTTCAGGACAATCAGCAGTGAATGAGGGACTACAAAAGGCGCGCGGCAGCTCAAATAAATGGGCTCAACAAATCTGTCTGAAAGCAGCATCTCCTTCGACAGGCAGCGGGTGGACAGACAGGAGACTGGCGCCATGTGGGCCACTGAAAGGCACATCGATAGCCTGGATGGCCATGAACCGGGGGTGGGGGATGGGAAGCGGCAGGAACTGTGACACGTATCGGAGACCAGCCTCCAGGCCCAGCAGCCAACGTGTGGGATGGGGAGTCAAAATCGGCCGCTCAGTTGCGACGCAGCATCCCCAAGGCCCCTGGGCTCGGCCCAGGCCCTACTGGGGCCTTATCATAAGGCCGGCTACCACGCCGCACACTCTGGGAGCTCAGCGGAACGAGCCGCTCCCTCCGGCCCGAGTCGCTCTCTCCAGCCCAGGGCCTAGGCCGCTCTTTCCAAACCTCACACTCACCTCCTGAGCTCCGGCAAGAAAGGAAGAGGTATGGCCCGTGCCGCCCCAATAGCCACCGCGTCGCCGGCAACCCACCAATCACAGTCCACATGGCGCTTCGGACTAACCTATCAGATAGCACGAAGCACCAATTCCAACAGGAATCCGAGGCAAGAGCAACCAATCGCAGAACGAGCCACTGAACCATCATCACAATGGACCAATCGTACGACAGAAAAAGCAAGAAGGCCAGACACGATCTTCCAATCAAATGCTAGATGCTTTCCTTCAATAGCCAATGACACTGAACGAAGGCCCAACCAATAGCGCCTGGAGAATGAAAAACAGAAAATGCTGGAAAAAGTCAGCAGGTCCAACAGCCTCTGTGGAGAGAAAAAAGAGTTGACATTTTGAGTCTTTATGTTCTTCAGAACTAAAGAGAAGTAAAAATGTAATGAAATTTATACTGTTTTGGGGGTGGAGCAGGTGAAGCTGGATAGAAGGCCAGTGATAGGTGGAGGCAAAGCAGAGATTGCCAGAGATGTCAAGGACAAAAGGACAAAGGGGTGTTAATGATGGTGATACTGGCTAAAGGAGGTACTGATGGTGGCATTAAGAGCAGAAAGCAGAATGTGATAATAGCAGGACAAGGGTAAGCGCTCTAGAAAGAACAACATGAACAAGTGACAGATGGCCCTTGTTGGGGTGGGACGCTGGTGGGAAAAAAGATTGAAAATAGGATAAAAGGTGGGGATAAAACAACGAATAAAAATAGAAAATTAGTACAAATAAAAATAAGGGACACACACCGAGACAAACATCAACTGCAGCTGGAGGATCATCAACTCGGTAAAAGACGCTCTTTGGTCTGCCCGTAACTTGTTGGTCTTCCAACACAAAGAGTTGTCCCTGACCGAGTGTTGCAGACTGGCACATTCCAAGGTCCAGGACTATGTACTGAGGGACGCACTAAAGCTTGGGGCAGCCGCCGCAAAGGTGCAATGGGGAAGGGTCTAAGACCTTTCTGCCATAGGGCACCAAGGGGCTGAGAACTGTAAAGAGCCCCTCGGGATGTACAGCTCAAAATGAATGTCTGCCAATGATTGTAATATTCGTTGATTGTACTGATTCAGCTTGTGATTCATGTTGTAAAAGTTGAACCTGATTGTATTTTTGTGATGGTGATTTTGAAATGGTTTGAAATGTTGTTGAAGGTTTATGAATAAAGTATATTTTTGCAAAAAAAGTACAAATAAAAATAAGTGGATAAAAAAATAAACATAAAAAAATGAAAACATTAAAATGAAAACATTAAAATTAAAAAAGAAGATAAAAGGGGGTTGAGGATGGATGAGAGAGTTTATGGTCTGAAGTTGTTGATCTCAATGTTAATCGGAAGATGAGGTGCTGTTCTTCCAGTTTGCATTGGGCTTCACTGGAACATTGCAGCAGGCCAAGGACGGACATGTGGGCATGAGAGCAGGATGGGTAGTTGAGATGGCAAGTGACAGGAAAGTCTGGGTCATGCTAGTGGACAGACCAAAAGTGTTCTGCAAAGCGGTCATCCAGTCTGCGTTTGATCTCTCCAAAGTAGAGGAGACTGCATTGGGAGCAGCGAATGCAGTAGACCAAATTGAAGGAGGTGCAAGTGAAGCGCTTCTTCACCTGAAATGAGTGATTGGGCCCTTGGACATTGATGAGGGAGGAGGTAAAGGGACAGGTATTGCACCTTCTGTGATTGCATAGGAAGGTGTCATGGGAGGGAGATGAGGTGTTGGTTGTGACTTTAGCTGAAGGGGAGTTTTTGAAAGACTTGAACAAGGTCTTATTAAAGGCAGGGGGTACCTCCTATTTAAAGGTTTTATTACTCATTGCCGGATGTTTACTTCTGTGACAAGCAACGAGCAAGTTACCTTAACTAGGGGAAGAATTTTCCCGTCAGTGAGTGGAGGGTGGGGGCCCATTCGCCGACACGTAAAACACGCGGTAATGTCGGGCTGGCATCCCAATATCACCTCACGTCATTTAGATTTTCAGTTTGGCGGGCGTGCAGCTGACTTGGCTGTGCACCCGCCAAACTATCAAAGGCCTATTAAGGCCATTTAAAACCTAATTAATTCAACTTAATGAGCTGCCCATCCAACCTTAAGGTTGGCGGGCAGGTGAAGAGCCCAGGTGGCTTTCTCGTTTTTCGTGAAACCTCATCCACAGGTGGGATGAGGTTTCATGAAGTGTTTTAAAATCTAATAAAAATGTATTCATTTATTCTTTGACATTTCCCAGCTCTTGTGATAGTGTCACATGAGGGGACATGTTTTATAAGTGTTAAAAACCTTTATTTAAAACTTTAGCACTGAAACAAATTTTCGAGGCACCTTCGTGCCTCGGGGAGATCTCTGCACTCTTTCCCGTGCATATGCGAAAGAGCGCAGAGAACCTGTCAGGGAATACCCCCCTCCCCACCCCCCACCCGCACAGAGAGCGCTCAGCGTTTCCGGGTGACCATCACGCTGGGTGGGCCTTAATTGACCCGCCCATGTAAAATGGTGACACGTCCCTGATCGGGGGCGCTGATCGGGCTCGCGCCCGCCCCCGCACAAACTCCGCCGATGGGGGGATATTTCTGGCCTAGAACACAGAGTTTGAGAGTTTGGAGGCCAGGGACTACATTTCCCGGCAACTCTAGGGACTTTCATGCATGTGCCAGCTGGGAATTGGCTGCTAAGTGAGTTAGTGTTTCTTTGTTCTAAAAGTCAGGGAACGCCCCTGCGTGCCTGGACAGAAGAAAAGGAAGTAAAGAAGTGAAGTAGCCCAAAAGTGCAGGTCAGGTGATCTGAATAGGAGTGCAATTAGAAGGCGCCCCATGGAGCAGGGCACAGGGAGGAGGACAGGGAGAGATCCCAGGCAAAGCACAGAGGAATGACAGGAGTAGATAGAAGGATTCCAAGTTAAAGAAAGAGCTGCAGGGAGCAGACTTAAAGCAAAGTGAGCTTGAAAGAAGCCGTGAAGATCCAAGGAGGCAGCAAAGGTTGGTGACTCCTTACTGATAGCCTTTTCACAGAACCACAGAATCTCACAGTGCAGAAGAGGCCCTTCGGCCCATCGAGTCTGCACCGACACATGAGAAACACCTGACCTACTTACCTAATCCCATTTACCATCACTACCCTCTGGGTAAAAAAATTTTTCCTCACATCCCCCCTAAACCTCCTGCCCCTCATCTTGAACTTATGTCCCCTCGTGACTGACCCTTCAACTAAGAGGAACAGCTGCTCCCTATCCACCCTGATCATGCCCCTCATAATCTTCTACACCTCGATCAGGTCGCCCTTCAGTCTTCTCTGCTCCAATGAAAACAAGCCAAGTCTATCCAACCTCTCTTCGTAACTTAAATGTTTCATCCCAGGCAACATCTTGGTGAATCTCCTCTGCACCCCCTCCAGTGCAATCACATATAATGTGGCGACCAGAACTGCATACACTACTCCAGCTGTGGCCTCACCAAGGTTCTATAGAACTCCAACATGACCTCCCTACTTTTGTAATCTATGCATCGATTGATAAAGGCAAGTGTCCCATATGCCTTTTTCACCAGCCCTCTAACATGACCCTCTGCCTTCAGAGATCTATGGGCACACACGCCAAGGTCCCTTTGTTCTTCAGAACTTCCTAGTGTCATGCCGTTCATTGAATACTTCCTTGTCAAATTACTCCTTCCACAGTTTTCAGGGTTAAATTCCATCTGCCACTTATCTGCCCATTTGTCCATCCCGTCTATATCTTCCTGTAGTCCAAGACACTTAATCTCACTGTTAACCACCCGACCAATCTTTGTGTCATTCGCAAACTTACTATTCCTACCCCCCACATAGTCATCTATGTCGTTTATATAAGTGACGAATAACAGGGGACCCAGCACAGATCCCTGTGGTATGCCACTGGACACTGGCTTCCAGTCACTAAAGCAGTTTTCTGTCATCACCCTCTGTCTCCTACAACTAAGCCAATTTTGAATCCACCTTATCAAATTACCCTGTATCCCATGTGCATCTGCCTTCTTTATAAGTCTCCCATGTGGGACCTTGTCAAAGGCTTTGCTGAAATCCATATAAACTACATCAACTGCACTACCCTCATCTACACACCTGGTCACCTCTTCAAAAAAATTAATCAAATTTGTCTTGAGCAATGTTGTTCTGCTTGAAACGGCTGAAGATCTGAAATTCATGTTTCACATAGCAGGGACAAAACACCCAGCCACCATTATAACTGTCAGCTATGGTGAATTGTTTTTAAATAGTGAAATAATTCCCAGTTGAATGGGAACAATTCTGTGGTGTTCTACAAGCATAGGAGCAGGTGTAAGCCATTCACCCTCACAATTCTGTCCTGCCACATGTTTGATCTGCATTCTAATTTCACTTTTGCTCCATATCTGTTAATACCCTCACTGAGCAAAAATCAATTTCCTCCTGCATAGCACTGTTCACTTCTGCTGCAACAAGCTCCATAACCTTTATAAAAACAAAAAACTGCAGATGCTGGAAATCCAAAACAAAAACAGAATGGACTGAATATTGAATTCAACAACTTTAGGTCTTGAATTCCCTCCTCCATCCCCACCCCCTTTCTGTTTCTTCCCCCTTCCTTTTGTTTTTTCCAATAATTTATATAGATTTTTCTTCTCCCACCTATTTCCATTATTTTAAAATCTTTTATGCCCCCTCACCCCCACTAGAGCTGTACCTTGAGTGCCCTACCATCCATTCTTAATTAGCACATTCGTTTAGATAATATCACCAACTTCAACACCCCTGTGTTCTTTTGTTCTTTTGTCTGTGACATCTTTTGATTATCTGCTATCACTGCTTGCTTGTCCCTACAACCACACACCCCCTCCACTTCTCTCCCCCCACCCCCCACCTTAAACCAGCTTATATTTCACCCCTCTCCTTGGATTCACCTAGTTCTGTTGAAGGGTCATGAGGACTCGAAACGTCAACTCTTTTCTTCTCCGCCGATGCTGCCAGACCTGCTGAGTTTTACCAGGTAATTCTGTTTTTGTTTTCCATAACCTTTATGCCACACTGCTAGATATTTGGCCAGTTATCTAAGTGAGATCTGACTAAGAGTAAACAGAATTGTGAGCAGCTGCCCACAGGAAACAGGACAATTTCTAAAATCTCCAAGCCCGAGAGCCTGTTATATGCGTCATTAGTGGGGGGGTGGTGGGGGGGGGGTCGCCGCCGAGTTTAATCAAACATTTAAAACTGCCTGATAAAAACTTAATGAAGATGAAACAAAAAAGCATAACTTTCTTTCATAGAAAAGTGAAGAAAGTAAAGAACATTCAAGTTCTGTCAAACTGAGTGATGGTGGAGAGGTGAGCTTCAGTGCTGCAGCTGCCTCAGATTCAACATTGACCACACAGTGTAATACTGAGACTGACCTTGATCCAGTGGAAGGTCTGTATCCCTGTGCGCATGTGTGGCAGAGGAAATGTGGAAGAGGAAAAAAGAGACATATCTTTGGATAGACCATAAGGATGAAAGACTTGTGTGTAAAGTGTGTGCAAATATTGTAGCTTATCACTTTTCATGTCCAAGGGATTGAAACTTTTGAATGAATGGCATTTGTACCAATTATCATACAATGGATTCAAATGATGTGCATGTTTAAAATCTCTCAGATAAAAGGTTGCAGAACACGAACTATTGAAAGTTCACATCACTGTGTCACAGAAAAAACAAATGGAGACACTGCTGTAAAAATTTATGACAACCTGAAAGTATCTCATCTAAAGGCAACTTATTGTGCAGTTTTCCATTCTGCATACTACTTGACTCAAGACAACAGACCTTTGACCACTTTTAAAAGGAACTGAGGACAAAGTAAAAGATGATGATGCAAGGTCGTTTTTTTCTGCATTGTATTATACATCAGGAGGTCCTGTGCAAAAATGCCCTGGACACCGATCAGATTGTTCACATAGTAGTGAAAATAGTGAACTACATAAGAGTAGGGTGACTTAATCATCGGCAATTCATTTCCCCTCTTGAAGACACTGATCCCGAACACCAAGAATTACATTATCATACAAACATTCACTGGCAGAGACTGGGAAAAGTATTGCAATGAGTCTGGGAGCTTAGAGATGAAACTTGCACTTTTTGGAGATGCAGGGGAAAGAAAATTGTTTCCCTGAATTAAGTAATTTCAGCTGGGTGTACAACCTCATTTTGATATGGACATTTTTAGTGCACTTAAATTAACTTAACATGAAGCTGCAAGACAAGAATGTATTTGTGCGGGAGTTGCATTCTGAGTTGCTATTAACATCATTAGTCTTGTTATCAAAACAAATGAGCAAAGAATTCGCTCACTTTCCAACAGTGAAATACTTAGAATTGTCGCTAGCGTGGATAGAGAAGTGCAGCAACATTTGAGTCAACTGCACAGAGAACTTTCTCATTGATTCTTTGACTGGAGCTGGTATCATTTGATTATGAGAAAGCCCTGCAAGAATTACAACTTGAGCTCATTGATCTCTACCTGCAAGGGAAAATACAATTCAGAAAAAACAGATGAGTTTTATGTTTTCTTGAGTGAAACTAAGTTCCCAAATACTCGCGAGATGGTACAGAAAATAGTTGTTCACTTCCACCTATGTGGGCAAACATTTTCCTTCCTGAAATGCAACAAACCGCACTACAGATCCCAGTTAACTGACCAGCATCTCAGCTTCTCATTGCGGATTTCTACAAGAATGACACCAGACTTTGATGCCATTAAAAAGAGGGGTGACAAACTGCATTGTTCACATTAAGCATAGATTACAGGTTTGCTTAATGCATCATTATTATGGTATAATTATAATAAGTAAGATTTTATATTTATTTCCACCAAAATTTCTCTCTAATATATCTTCAGAATTAAATTGATTAGCAAAGAGATTGTTTAATAACTTCTGATTTACTTGGAAGCTAAAATAGTTTAAATATATTTTTGGTTATTATCACAGTCAAATGTAAAATTATTGATGATTCAACAAAGCTATTTACAGATTTGAAAATAAAGAAGTAATAAATGAAAAAACTAGTGCAGTGAACTGAAAGGTTTTGGCTATCATAACATCTGTGTTCTGACAGGAGCAGTATAGTTGTGTGGTTAAAAACAACAGAGAACTCTATACAAATTTTCTAACAGTTTGATTTTATTTTAACATAGTGATTTTGAAACAAAATTGTGTTGTTCATTAGCAGATCCCTGTTTACACATGAATGACTTGTTTCTTGAGCATTTATGCAATTTCCATTACCCAGATGTGGCCCTCAGGCTGAAACGTTTGCCGACTCCTGTCTAAAGTAGTCCTGATATAAATAGGATGGAAACATATCCTAGAACAGCCATAGAAAACTCTTAAACTTCCTGGCTACAATGTCTTCTGGCCTTCAACACTGCTATAATGAAACTCTACAAACTTCAGGTACAGCACAATACATTTCTACTGAGAACATTTAAACTCTCTGGCCCTCTCATTGAATTTAGAACTAGTGTCTCTGAAGGGGAATGCAAATGATGTGGAATGGGTCTTTTGGGGTGATGGAACTGGCTTCACATAAAAGCAGAATGTGTTGGAAATACTCAGTAGGTCAGGCAACATATGTGGGGAGGGAAACAGTTACCATTTCAGGTTGTTGAGCTTTTGTCAGAACCAGATTTGAACATGGGCCATGGACCCTTTATCAGAATCTGAGCTCAAAGCTGAAACAGCTCTGGTATAGACTCGGTATTCTTTACTTCTCCTTAGACATTTGGCCAATTTTTGTGGATCAATAAGGGTGGCACTGGGTTTCTTAGGCTTCTGGATCCCACTCTGTTTTGCCACTTCCTCCTCTATCCAATTCAGACATATTTACATCAATGCCCTAAGTATTAACACACATAGTTATTTCCTTTATGCTTGTTCTGTCTAAGGAAGAGTCAACAATGGCTCAGTTGGTAGCACTCTCGCCTCTGAGTCAGAAGGTCATGGATTCAAGTCTCACATCAGAGACTCAAGCACAAAAATCCAGGTTGATAGTCCCAAAGTTGCACTGTTGGATGAGACCTTAAACTCAGGTCCCCCATCTGCTCTTTCAGGTAGATGTAAGCATGGTACTATTCAAAGAAGAGCAGGGGGGATTATCTGGTCATTATCACATTGCTGTTTGGTGGGAGCTTGCTGCTACATTTCCTACATTACAATAGTAACTACAATTTAAAAGTACTTTATTGGCTGTAAAGTGCTTTGGAAGGTCATGCAAGGCAATAAGAATTTTAGATTTTAAGTGCTGTAGGATTGAGATCATATGGGACAGAGGAATGGGTGAACAGGACCTAAGGATACAAGCTGTAGAGTTTTAGATAAATTGATGTTACTGTAGTTGAGAGGGTGGGAGGCCAGCCAGGAGATAATTGGATTGACTGGCTTAGAAATTGCACTCTGTACCTAATAAGGCCACTAGTAGCAACAGAAAATTCATCCAAGGGTCTCTTTAGTAAACTTTAGTAAAATAAACAAGCTGCGGCTGCTAGTGGCGTTCTCAGAAGCAGCTCATCGCTCACAGAATGTCTGGCTGGAGCAACGGGCAACAATGTAAATTGAGTTGGCGATGGAGGCAATCAGGAGTGGGGAAAACAATGGTCAGCTTCGTTTTAATGTGGAGCCCTTTCTCACCCCACATTAGAATAAAGGTCATTGACATGAAACTTTAACTCTGTTTCTCCCTTCACAGAGGCTGCCAAACCTGCTGAGTATTTTCAGCATTTTCTGTTTTTGTTTTCAGATTTCCAGTGCCCATTGTATTTTGCTTTTGCATTAGTCTTTGTGATGGAGTTTACTTGAATTTTACCCCCATTTTCTCTTTGAAAGTACCAAATTTAAACCACTTGTTTTGGCTACAGATGATCAAAAAATTACCAGATTTGATGTAGGCTTATAGGCATCCCAAATTTCCAAAGATTAGCAATTTTGCAAGTGGAGCCTTCCAGCCATGATTTAAATATGTCAGCATGGATCAATATCGTATCAAAGCCTAATAATTTTCCTATGTTAAGATTAAAAGTAAGGCCCAAATTTTGAAACATGTACAAGCTAGGCTGTATTCTTTTGCATAAGTTTGATTTTCAGGTAGATCCAGTTTCCTCTCGATCTGTTCTGAACAGTAGTTGGTGGTTCTCATGTCAGCTAGCATTCTTCAACTCTCTCCTAATCTTTATTCTCCATATTAATGACATGTCCATTCATCATTCAACTTTGTTTTTTTACTCAGCAGGTCTGACAGCATCTGCGGAGAGGAACACAGTCAACGCTTCGAGTCCGTATGACTCTTCAACAGTTGAAGAGTCATACGGACTCGAAGCGTTGACTGTGTTCCTCTCCACAGATGCTGTGGGACCTGCCGAGTTTTTCCAGGTATTTTTATTTTTGTTTTGGATTTCCAGCATCTGCAGTTTTTTGCTTTTTTGTTTTTTTACTGATGCTTCCACTCTTATGTCCCTCAATTTGAGATCACAAATCCTTCAATGATTAAATTACAACATTCTGATCTCCATACAGCAATGAAAATATTGATTCTCCATTTTTCGCAAATCTCTTGCAATTAATATCAACAAGCGTCATCTCTTAACTTTTGCGACTGCACCACCTTTCATATTGGGATGCTTCTTTTCCATCACTTGTTCTTCCACTATATTCCTGTTTTCTGGAATGCTGTTTCTCTCAGTCTTGTTACCTATTTCTCTACTTTCAAAATCTCCTCTTCAACCATGAATTCAACATTAACTCTGTTTCTCCCTCACACAAAAACAAAAATACCTGGAAAGACATCTTTTGGCTATCTCCACCTATCACCGACCCTCTATCCAGCTCTACCCTCCCCCCCTTAAACCAGCTTATATTTCACCTCTTTTCTATTTTTACTTAGCTCTGTTGAAGAGTCATACAGATTCGAAACATTAACTGTGTTCCTCTCCGCAGATGCTGCCAGACCTGCTGAGTTTTTCCAGCTATTTTTGTTTTTGTTTTGGATTTCCAGCATCCTCAGTTTTTTGCTTTTATCTGTTTCTCCCTCCACTGATGGTGTTGCCAGACCTGCTGAGTTTTTCTAGCATTTCCTGTTTTTATTTCAGATTTCCAGCATCCACTGTATTTTGCTTCCATTTGCTCGCATGCTTGACATTAATTGTTTTTGCCAGTGTAAAATGTTTTGAGACAATCTGCTACACGTGAGCAGCACTAAAGAAATTTGAATAGCTGTTGATCTCAAATGAACTCCCACATCTCCATTTCCACAGTTGCCTTGAAATCGCTGTTTGCTCTTTCAATACCAAACAGTTCTTCTCTTTTCAACAACTCTTAAACAGCCCAAAATGTCTAAATCTACTCAAGACCTAAATAATGTTCCTGTTTCTAGGGAAGCTCTTCTGCCACATAACATTCTTGAGAGGATGTAAAAAAATGCTTACTGCCTGACAGACAATCCATAATTTTCCTCGAACCCCTCTTGCTCTTTGTTGCAACGCATTTCTATTTGATACAGCTATGGTTAGTGTTCTCTGAACGTCTATCTAATTAAAGTTAAAAGTATACCATTAAACATTCTTTTTATTGTCTGTAACTGTGGCCAAAATCCTCGGGTCATAAAATGCATAAGATGATGCATGGTGACGCCGGCTGTGTGTTCCGATGTCACCGCGCATCATTCTGATCCTCAGTTCGGTGGGCGCGCACCAGAGTCAGCTGCGCACCCGCCGAACTGTAAAAGGCCTATTAAGGCCATTTAAAAACTAATTAAAGTGATTAACTGAGCTGCCCGTCCAACCTTAATGTTGGCGGGCAGGCAAAGAGCCCAGGCGGCCTTCGCATTTATCATGAAACCTCATCCACAGGCGAGAAGAGGTTTCATGAAGTGCTTAAAAATTGAATGAAAGTTTTTATTAAAGTTTGTTGACATGTCTTAAAAATTTTCTTTATTAAAATTTTTACAAATCAAACTAATCTCCCTGAGGCAGCTCTGTGCCTCAGGGAGATTTCTCCGTTCTTTTGCGTGCATGCACAAAAGAGTGCAGGCCCTGACTCAACCTACTCTCACCCGTCCACACAGGGAGCCCACGGCGTGTCACACTGGGCGGGCCTTAATTGGCCTGCCCACGTAAAATGGCAGCGTGCCAAATTCTCCCGTGTTATCTAGAATTTTCAGCACAGAAATTGGCTATTCAACCCATCTGGTCTATGCCAGTGCTTATGTGTCCACAGGGGCCTCCACGCAGTCTATTTCACCTGCCCCTACAGCACTTCCTTCTATTCCTTTCCCATCACATACTTATCTAGCACCCCCTTAAAGCTATTTGTGGCTCATTAGGGAGCACTCTTGCCTGAGTCATAAGGTTCCAGGTTCAAGACACTGCAGGACTTTAGCATAAAAATCAAGACTGACACTCCAGTGCACTAATGAGGGAGTGCTGCATTGTTAGAGATTCCATCTTTTGGATGAGACATTAAACTGAGGCCCCATTTGCCACTCAGGTGGACGTAAAAGATCTCCAGGCACTATTCTGAAGATGACAGCAGTGTTATCCAATGTGTCCTAGCCAATATTTATCCTTCAATCATCGTCAGAGATTGTGTTCAACATTCAACAGATCCTTTTACCCACCTCCAATATTCTCCCTCCATCTGGACCCCTCCCTCTGGTTTCTTACCTTCTCTTGATCTTTTCATTGAGAACTGTCGGTGTGCCATCAGTCATCTCAATTTCTCTGCTCCTCTCACCCACTCTAACCTGTCTCTCTCTGAACTTGCTGCACTCCATTCTCTCAGGTCCAACCCTGACATTGTCATCAAACCTGCTGACAAGGGTGGTGCTGTTGTTGTCTGGCACACTGACTTCTACCTCGCAGAGGCTGAGCGTCAACTCGCAGACACTTCCTCCTACCTACCCCTGGACCATGACCCCACCACTGAACATCAAGCCATTATTTCCAGGACTGTTACTGACCTCATCTCCTCTGGAGATCTTCCTTCCACAGCTTCCAACATCTTGGCCTCACAACCTTGGATGACCTGCTTCTACCTCCTACCCAAAATCCACAAACAGGACTGTCCCGGCAGACCCATCGTGTCAGCCTGTTCCTCGCCCACGGAACTCATTTCTTGCTATCTTGACTCCATTCTCTCTCCCCATGTCCAGTCCCTTCCCACCTACACCCGTGATTCCTCTGACACCCTACATCATATCAACAATTTCCAGTTCCCTGGCCCCAACCGCCTCCTCTTCACCATGGACATCCAATCCCTCTACACCTCCATCCCCCACCAGGATGGTCTGAAGGCTTTCTGCTTCTTCCTCGAACAGAGACCTGAACAATCCCCATCCACCACTACTTTCCTCTGTCTGGCTGAACTTGTTCTCTCACTGAACAATTTCTCCTTAAACTCATCTCACTTCCTCCAAATAAATGGTGTGGCTATGGGTACCCGCATGGGCCCCAGTTATGCCTGTCTCTTTATGGGGTATGTGGAACATTCCCTGTTCCAGTCCTACTCTGGCCCCCTCCCACAACTCTTTCTCTGGTACATCGAAAATTGCTTCGGTGCTGCTTCATGCTCTTGTCTGGACCTGGAAAAATTTATTAATTTTGCTTCCAATTTCCACCCTCCATCATTTTCACATGGTCTATTTCTGACACTTCCGTTCCCTTCCTTGACCTCTCTGTCTCAATTTCTGGTGATAGACTGTCCAGCAATATTCATTACAAGCCTACCGACTCCCACAGCTACCTCGACTACAGCTCCTCACACCCTGCTTCCTGTAAGGATCCATCCCATTCTCTCAGTTCCTTCGTCTCCGTCGCTTCTGTTCTGATGATGCCACTTTCAAAAACAGTTCCTCTGACATTTCTTCCTTAACTGAGGTTTTCCACCCACGGTGGTTGACAGGGCCCTCAACCGTGTCTGGCCCATCTCCCGCACATCCGCCCTCACACCTTCCTCTCCCTCCCAGAAACATGACAAGGTCCCCCTTGTCTTCACTTATCACCCCACCAGCCTCCGCATTCAAAGGATCATCCTCCACCATTTCCAGCATGACGCCACCTCCAAACACATCTTCCTTCCACCCCCCCCGGCCCCCCGGCAGCATTCTGAAGGGATCGTTCCCTCCGGGACACCCTGGTCCACTCCTCCATCACCCCCTACACCTCAACCCCCTCCCAGGGCACCTTCCCATGCAACTGCAGAAGGTGCAGCACCTGCCCCTTTACTTCCCCTCTCTTCACCGTCCAAGGGCCCAAACACTCCTTTCAAATGAAGCAGCATTTCACTTGCACTTCCCTCAATTTAGTCTATTGCATTCGCTGCTCCCAATGCGGTTTCCTCTACATTGGAGAGACCAAACGCAGACTGGATGACCACTTTGCGGAACACCTTCCGTCTGTCTGCAAGCATGACCCAGACCTCCCTGTTACTTGTCATTTCAACACTCCACCCTGCTCTCATGCCCACATGTCCATCCTTGGCCTGCTGCAATGTTCCAGTGAAGCTCAACGCAAACTGGAGGAACAGCACATCATCTTCTGACTAGGCACTTTACAGCCTTCTGGACTGAATATTGAGTTCAACAATTTTAGATCATGAACTATCTCCTCCATCCCCACCCCCTTTTCAATCCCTCTTTTTTCCAATAATTTATATAGATTTTTCTTTTCCCACCTATTTCCATTATTTTTAAATGTATTTCCATCCATTGTTTTATCTCTACCTTTTAGCCTATTTCGATCCCTTTCCCCTACGCCACCCCCACTCGGGCTAACTGTACCTTGCTCATCCTGCTTTCTACCCTAAATGTCACCTAACAGCACATTCCTTAGATAATATCACCACTTTCAACACCTTTGTCCTTTTGTCTCTGACATCTTTTGGCTATCTCCACCTATCACTGGCCCTCTGTCGCATCCGCAGTTTTTTGCTTTTATTCCTCTATCCAGCTCTACCTGTCCCACCCCACTTTAAACCAGCTTATATTTCACCTTTTTTCTATTTTTCCTTAGTTCTGTTGAAGAGTCATACGGACTCGAAAAGTTAACCGTGTTCCTCTCCGCAGATGCTGTCAGACCTGCTGAGTTTTTCCAGGTAATTTTATTTTTGTTTTGGATTTCCAGCATCTGCAGTTTTTTGCTTTTATCGTCACAGATTATCAGATCGTTTTCACATTGTTGACTATAGGAGATTGCTGTGCACAGCTTGGCTGCTATATTTCCTAAATTACAACGGTGACTAACTTCAACAGTACTTTATTGGCTGTAAGGCACTTAGAGACGTCCCATGGTCGTGGAAAGTGCTCTAGAAATGCATCAATGCTGTTAGTTTCAACTACTCCATGGGTTAGCAAATTCCATATTCTGACCACACTTTGGGTAAAGAAATTTCTCCTGAATTCTTTATTAGGTTTATTGAAAATGTATTTATTTGTTGAAATCAAAGACTCAGTCTCCCACTGCATATTCATGTAAACTAAACTCTTCACTCTCCTCAGTCCTTCCTTCCAATCTCTGCAGACTTTTAAAAGTCAAGATTCAAATCAAAACTCAAGTAATTGCTCCTTCATCTGGGTTTCTAATTTTAAAAGTATACAATCCACCTGCACCAACTATCCTCCAGCTGGGAATTAATAGCAGATCAATTTGGATCCTTTAGCAGATGAAAATAAACCCAAACATTGAAATAAAGTGAAAAGCAACTTTTATTGGCAAAAAAAACCATGAGATTATATGTGCAAGCCATAATTAAAGGACGTACAAAGATATAGTTAAACACAGGTAAATTATCAGTGATCAGAGGCAGGAATCAGGACTATTTCCTTAGAACAGTTTCTTTCATTCTCAAGTGATTCCCTTTGGTTTAATGGCAGATTGAATTCAATGCACTGTAAACAATGGGTTAATTAGGCTTCAATTGAATTGATTGTGACCTACTAAATGGCACTACAATGCTATAACCTCTGATGTTACCATTGTTTTTAAAAATTGAATCATTCATAAGATGAAAGACAAAATATTACAACACATTTTCAGGGAAGACCCAAAAAAAGCTCCACAGCAGGAATTAAGACTTTTCATAAAAAGATAAATTATTGGCAAATTAGGCAATGGAGGAACATGATAAAAATACAGCAGGCTCACAAATGCAAAATGTTTTGTTCACGGATATTAGGTTAGGACATGCCTAAAAGACTAAAACCATTTTTGTGCTATAAAATTGAATAGGCAATGTCCTGTCTAACAGTCCTTTGGGTTTTCCACTTAAGAATCAGTCATTAGTATTGTAAGAAAGCACAAAAATTGCCACTTCTGTAATGCATTATCATCTACACATCAGATGTGTGGTTTACAAAAGTGGTTGCCATGTTCTTAAAATCACAAAGCTCTGACATGAAAGTTCAGAATTACAAGATCTTTTTGAAAACTGAACCCAGAGGATAAAAAGGTACGGTACTGTAAAGTTTCTATCAAATACATCTACAGAAGGAGACTCTCCTATGCAACTACACAGGATAGTGCGATTGTGGCCATCGCTGAGAAATATTATTGCTTCAGTTACAGTCAAAGGCATTACTGACATCATGGAGACACTGGTGTACAACAAAGTGAACTTTCTCAAAAGATACCTCTGCTTTCCAGCGCCTTCATCCACATTTCATGTAGTTTCTAGAGACTTGCTTCCAGTTTAACTGGGTTCATTTTGGGATTGTTTCGGTGTAATTGGTTTTACAGAGTCCTTCAGGGGTTGTTCAATTACGGTTATGGTACTCAGTGTTCAGTTTAACTTTACTACACAAAACCACCTGCGTGACATTTACTGTGTTGCTGTCAGTGATGTTGTGAGGTTAGAATGGTCAATGCAGTTCTTGAAAAATAATCTAGTAAGAGCTGAGCTGGATGAAGGTCAATGGTCTTTCTTCATTGCAATTTATGTTCTCTTGCCGATGATGGATTCCAGTCACTGGATCTGTCAACTCTTCAACAAGTCTACTACAGAAGGCAATTGGCTTGGAGTTTAACATCTTGGTTGGGGGGTTGCAGGGATTTTTTGGGGGGGGGGGGCGCATTATGGCACTCTTACCACCTCATTAAGAGGACTTTCTTTTTCTCAGTCTTTGTAAAGGTGATTTATGTATAAAGTAAGTGTTAGTTCAGTCCATGATCTGTATTACCCCTAAAAGCTGGAGTTGGCTGTTCCATTGGCATGTGCGAGAGTGTGAATTTATGGAATTGCAGGAATGATTGAACTGAACAAGTGGTTGGTGGGATGGATCTAACAGAAGAGCTTAACAAAGCAGTTGTGACAGTAGGGTTTGTCATTCTGCTCCTTGAAGGTGCCTTTGTTGAGCTGTTTCAGGCAGAAAGCACAGACAAAATGCTCTGGGTGGAACTTCTTCCCCATGGCGGTGATACAACGCCCTGTAATAGGCTTCTGGCATCCAGAGCAAAGTGAGTTGCGACGCTCGTGATAATGCATCTCACAGTATGGCTGCCCCTCATGTTCGAAAAAACTGCCATTTATGAATGGGGTGAAACATTCCTGTAAGCAAATAGAAAAACACATCTCAAAAAAGTGCTTTTGGAATAAAACTGCCATCAACAAATGCAGATCATACACTCAGTTTGTCCAGTGATTTACAGTGACCACTTGGCATATTAATATTGAGAGTCCTTGAGGGTGCCTTTGTTGAGTTGTTTCAGGCAGAAAGCACAGACAATATGCTCTGCATGGAACTTCTCCCCCATGGCAGTGATACAGCATCCTGTGATAGACTTCTGGCATCCGGTGCTATTGAACACCTTTGAACTATTTTATTCTCAATGTGTGCCAATATAGTGAGCAAATAAAAAATATACATTAGATTGTAATTTGCCATCAACATTCCATAAAAAAAGTTTTCCAATGAGACATTGTGTAGAAAAGCACTTAGACCCCACCGCTCCTCCCAACCCTCCTCCACTCTTATGTCCATCATAGATATAAATTATTCCACAACATTTATTTGAGTGAGATTTTCAGTAAACAAGATAATGTGAGCAATTTTTTTTTTCATAATACTGTTAAGATCACAAAGTGTGTACAGATAAATAGGAGAATAACTGAATACAATTACATACATCATTTTTAAGGCAAACTCTGCTCACAAGTATTAAAGTGCTAATAAGAATAAACAAAAGTAATTTTTGCAGAGGTACGTATTTGGATTTGGAAAATTCAATGTAACCACCATAGAATAAAATCATAACTAAAACTGCTCAAAGATTAGACTCAAAAGAAAAGGAAAACTGGGAATTTGGGAACAGAAAAAGGTCAATATGTTCCCTCTAAAAGAACCCGACCAATTGGTGAGTTGTATGGGCTTCTCTCATCCCTGTTATTTCTGTTTCTGGTTTTGAATTCTAGTTTTTGGGATGTTTAACTCATGAAATCCCTATATAAATGCATGTTTATGTAGTTGTTGTTCTAAGGAGCATATGAAAGGAAGAGAGGTGGAGATGAAGGCATGGCCACCAATGATACCTGCAATGAAAATCAAATATAAGCAAGAGGCCAGACTGGATTAGCACAAAGATCTCAATGGGTTGTAGGGGCTGGATGAGTTTACAGTGGTGCGTGGGAAGGGAGGGATTCGAAAACAGGCATGAGAATATTAAAATTGGCTCCTGAGTTATGGAAAACCTCAATGTAGGTCAACAAGCAGATGAGTGAACAGGACATGGTGAGAATTAGGATATAGGTAGTAGAGTTTCGGATGAACTAAAAACAAAAAATGCTGGAAAAACTCAGCATGTCTGACGGCATCTGTGGAGGGAAAGATAGTTAACGTTTCGAGTCCGTATGACTCTTCTTCAGACATACAGATTTGAAACGTTAACTCTGTCTTTCTCTCCACAGATGCTATCAGACCTGCTGACTGTTTCCAGCATTTTTTGTTTTTGTTTCAGCTTTCCAGCATCCGCAGTATTGTGCCTTCAGCTTAGAGTTTCGGATGAGTTTGCCTATGGAGGACACATGGTAGAAAGTCATTATGGACAGCAATAGTTCAGTCTAGAGGTAACAAAAACCATGGATGAAGGTTTCAGCAGCAGATGAGCTGAGGCAGGGATGGAGCCGTGCAATGTTACAAGCCAGATTAAGAGCAATTATAGAGGAATGCTTTTAATTCATCAAAAAAACAGACAGCACATGCCACACATAAGTACGCTTTAGAGAATAGAAATCACAAGGTGACTTATGACTTTGCCCCTCTTTGCACAGTCAAGCCAAGGAGACAAAACTGTAGCTAAAACATAGGCTTAAATAAAGATAATAAGCAATGGAAACAAGCTTCCTATTATACCATATCATGGTAATACAAGAACACCAAAGTCAGGATTAGGATCTCTGTCAAACCAAATGTTACAGATTAGCCCACTGCAAGGTCTTCAAAATTGAGGCTGAGTAAAGGCAGCAATTACGCAGTTAATGTCATTCAGGCAACGAGGACTACTCCTTGTTTACTATACCACTAGCAACTCGCATTAAAGGTATAGATTATACACATAGGACTCCTCATATCAGATACAGGGAAATGGTGGACATAGCATCACCAGGTCAGACTTTCAACAAATCCAAGAAAGGAAGGAAGAGAAAAAAAACACACACAAGAAACCAGCCAGAAGACTTAACATGGTATGTTTTCACTAGGTTGCTAGTTATTAGAGTTGAGACTACATCCTGTGAAGTAAGAGATATTTTAAACAATTTTTTCTTTATTTTGAACAGGATCTAGGGGAG
Organism: Carcharodon carcharias; assembly: GCF_017639515.1. NCBI lineage: Eukaryota > Metazoa > Chordata > Chondrichthyes > Lamniformes > Lamnidae > Carcharodon > Carcharodon carcharias. Next base: position 55,118,131 of record NC_054479.1, on the reverse strand, counting down.
GGGCTGGAAGAGTATTTTATTTTCAAAGTACTTGTCTTGTCCTCCAAGAGAGACATAGCTTACTTGAAATGAAAACGGAAGAAATAAAATTTAAGAGTTTCTGGCATGTCAGGCCACCAGCAACATCACAAGACTGATCCTAGATCCTCAAGAACATAACTGAACTGCTCTTCAGTAACCTTCCAAAAAAGCAGACCTTCCAACTGAAACAGGACCTTGGAAGCTATATAACAATGGAATTTCCTTTCAGTGATCACCATTTGCAGTGATCACACAGATGTATGGTCACTTGCCAAATCACATTTATATTAAATGGATTTCCTACCATGTACTGATATTTTTGTGCTGTAATTTCCACTGTTGAACAGATGAACAGTGCTGCCTTGTTATGGTTGGTATTTTGAACAATAAATAGCTTGTTATTTAGCTAGTCATCCTGTTTTCCTGATCAGTGATTTAATTATCTTAGTCCTTCTTTTGTTTCCTTAACTTACACTCAAAAAGCAGCAGAGTGAAGCACTGCTCAACACCTAACTGTACATTAAAGTGCTGAGCATAGCATTAGCAGTGTCATTCCAACATTAGCAATATAAAGTACCAACCAGCATTTATCAGCCATGTTCAGCTACTGCCCACAATTACACTTCAGCTGGATTCTGTTGCAATGCAAATGTTGACCATGTACTTCAAAGTTATTCGTCAGATACAATAAAACTCAGTGCCTTATTGGTGTAGCAGTAACATTATTGTTGTAAAATTATAAACATATTTTCTACTTCTGTTTTTATTTAACATGTTGCATTGTGTTTTATTCAAAAGTAAAATTGTCACCAATGTACAGCATCCAAGACATAATTTTAATAATCAAGAATAGATTTTGGGCCAGAAAATCCGGATCTGTGCCTTTTCTTACCCGGCAGACAAAGCACTCTGGGTGCCATAGTGAATTGAGGGCTGAGATGTAGTTTTCCAGAATAGCCCGTGCACAACCACCGCACTTCGGGGCAAACATATCAAAGTAATCTTTACGACAATAGGCCTTCCCATCTTTTTCATGGAATCCTGTAAATGAACAATAGGAAATGTCAAAGTAGAAGGATTTGAGATAATCCCACTTCACACTAGAACTCAATAAAAACTTCAGTGATATTGCCATTGTTCTTGAAGTCAAGCAAATTGAACCCACAATGAAAAAAGCTTTACATAATGCAGGTGTCTTAGTAAAATGATTAATAGTGAGTTAAGACTAATGGAAGATGTCTCTGTTAAAAATTCCCAAATCTAAGTGCAGCGTTGTGAAAACATGACACAAAATTAGTGTTCTGGTGTAGCTGCAATAATATAATTAGTTAATATCAAAATAAGTGACTTAAAGGATAATGCTACTACTACTCCCCATGTTACTAATGCCTCATAAATACTCCTAAGCTGCTGCTTGCATTCTAAGGATCTAGCTCCACTGCGATAAAAAGTGTGGTTGCTTCATTTGTTACCAAAGAATTTAAGCGGTGCTTAAAGAACAAGTGGAAAATGGATACTATATAAACTCTGATCAGCAAATTCTTAACTATTTTATCCGCTAAAAATCAAATATATCTTTTTCAAATTTTCCTCAATAAAATAAAATGATCACTTGGTAACATTTTAGATCAGTCTGATTGGACAAAATATATACGAATTAAGAGGAGTAGGTCATTTGCACCCTCGATTCTGCTCCACTATTCAATAAGATCATAGCTGAAACAAAAACAGAATTACCTGGAAAAACTCAGCAGGTCTGGCAGCATCACCGAAGAAAGGAGTTGACGTTTTGGGTCCTCATGACCCTTCAATAGAACTGATAGAATATTAGAAGAGGGGTGCAATATAAGCTGGTTTAAGGTGGGTGGTGGGGGGGTGGTTGTAGGGACAAGCAAGCAGTGTTCGGAGCAGATAATCAAAAGATGTCACAGACAAAGGAACAAAGAAGTGTTGAAGGTGGTGATATTATCTAAACGAATGTGCTAATTAAGAATAGATGGCAGGACACTCAAGGTACAGCTCTAGTGGGGGTGGGGTGGAAGGACTAGCAGGGCATACAAGATTTAAAAATAATGGAATTAGGTGGGAAAAGAAAAATCTACATAAATTATTGGAAAAAACAAAAGGAAGGGGGAAGAAACGGAAAGGGGGTGGGGATGGAGGAGGGAGTTCAAGATCTAAAGTTGTTGAATTCAATATTCAGTCCGGAAGGCTATAAAGTACCTAGTTGGAAGATGAGGTGCTGTTCCTCCAGTTTGCGTTGGGATTCACTGGAACAATGCAGCAAGCCAAGGACAGACATGTGGGCAAGAGACCAGGGTGGAGTGTTAAAATGGCAAGCGACAGGGAGGTTTGGGTCTTTCTTGCGGACAGACCGCAGATGTTCTGCAAAGCGGTCGCTCAATTTACGTTTGGTCTCTCCAATGTAGAGGAGACCGCATTGGGAGCAACGAGTGCAGTAGACTAAGTTGGGGGAAATGCAAGTGAAATGCTGCTTCACTTGAAAGGAGTGTTTGGGCCCTTGGACGGTGAGGAGAAAGGAAGTGAAGGGGCAGGTGTTGCATCTTTTGTGTGGGCATGGGGAGGTGCCATAGGTAGGGGTTAAGGAGTAGGGGGTGATGGAGGAGTGGACCAGGGTGTCCCGGAGGGAACGATCCATACGGAATGCGGCCGGGGGGGGGGGGTGAAGGGAAGATGTGTTTGGTGGTGGCGTCATGCTGGAGTTGGCGGAAATGGCGGAGGATGATCCTTTGAATGTGGAGGCTGGTGGGGTGATAATTGAGGACAAGGGGGACCCTATCATGTTTCTGGGAGGGAGGAGAAGGCGTGAGGGTGGATGCACGGGTGATGGGCCGGACACGGTTGAGGGCCCTGTCAACGATCTTTTTCCACCCACGATCGTTGACAGGGCCCTCAACCGTGTCCGGCCCATCTCCCGCGCGTCCGCCCTCACGCCTTCTCCTCCCTCCCAGAAACATAATAGGGTCCCCTTGTCCTCACTAATCACCCCATCAGCCTCCGCATTCAAAGGATCATCCTCCGCCATTTCCGCCGACTCCATCATGACGCCACCACCAAACACATCTTCCCTTCAACCCCCCGGCAGCATTCTGTTTCCTCTGGGACACCCTGGTCCACTCCTCCATCACCCCCTACTCCTCAATCCCTACCTATGGCACCTCCCCATGCCCAAGCAAAAGATGCAACACCTGCCCCTTCACTTCCTCTCTCCTCACCGTCCAAGGGCCCAAACACTCCTTTCAAGTGAAGCAGCATTTCACTTGCATTTCCCCCAACTTAGTCTACTGCACTCGTTGCTCCCAATGCGGTCTCCTCTACATTGGAGAGACCAAACGTAAACTGAGCGACCGCTTTGCAGAACATCTGCGTTCTGTCCACAAGAAAGTCCCAAACCTCCCTGTCGCTTGCCATTTTAACACTCCACCCTGGTCTCTTGCCCACATGTCTGTCTTTGGCTTGCTGCATTGTTCCAGTGAAGCCCAACGCAAACTGGAGGAACAGCACCTCATCTTCCAACTAAGCACTTTACAGCCTTCCGGACTGAATATTGAATTCAACAACTTTAGATCTTGAACTCTCTCCTCCATCCCCACTCCCTTTCCGTTTCTTACCCCTTCCTTTTGTTTTTTCCAATAATTTATATAGATTTTTCTTTTCCCACCTATTTTCATTATTTTTAAATCTTGTATGCCCTGCTAGTCCTTCCACCCCACCCCCACTAGAGCTGTACCTTGAGTGTCCTGCCATCTATTCTTAATTAGCACATTCGTTTAGATAATATCACCACCTTCAACACTTCTTTGTTCCGTTGTCTGTGACATCTTTTGATTATCTGCTCCTATCACTGCTTGCTTGTCCCTACAACCACACCACCCCACCCCCCAACTTCTCTCCACCCCCACCTTAAACCAGCTTATATTTCACCCCTCTTCTAACATTCAATCAGTTCTGTTGAAGGGTCATGAGGACTCGAAACGTCACCTCTTTTCTTCTCCGCTGATGCTGCCAGACCTGCTGTGTTTTTCCAGGTAATTCTGTTTTTGTTTTGGATTTCCAGCATCCGCAGTTTTTTGTTTTTAAGATCATAGCTGATCTGATTGTGGCCTCAACTCCTCTTTCTTTCCCATCACCTAGACCCTTTCACTCCCTTGTCAATCAAGAATCTATCTAATTCAGCCTCAAAAACATTCAATGATCCTGCCTCCACTCCTCTCTGGGGAATAGAACTCCACTGACTCTTCAGAGAAAAAATTCTCATCTCTGTCTTAAATGGGAGACGCCTTATTTTTAAAATGTGTTCCCTTGTTCTAGTCTATCCCATAAGGGAAATCATCCTTTCAGCATCCACCCTGTCAAGTTCCCTCAAGATTTTATATGTTTCAATAAGATATAAATGATAGTAATAAGGGAAAACATTCCTGAATTAATCATTTTCAGCAAAATTGTAAAAATGTTAATTACAATCACATTTATATTCATATTTACAATTACACTATAAATAGCATATAGGAAATTTTCACTATGAAGAAAGTGCACAAACGTTCCATGTAGGCTTACATTCCATACAAAGAGCAGGAATTCCAGATTCTCCCATTCCAAACATGCTCTTGGGGAACATGAAGCATGAGAAGGTAACAATTTTTCATGTTTTCTCCTTATGTAACAACTGTGTTCAGGTAAGGAATGAAGAGATCGCACAAAAATATTGTCGAGGGATTAGTATATCATGTATATGTAAATGAATCTCCTGCGACACAGACTGAGAGTGACATACTGGAGGATAAAACTTAATCTGCAGCTCTAATTGGCATTGACAAATAGTACCAGAGATTAACCTGGTTCCATATGATATCGTTATATTTAATTAAATGAAGCAAAGGTGTTTGTTGCTGTCTTTTGCTAACCATAGGTCAGTTTCTGTTTGATTTTGTTCCTGTCTGTAAAATGATGAGGGGCTGAAATAAATGTTTAACTTTTAACATAAAAGATATAGATTAGGCTAAGTGGAACAGAAAATGAGTAAAAGTAATTAAAATAGAAAAATGAAGAAAGAAGGGAAGATATGCGAGCCAACCTTTTTAAAATGGTATTTTAGTTAAGCAGGCAAACCACATGATTAGAGTCACTTAATGGTGCCGGCAGATTAATCGAGATTGTCTACCAGAGAACTGAGTTGAAGGTTTCAGAACCGTTGCCAATATTCTTCCACCATGATTTCTTTCAGTGATTAAGCACAATGGGCTGAATAGCCTCCTTATGTGATGTATCATTTTATGATTATTTGATTCCATTGTATAGGCAAAGTCTGCAGAGGCAACAGCATTCGTGCATACTACTTTCATATCCTTCTCCAATTCATCATCAGCATTCTCAAGACTGATGGCTTACAAAACTATTTTCCAATCCTCTGATTGAAAAATCAACTTGCATAATATACACAATATCAATATATGAAAATCCATGCACATATGTTTGCAGATGTTCACCACAATAATCAACTTCAACATCAATCAAAAATCCTAAATCAAGCAAACACCTGATGGTAGCTGGCCATTCAATACTGTCGGGTTTACTTTGAAAACCCGTAATTAACTAGATTAAATGTCATAGCATTGAATAAAACATAGCCATTTCATATAGCAAGGTTACATAAAATATCCTACAAGCATTTAAGAACATAGGAACATAAGAAAAAGGAGCAGGAGTAGGCCAATCAGCCCCTCAAGCCCACCCTGCCATTCAATAAGATCACGGCTGATTTGCACCAGGCCTCAACTCTTTCGTGCCAGCTCTTCATAGCTCTCAACTCCCCGATACTTCAAAAATCTATCTACCTCCTCTTTAAATACTTTCAGTGATCTAGCCTTCACAACTCTCTGGGGTAGGGAATTCCAGACATTCACTACCCTCTGAGAAAAGAAATTCCTTCGCATCTCAGTTTTAAATGAGCGTCCACTTATTCTGTAACTATATCCCCTAACTCGAGATTCCCCCACTAGTGGAAACATCTTCTCAACATCTACCCTGTCAAGCCCACTCAGAATCTTGTACATTTCAATAAGCTCACCCCTCATTCTTCTAAACTCTAATGAATAAAGGCCTAACATGTTTAGCCATTCTTGATAAGTCAACTCCTTCATCCCAGGAATCCGCCTAGTGAATCTCTTTTGAACTACCTCCAATGCCAGTATAACCTTTTCCAAAACTGTACACAGTACTCCAGGTGTGGCTTCACCAATACCCTATACAGTTGTAACAAGACTTCCCTATTTTTAAACTTAAACCCCCGGCAATACAGGCCAAAATTCCATTTGCCTTCTTAATTACTTGCTGCACCCGCATATGTTTCATGCACAAGAACACCCAGATCCCTCTGTGCTGCACTTTTTTGGAGAGTCTCTCCACTTAAATAATAATCTGCCTTTTGATTCTTCCCTATCAAAGTGCATGACCACACATTTCCCTACATTAAACTCCACCTGCCAAGTTTTTTGCCCACTCACTCAACTTATCTATATCCCCTTGCAGATTCCTTACGTTCTCATCACAACATGCCTTCTCCACCTATTTTTGTATCGTCAGCAAATTTGGATACATTACATTCTGCCCCCTCCTCCAAGTCATTAATATAGACAGTAAATAATTGAGGCCTTAAGATTGATCCTTATGGCACTCTGCTAGTTACATCTTTCCAACCTGATAAAGACCCATTAATCCCGACTCTGTCTTGTGTGTGTTAACCAATCCTCAATCCATGCTAATACATTACCCCCAATACCATGAGCTCCTATCATGCAATAACCTTTAATGTGGCACCATATCGAATACCTTCTATAAATCCATGTTTGGCTAACATTATTCTGATGGATTCAAATAGAAGTTCACAACCTATAGGTTTAGTACATTTCCTCGCACAGAGTAGAATATTATTCTCATGCTTTTATTTTTGGCAAAAATGCTTGAATTGTTAAAAAGCGATTGACCCAGATAGCGAGAAATTTCTTCAGGCCTGGTGGTAGTATAAAGGTTAAATGTGACTAGAAGCCCTGTCCCTGTCACTCTTTCCAATTTGGTGAAGCATAGCCTCTCCTGCTGTATGGTCTGGCCAACACATGGCACGGTCAGCTCTGAAATGATGTAAGCTCAAAATTGATTCTAGAATACATGGTATGCCAGCAGTTACATTGTACAATGCTAACACACAGAATCTGGAATGGCCAAATTGCATGAGACAGAAAGCATTCTAGAGACAGCATTATACCATCTGGTCCAAAGAAGGCTCCACACTGGGCACAGAAGAAGTGTTCAGGATGCCAAGTTTTATCCAGTGCTGTCACTACTTTCTGTAATATAGAAAACAAAGAGAAGGCATCAATACAGCACAGCAAAATGCAGCTGCATCCACCATAGACAACTACATTACAATATTTAGCTGAACACAAGTGGCCCAGATAAAGCTCCACTGCACTGCCCTCATTCCTCACAACAAGGAAAATGATGGCTCCATCATACTGTCACCCTTCTAACAGCTAGGTCTGACATTGCTTCATTCCATGGACTTGGAGTAAATCCATTTCTAAAAACAAAGCAATGAAACTTGAATACATTAAAGTCCTGCCATTCACGACTTCCTCTTTCACAAATTCACTTTGTTATGATCCCCAGCTGAGGTTACCACTGGACAAACCTGATCCCAGGGTGGAACCCAGCTTGCTAGATCCTAACTTTTATTTTTTTTTTAGATACATTGAGAGTGGCTACTGAACAGAGTCACAGGAGTCAGCTGATGAACTTTTAACAAAAGAATACATTTATTGAACAAGAAACGATGAACTACATTACAATACTCCTTCACCCAACTATACCTTTACAGATATATGCAGATGTGTAAGGATAACACAAGTTACAAAAGCTATCTTATACTCTAATGTTCACAGTAAGTACAGTCCTTGTAAACCAATTGGCAACCTGTGGTCAGACACACCACACTCTGAAGCCAAGTGACAGATGCCACCCCAGACAGATGCTATGGATCTCTCCTCAACTCCCCCCAGACACTTGTTACCCTTTGAGCCAACCAGTCTCACTGAACTCCGTCTTTCACATGAGCGTTGCCAATCTCCATTTTCCAAGAACTCGCCTTGGAATCTTCTCCTAGACCGATGCTTTCTCTCAGACACTTTCTATAAGGGGTTCACCTCCAGTGTTTCGAACTCTTCTTCCGAGGTTCCTCTCCCCTGGGTCACCACATGCATTCAAGCTCTCTTCCATGCACTCTCTCTCAACAACTCAGCTGTCAACAGTACACTACTGCTTCACATGCCCATACAAAGAGTCACAGACCTTCAGTTGCCTCTTTGGACCTTCTGACTTCTCACAAGCCTTTAAGTCGCTTTGACTCTGCTTCCTGCAGCTTGGAGCTTTGAGCTTGAAGCCTTTCTCTGCCCCTCACTCTTAACTTCATTTAACAAAACCTTTTCCAGTTTCCTGTCTTTCCTTTGACTAGAAGGTCTACTTGGGACTTTCTCCTGTTCCACTCCCCTGGATTCTTAAGGACTTTCTTCTTTAGCTTGGGACTAGCTATCTGTCCCCTTTGTTCCAGTCTCTCCTTGGCAGCTACTTTCAACCAATCTTAGCATGGAACTGGCTATCTGAGCCTTCTAGGCCTCTTATGCCTGGTAGCTGTCTTCAAAACTGAACTCAAAAACTGCTGTTTCTAGTTTCTTCTGTGTGTCTGTGGGAGTGAACTGCCTCTCTAAACTCCTGTTGCTAGGCAACAGTCCAGTTTTTCTACTCGTGTTTGCTTAACTTCCTTACTGGCGTAATCTCTCATTAGAAATGCAGGCACCTTTTAAAGTGAACTTAAAATTCAACTTGATCTGTTCTTAACACACAGATACAGAAATACAAATCAAACTTAAACATTAAAACTAAAACTCATTCCTAACACCCACAAATGCCAATATAATTTACTTAAACTAGCTCTATTTCCTAACAACTTATCTGCGCAAAGTCTTTTTACGTCAGATCACCCATTGCAGGACCAAATGTTCACTTATCCACAGTTTGAAAATAAAAAATAGAAGTCAACTTTAGAAAGTGCCGAAAACAAAAGCCTAAATGAAGTTAAAACAACAGGTGTCCATGATATATTTCCTGCAGTAGGAAGTGCTCACTGTGCGTGCATCACTACCGTTGTTTACATGTGGGTGTTCAATGTTGCTGCACTTTAATTTCTGATCACAGTCCGCTCCACTCTCAAATACAGTACTGTAAGTGTGACAAATTTTGTTTTATTAAACTATTTTCCAGTAAATTTTGCTTTAAATTTATTAAAAATGTAGTTTTTATTGCCTTTGATCCTTCATACAAGTCAAATTTTAGGATGGCCGGAACCTCTCCAATTGACTCCCATTGCAAAGTATGCTTGTCGTTCACGATTTCACCATTTGCGAGGTTTTGCGGGAATGTAACCCCTGTGAACAGCGAGACTTTACTGCATTCCTTTCTTACAGAATGCTATTCCCAGGGAATATAGGAACAGCTGTTAGCTCCAAGTGCACTGTATTTGTTCACATTCATCATTTATAAATCCTTTTACTCTCACTGCTTGTAACTCTTTCGAGTACAAACCCGTTTCCATCTGTTTCAGATGAAGTTACATTGTTTCATAGTTTGCCATTGTGAGATTTGAACTCTTGATCTTGGGGTTACAAACCCAGTACCATAACCACTTGGCTATTATAGATGAAGTGCCCAGTAAATAGTCCTTACTTTCAACCTCTCACAAGATTAACCATTTCATTTTGAATAAATTTGAGATACTCACATCCAGAATGGGTCCATTGCAGTAATAACAGCGGGGGGAGAATAGATTGTGGTAGTCTTTCTCACAGTATGGCTGCCCATCTCGCTCGAAGAAATTCCGGGAACCAATCTCCTCTTGACAATGGGTACAAACAAAGTGCTCCGGGTGCCAGGTACGGCCCATCGCAGTGACAACCTGACAGAAAATAAACACATTTTAAAATGCTTTACAAATGTGGAAGGCAGCAAACAATCTCACCTTTTCAAATACTTACAGCTAGTATCCCTTTATAATTATGTAGCAAGCAAGTTTGTTAATCAAGGTTACATGACTCTTGAAATACTTATACAGCCTGTATTTATCCAGACAATAGATGGTTTGTCACAAGGCAGAATGCTGCACTTCTGGGGAGAATAATATTACATGTTTTCAGAATGCAATATAGAAACACCTCAAAATGTCAACAACCTGACTTTTTCCCTTTATAGATGCTGATTGACCTGTGTATTTCCAGAGTCTCCTACCTTTATTAAACAGATTAGCTACCTCATGAGTGAAGTTGCCTTCTACTGTTACACTGACATCAGTATTGCTGTGTTGAATAGACTTTCATGGGCATATGTTCAACAAGATAGCACAGGCAGCAGCAGTATTTTGTTCACCTGCCTCAATAAAAGGGGTTTCACTATATACAGCAGACATAAGTTTGAACAGCAAACTTCTTGTTTTTCAGTTAGAACCTACATAACTCTTATTTGTTGCATATAGGCATGATCTTTAGTTCTTTTCACAAGAACAGGATATACACCTTCATGATATGCATAGCATTAAGAATGGACTCAAACTACAAGCCATCGGTGCCTACCTAGTACCAGAGATTGTTTCTATTGACTTCTACAGACAAACAAGCTGCAGGGACATTTCAAATCCTGAGCTAGTTCTCCTCACCTGTCCAGCAATAGGCTTCTTGCATGCAGCACACACTCCTTTTGCAACAGTCGCAACGCCCAGCTTATTCAGCCCAACATGCAATTCATCCAGCATGTTATCCAGTTGGCTTCCAGCTTTTTGAGGACCTGCTACAGTGGAGGAGCCACCATGCTTTCCTTTAGACCCAGACTGTGTCATCATCTGTGAACAGAATAAAGGGAGAAAAACAGTTGCCATGTTAAATATTCAACAGGTTGCAGCACTGCTATCCCGTTAAGCAACAGGTTATTTTATTCTGAGGCATGTTAATTCACTGATGTAAAATCATTACCAGCAGTTTTAATGGATTATTGTTCACCTTTAGATAGAGCCGTTATTCTCCAAAAGAAAGCCTATGTCACAAACCATGATTTATGCAACCTTCTCTTTGGTGATATTTTTCAGCTCCTACATAATTCTTGTTTATTGCATACCGGCATGATTTTTAGTTTTTTTGACAAGAACAGGACTTACACCTTCATGATATGCATGGTAAATGATATACTTGCAAAACTCAAATACCTGTTTGTTTATTTTACTATTAGACATTACGGGCTGGATTTAATGCAGCCCTTCATGGCAGGAACCATGGCGGGCAGGCCCACTTAATCATGGAGAGGCCTTGCACCAATCTCCTGGCGGTAGCAAAAAGCTCCCCTGATTAAGTTGGAGGGTGGAATGGGCTAGTGGGATATTCCTAGTCACCGGTGGTGGGTTGTAAATTAGGCTTATTAATGAGCCAGCTGACACCGATTATCTCCAAGTCCATTGCAATTCAGTGGTGGCTCGGGGTGGGGCGCTGCCTCCCACCTTCCCTTGCCTCCAACATGCCCCCCATTTCATCCTCACTCACCTTTGGCCTGGGGTCCCTCAGCAATCCTGGACCCCTGGTGTGTGCAATGCCAGCAGCTGGCTCTGTTCCCATTGGCAGTGACGACAATAAGGAGCTGCCAGCCTCTGATTGGCCAGCAGCTCTCTGTGGCAGGACTTCTGCTGCTGGGTCCTGAATCCCATGGAAGGTTTGACGGTAGACACTTCAGTGCCTGAAGGACATTTAATACCATCAGGCCTTCCCAAGGGTTCCCCGCTGGTTCACCAATAGGTGGGTAAGACCCCTGTTGGGCCAATTAAATCCAGCTCTATATTTTACTTATCAAGAAAATCAAAAGGTTTATTTGTGTAGTTAATCTATGCAAAAATGGAAATGATGTCTCTTATTGTAATATTTATGCTATAACTCCATGCAGATCACAAAATTATGCACAAGGGATACGTAGCCTTGTTAAATGCCTTTGTAGCTCCATAAAACACTCAGTAAGATGCTGAACAGAGGATTGCTGGACTACACTGTTTGATCAATAAAGGCCATCAATCAAGTACTGTCTACTATCAAAGCTTTCCTGGGTTAGCATGAATCAATCAAAGCTGAAGTTTGCTGACCTGGTGTATCTGAATTTTATTGACCAGCCATAATTGATCAGCGATGGGCCTGTATCCCATGGGGTGCATGGGGTGGGGAAGGGCATTTTGATAAGTGTTTTTTAACTATATTCTTACGTTACACGAAACAAAATCTACAATTTTGAAGATATTAAAATATGTTTTAGAAAGCTGGATTTTTCAATGTTAAAAGAACTCAGTTAACATGATTAAAATGAGGTACAAAAAGTTACAGATTAAAAATTAAGAATGTAGAGAGGGTTAGATTAATCAGTTATCTTCAGAATTTTTACAGAATTCAGCATCAAAGCTGTTGGAATATGTGAGCAGACTTTCTTGCTGCACTTGGGTAAAGTTGATCGCTTGGGCATGGTCAAAACAGTTAAAGCAGATGGCAAGGAGAATGCAACTGTAATGTTTCTCGCCCAATTTTACATCCATTTTGAAGCTAGGGTATGTGCTACTCTCTCCTGCCAAATTTCTCTGCATTTCCTGCACCCAAGTGATCCAGTATCCCCTGAGGCAGGAACAGGAAAATGTGTCCCATTATGTCTTGAATGCTGGTGAGAGTACACAATTAATACAATAGCAAGATGAGGTAAAGGAGCACTTTTTTCTCTTGCCTGTCTTGAACAGCTTTTTAAGGTGTTGCCTCAATGACATTTGGCATCCTTTGCAGATATTTTTGTCTTTTCCTCAAATTTCTGATAGAGCTCACAGGCTGCAAAACCGCATTTCTGCAGTAGATGTCAGACAGCCTTGAACCACATACTAGCAAGTGCGGGAAACCTAACCAAAGTATAATCTGGCAAAGAAAAAACATTGTACAAAAAGCTGCAACAAATTTTATTAGATAAGGAAGGACAAGAGAGTTCCAATTAAAAAAAAAATCTTACAGAGGGACAAGTGATCATGAATAACCTTATCCATACCTTGTGGATGTAGGACAGAATGAGTGGATGAAAAACCGCACATCATATCATTAGCAATAGAGAAATATCCATATCATTCATTAAGCTAGACAGTATAGTTTCAGAGGTAATAAAATATTAAGTTACTAAAAAAAGTCATTGGCACACAGTTATTTTACTGCAGTGGCACTTTGAAACCATTTGTGGCTCTTAGTCGACCTCTTGCTCCATGTACCTCAATTTATTATGTGCCCATTGACCCATGCTGGGACTTACTGCAGTTCTTGCTTTCCAGCAAAGGAATGGTATTATGAGGTAGCACTATCCCAGTTTCCACAGTGCAGTTAAAATAGCTCTAATAAAACAGGACTATCTAATCATAGAAAAGGAGGCTATATAGTACCCCAGTAATTTTTTTTATTTTTCTTGCTGGATTTTCACAAAGCATCCTTCCAAACTTATCTGATTTCAGATAAGCCATTCTTCAGGGAAGTCACAGGCACAGATTGCAGCATTCTGATGAGTTATCCTCAAGAAAGATATCGGTTGGGATTGTGGCTTTTTATTTCAGTCTTGTAACATTTTGTTACTGGACATCTAGCATTTTTTTTGAATATTTATCATAACAAACAACTCCAAACTCTAAAGGGATGATTCAGCTTTCTATAAAATTATCACCTTCCAATATGCTTAGTTAATGGTTTTCTGAGATAATGCAATCATGTAATGCAAGCATTCAAGTAATCCAACTAGAATCAAACCAAAGTAAAACCTCAAATGAAGAGGCTCCATGGCAAAATAATTGAAGAGGTTAATGACCATTTATTCAGCTGACATCCTAACATCATATGGTATTAACAAATGAGAACAAATCAAACTGCCATATTAATACATCACACTAATGCAAGTGTCAACATTGGTAACCTGCGGTTGTATCGTTGGAAATAACAGCCCTACAGAACAAGCCAATACACTAGGCTTTGTGGATGTTAGACTGCATTCACTGTCTCTATTTGAAAAATCAAATTCTCTCATATACACACATTTACGTTTGGTTTTTGTTGCCGTCCACACAATGAGGGAGGGGCTGGGCGTGGGGGAAGGGCAACTGGATCTACCAGTCCCAGATGGTCTCCTTTACGGAAGGGGGAAAACAACATGTTGATAGCACGGCCTGGATTAATTGGCTAGAAATGGATCAAGAGATAGAAATGTAACAGAACAGAATGAAAGAAATTAAAATAAACTATGAAAAGGGGTACAGAGTGAAATTCAAACATGCAAAACACATTGAAGATGCCAGCAGTACATCTGCCACACAAGAAAATGTTATAGTATGGTCCAGTCAAGCTCCAGGCTAGCTGTTATCACTGAAGAACAGAATCAGTTTATTAACCAAGTCTACTAGATTATTCAATAAAGGTAATTAGGGCTGGAAAATGTAATACATTGCTTCAGTGACAGCATTTAGCATTATTTGGTGCAGGTGTGGCACAATACCACTTAAAGTGGCAGCATTCTGCCCTATCATCTTTTTTTTAAATCTGCATTTCAGTTGCACTACAACAAAAAAAACTAACTAGGATCTCCTGCTGCCCAATTTTCAGCACAATACATTTAGATGAAATGTTATTTGGTTAATCAGTTACTTCATTGCCAGCTATGGAGCAATCAACGTACAATACTGCCGGCTGCATGGTGATGGGAAAGCAGGAAGGAGAGAAATGGCTTCCCCTGGAACTGAGCAATTTCAGCTTCTGTGAGCTGAGATTAGAGCCTGGATTTGGAGACTGGACCATATTATTGATAGGGCCTGCTTAATATTTGCCTGAAACACAGAACTCTGTTCACATAGGGCTAAACGCTAAGCAGCAACTTTCACCTTTAGAAGCATGGCTGGATTCAAAAATGTCGCCATACAATATATCAATCAAAATGCAGACATATCTCCTCTATTGTTAAAATAGCTTTCAAAAATCTTGGTTTTCTGTTTAACCCCAAGCACTTCTCGCCTAAGCAATTCATAACTTTCTCTAAAGCTTAAGACTGTCCAAGATTTGAATATAGTTCTCACTTTGAAGAAGCTCTTCTTGTACCTTGGGAGTATATAAGAAAAAGCTCACATTTCTTCCTCTCATCCAA
The DNA here is from genome assembly GCF_017639515.1 of Carcharodon carcharias. Classification (NCBI taxonomy): domain Eukaryota; kingdom Metazoa; phylum Chordata; class Chondrichthyes; order Lamniformes; family Lamnidae; genus Carcharodon; species Carcharodon carcharias. The sequence continues at coordinate 55,102,819 of NC_054479.1, read as the reverse complement.
ACTCAGTCTCACTTTTTCCACTTTATCAATACTAGTATAATCTCTTTTGTTCCTTCAAAGTTTCAAATTCACTGCCATGCATGGTGTTTTTTTTCGTCAGGACATCCAGACTATGTTGCAATCATTACACTGCGTAGTCTGCCAATCTTTTCCAGGACCTCAAAAGTATTTGCATTCTTGTGTTCTGAATTGCACCCTTTTTCCTACAATGTTCAGGATTTTAAAACTCATTCGATTTAACCCATTCAACAGTTTCTGATATAGCTCATTTTCTTTTTTAATATTTTCAAGAATTGCTTCAGCCCAGCACAAATGGCATTGGCTCCAAAATAAAATATACAACTCAATTTTGGGTTGGATTTCAAATCAACTGATAATAGAAAGTAATATGTTGTTCTCTTAATTTCCTTCAATGATTCAGAGACAAGATATAGATACACTTCCCAATATGAAATTTCATCTTTATGCATCGTGTGATGCATAATCTAAAACCATATAAGCACCCATAATCACTGTTCATGGTGCTTTTTGCAGTTCACACTCTCAGTTCTATTGAACGACAATGTGCAATGCTATTCCTTTGACCCTCCTAGATATTATGCAATAATTCATCACTGACAGCTGTTTAATTATGCAGACAGCTAACTGGTTACTCAGGCAGCTGTTAGTAAATGCAAAAGCAAAATGCTGCAAATGCTGGAAATCTGAAATAAAAAACAGAAAACATACAAAACTTAGCAGGTCAGGCAGTGCCTAAGGTGAGAAGAACATTTTAAATTCATGACCTTTCAATCAGAACAATGAAAGGCCATCAACCTGGAACGTTGTTTCTCTCTCCACAGATGCCAGACCAGCTGAGTATTTCCAGCATTTTTTGTTTTTATATTAGCTGTTAGTAAATGATGTTGGAAGCACATTTCTTGGATGAAAGTTGCAACATTCCTGAAGATATCACTGGCATTGCATCTTTGTACTGGTAAATGCAATGGCATTGTGCAGCAATTATGTCACAGTACAAAGCAAGTTTCTAAAACCTGAAGCATTTTACAAGGATAGAACAGGTTTGCCTTCCAGTTCAAGTTTATTTTTAATAAGTGGATTGGCAGTGTTGTACAGTTAGTTACGTCTTTAGGTAACATGACAGCATGAATGTAGACATATTTAAAATCTCAAATGATCTCCTAGAAGGGTGACTCTATTCGTCTACTACAACCTCTCATGCCCATACCTAATAGGTCACAGCATTGTGTACTGCATAGCCAGTAGCTGACTCTAGATTTACAACTGAAGCAGCGTGCATAGAACAGAGCATGCTGAGTTGAAAAGAATGCCCTGCCTTCTCAAAGGGTGAAGCTGAAGTGAGTGACAAAGGTTCAAAGGCTGCATTCACCTATAAAGAAAAAATGAAAATTGCACAAAACTGGGAGAGGCCAAGTTTACAAATACATGTATAATTTCATGAGAACAAAACTTCACGGCTCAATCATTTTCTTAATTCCACAATGTTAAATGTCTCTACTGGTGTTGTGTCAAATAACTTTACAAAATAAACAGCTTGATAATGTGATTATAAGTAGGAGCTCAATCAAATAATATATACAAATAAAAATTTACATAAGTGATGGTTCCATATGCCAAAATATGAATTCTAAGTGCAAGGTTTATTCATAGACACTAAGCTTTCAGATCAGCTTGACAACTTGGTATCAGTTTGATAACTTTCACTCTAATGTCACTATATCACTTCTCCCATTTACTGTGACCCTCAGTTAACACTAGTACAGAGTTAGTGCCTAGATTCATGTGTTAATGTTATGACCCTTTTAGTATCTGCAAATTTGACCAATTTGCAGATTAATTTCTGATGTAATTGATGTAATCAAAGTAATTAATGTGAATTAGAAACTCAGTTAACTCAGCATTAATGTGGATCAAATATTGTATAGCATAGTACCACACTGTACAATATATTTACTGAATATGTGATCAGGAAGTCCAACAAGTAATTTCTATTTTGTTAATCGCTCGCCCCTCTCCCAACATGTTTCCACTTAGTAGCCCTCATTGGTAACATTTTGATAATTCTACAACACCTGGTTAGGAACAAACATAACAGAGTAACATTTCTGACAATACACAACACTCCAAACTTCATTATCCTCACCACTGCAACCATCATAAACTAGTGATCTATATAATAGTGATAAGACAGCATCAAAATGGATTAAGAGTATAGATTTCAATACCTGGATACTGGTTACATTAACAGGATGATAACTGTACCTCTGCAACAATTCTATATGTCAGAACATTTCTTAGACTATTTACACATTAAGAAATCAGCTTATGTACCTACAATCCGAGCAAAGTACACTAGAAAAGGAGTGAAACTGAAGCTGAAGCTTCAAAAACTTCATAAATTAAGTGATTTTAAAAATATCTATAATCATGAAAGATGGAATACTTCCATGCCTGTGGTTGGATTTGTAGAGTGTCTTCATCACTGCTATTGGCATCAGTCTGACAGCCTATTGACACCATCGCTCTAGTGGGTGTAGAAGGAGATGGCGAAGGCTCAGCTTGGACAACAGTGGTCTGTACCACAGGCAGAGAGAAGGAGCATGGATGCTGTTCTGGTGACCAAATGCATGGGCTTAAACAAGTAGGTGGTGGTATTGAAAGGACAGATGGTTTCTGATATGCATCAGATGAACTACTCCACTGAGGTGCAGGTTGAGATCTTGGGCGGATGGAAGACAACGGGGAAGAAGCAGAAGGTTGGGAAGACAAAGGGAGAGGAGGTGGAGAAGGCACAGGAAGGTGAAGTGAGGCTGGTACAGGGTGAGGAAGTAGGGAAGATACAGGGGGAGGAGGTGGGGAAGGCACAAAGGGAGAAGGCAGGGGTGAAACTTTCAGAAGCTCATTTTTCCTTTTTTGTTGGCATTGTTTGACTGGGGGGGAGGGTGAAACAGAATGAGGTGATGGAGTAGAACCCTTCGAAGAAGAAGGGGGTTCTGGGGTGATTATTATCTGGAGAGAAACACATAGCAGCTTTAGTACTGAGAATCTGATATAGATTATGGGATATTTTCATTCATACAGGCCAATCTGCACCATGCTTTAAGCTATTTGACAAACAGGTTGATGGAGAACAGCAGAACTCCACAGCATTCAACATACCAGCTGGAGAAACCTCTACCATTATCCAAGTCACTTTGGCCAAGTCACAGTGATTTTCTTAAGCAAGCAGATCTTAAAGAACCTTCGGCTGTGCCATTTGCAAATACAGATTAGTATTAGCCTTACAGCTGAAGTCAAAGACCGTGTAGGGCTTGGTATGGCAGAATATAGCTTAATTTCATGAAATCATGATTGAGAACAAGCAACATCATTTAAAATCACCATGATTAAACTGTTTAATACTATTTACAACCACCTGTTGAGCATCAACTACAAACAACTGAGCTCACAGGGGCACTAACAGAATAATCATAGAATTGAGAGATACAGGTAACGCAAATAAAACTGGACATTAAAACCAAACCCACAAATCTCCCACAGAACATTATAAATCCAAAAAAGCATGATCTGCAAGTTTCTGTGCACATGTAGGAAAAAAGGAAAGAGGTGAAATTGGGCTTGGGAAAGTTACTAACAGGAATTAATTGCATTCATTCAATCTGAGCCTCAGCTGCTTTATGCACTTTCCTATGGACAGCATGACCACGTCCAATTGTGCTGCAATACACAATATAACCAATAGCTGATCAAGCAGAAAACTCTCTACATTGTATCTGGCTGTAGCAAACAAATGTACAGTAGGCTGAGCTCACAGCTCAATCAGGATTATAGCAAATTATTAAGCAGTCCATGCACAATGCATTAAAATCAAATTTCTTTGTGCATCAAACCTTACTTCATGCACTTCTTTGTCACAATTTTTCATGCATTCTTCTAGCTACCTTCTCAACCACGTGAGTTCCCTCCTCATGTTTCCTGACAGGTTTTGAAGTGATGACCAACCCCTCTGTGAGCCAGTCATCCACTTTTCTATTCTTGGGCTCCTTCTTTTCGATCCCCAGTCTACCATGCAGCTCCTCAATTAGCCTATCCTGAGACACGTTTTTATTAAATATGACAGGCCCAAATTTGCGACGTTGGAAGTCCTCTTGGTACATCGGGTGTACGTTCGAAGAATGCTTTGTCCTCTTAATAAGAGATTTCATCTGCACCACAGGGAACATTACATAGTGAAACTACAATTCTGCAAGTTACACAGATATACTCCTCACACACAGCATTTACACTCACACTCAAGTTAACGTGCAGACTTTTCATGAATGCTGTTGTCATGTGCAGCACTTACCTTAACATAACAGAAAACTCCAAACTCCTACCAAGTAATTTGAAGAAATGCATGTACACATTTGGCAGCAGTTAAGGCACTATTCCTGTTAGGGCTCCAGGCAGAGAGCCTCCGATTAAGATGCTCACCTCTGTGTGCCACTTTCCTGTTTACTTTACTTGATGACAACCAATCCAATCAAACCCAGGCCAGATATGCAAATTTCTACAGCACAATGGCATGGAAACCAGCTCCGAGAGATTAATTTTAGGGAAGGAGCCAACAGCATCTCACAAGTCCCACAACAAAGTGGTCTCTGATGTCATTGGATCTCCTGAGGTCCGCTCCTCTTCATTATAATGCACTGCATACCAGGGTTATTATTTGCCTGCCTTCCATGGCAGCCCTTCAAATATAGAACTTACTGGATCAAGGAGACAAAAACAATTTTCCACACATTTGAGGCATATTCGATTGTCTGTACCCCATATATCTAGGTGGCACACAGAGCTCTGTCACAGTGTTGCACACACAGACAATTAGTCCAATTTCAGTGTCTACACCCTTTGTGAGTTTAGAAAGTAAGGCAATTAACGTTCACCTCATTCATACATCCATAAAAACTCCCAACGCTAGTAATGCCATTAAACACAGTCAGTACTGGCTACGACTTGGACAATGTTAAGAGCATTAAACTCTGCAACAATACATGTTCTGTGTCTAGCACTATTCTGACCATGCAGTAGGGACTCATGCTATAAATCTCTGTAAAACATTCCACATTCAAACTTTCTGCCTGCCTGACTAGAAGCAGAAATCCGTTCCACTGTAAGAGTTTGAACTGGAGGTAAATCAAAATGCTCCTTTTGCACTCCCTCATTGGGTTGATGATGCGGTGAACAATGATTCGTGCCACTTTGTTCTAAATCCATTTCCCTTTGTTTCGGTGGCTGTTGTGCTGCCTGTTGTACGTGTTTTTCATATGACTTGATCACACTGAGTAACTTTGTTGAGTCTTCTCCTCCAGGTTTGGCTCCATTTGCAATACCCTGTTGATACTGTGGTCTCTCACTCATCTCCATATTCAAGGTGGAAAGTTCCATCGTATCAGGACACAATGACACTCTGTCTACTGATACCTCCTTGGCTTCAAGGACCTCTTGTTTTGCCTCCATGTGCTTTTCTGGCACAGCCTCAGGATATAAGGACAACAGCTTATCTAAAGCTTCATTCATCTCAGCAAAGTCAGTAATCAACGATGTAGCAATCTCCTGCTGCCCAGTGCCTGAGGTCAATGCTGGATTGGATACAGACGTCTCAGTTTCAGTGGCATTTAAAGGATTTGATGTAACTTCATTTTTCACTTCAGTGATAATGAACTGGTTCCCAGGTTCTTTTTCACTTCCCACTATCTGCACATCCCTGACAGTGGTCTTGTATGACTCAGGAGGTTCTGAAATGGTTGGCATCACTGACAGAGAAACATCAGTGTCCAGTTCTGAACTTGCATCGGCATTAGGTGAAGTTGATGCAAAAAAGACAGATGATTGAACATCTGGATGGTCAAGCAACCGAGTGACAGGATTAGGTAATGTGGAAGCAGTTGAGTGTAAAGAGATAGGCTCATCAATATGCAGCAGCTCTAGCGGACTGGGTGTTCGTGAGAGTGGCAAGAGTAAACCAAGTATAAACAGGGAATTGCACGGCCTGGGCAACTGCACCCCTATTGCTGATGGAGTAATGATAGATTGGGCAGCAGCAGACACTGGGAGGGCATTTGGAGCAGATATTTCTTGCTTTTCATCTGATTCAAAACTTATAGGAGTTACAGTACCAGCCTAAAATCGAGGAGAGGGGAGTAACAGAAAGAACAGAAAAGTGAAGTAAATTGGAGAATAAGAGAGAAAATAAATGAAGAAGATTTTAATGATCCGATCTTGTCCTTACCTATCCCCTGCTGAGGGACACCACATTACATTCACCCTATTACCCCATCTCCGGCACCACTTCAAGACACCCAATGTTCTATCTATTCTTCAAGTGTTTCATGGTCCACCCTGCACTATGTTCCCCAGCATCTCATACCCCAACCATTCCCCTAACACATCAAGCATATCACACAATGCACTCTCCCACTGCCTTGCTTTCCATCCATTATGCCAATACTTTGTGCTCCATCCTACATTACATTGGCTCCATGCCTCACACCCCATCTTTCTGGCCCATCCCACAAAACATACCACTATATTGCATCCACACTCCCAGCTTCTCATGCCTCATTCCTATATCCTTTTTACAGGCACCTCTTGAATAATCTGTCTCTGCTTCCTGGTGCCAATTCTTTCTTCTTGCCTACTAGTAATCAATGCAAAATGGAGTACTGAATTGTTTTTGACACAGTCTAGATAAAAGGTGAAGAATAATTCAAACCCAATTCAGTTCAATTTCTTCCTAGTTCATGCAACATACATATAACCTCCAAAATACTAACATTAAGATAACTGAAAAAAAAGTTGCATTCGTCATCTGAATAAATTCCAGGTATGATATAGGTAATAATTATCTGAATGAAGCAGCCATGTCTTAAATATTCCCTTCAACAAGATGAAGGGGGCACATTCCTGTCTATTTATCAACAGAACTCCAAGTACTGCATTCCTCCCAGGTAAAGTTTTGCTCCAGTAAATAACCACCCAAGCCTCATTAAAAATTAGTTTCAGATATTCTTTCCCAAGTTAAAATGCAGAAAACACTTTTTTTCCCTGAATACATTCCTGTTGCCTTGATAAATAACAGGTGCCTGCTGCTGGCTACGTATTCCTGTCAGCTGCATTTACAACATTCAACACAGCTTTCACACAACTCACTGGGCTGCCTAGGAGACAAATGCTTTTGCCTGGCTTTTGTACTTTAGTACTGGACTCAGGAAGGACAGAAACCTGTTCACACTCACATTGAATACAGAGAGGGATTCCATCAACTCATCGAGCTCACGAGTTGCTGAGGATGCAGAAATGCGTGCCTGCTGCTGGCTAGGGGTGTCACGCTGAGAGGCTGGCCCTTCCACTGGAGACACAGCTGTTGCAGGACTGAAAATGAGACCAAACTAGTCAGCATCATCTGGAACTACAACACACCACAATGGTATGCAGTGCCTAAGTTGAAATTCATTTTGCTGCCTGCATTGAAACATTAAAGTTAAACTGAAACAAAAATGAAATATTCCCAATCAAGCAAACATAAAGAATGCTAAATATAAATTAGTCTGTTACCTGTGATGTTGAACACAAGTAGTCAAGACCAACTTTGAAATTTTCATGCTCAGCAAGGTTAGATGGTGGGAGATAATGTGAGGGACAATGGGAAAGAATGAGACAAGAAAATTAGAGAAATTTGAGTGGGTGGGAGAGGACAGGAGGCAGTTAAAAGACGACGGCAATGCAAAAGGAGGTCACCGAGGAGAGGAAGGGGAAGAGGGTAAGAGAAATGGAGAGGGGAGGAGGGAGTGCCATTGAAAGAACATTGGCTAAGGGTGGTGAGTTGAGGGGTTTACTGTAAAAGAGGAAATGAAGTGAGTGGGGTGGGTAGGTGGACTGCTGAAATCTTGATCATTGGGAGCATTTAGTTTTGATCATTTGATAATGGTACGAGCAGTAAATGTGTTCATTTGGGGACACTGGAGACCTAAATAATTCTCAGCAGGTAACTAAATAATGGGGACCAATTTCTTGGTAATGGTGAACTTGCTTAACGTTAAGTATATATGTTGCATTTACCCACATACAAACGGTTTATATTCTCTCAAGAAGCTGTTAAAATATGAAGTTTATAGGTTTATGATGTTTTGGGATGTTTAAGACAAAATGGACTACAGAAGGGGGTCATGTGACCTGCTCCAAATCCTGCTTGACAACAAGCCTGTGTGACTTGGCTGCTAAGGGGACAGCGAGGCCCAGGTTATTTTACTGGGAAGGCGAGGCAAGATGTTCATATCTGTAGACAACGCGATGAACATTTGTGCTGACTTAGGGTAGACTATTAGTCTACAAGTTTTACAGGAAGGTGTTCAGAATGTCAGGCTTTATAAATGGCTAAACTTTAAACTGTCTATTTAATTCCAAGGTAGAACAGAGTTGCGGGTTTAGGAGATAGTTAATCAGCATTTCTACCTGAATACAAGGCCCGTATGATTCACATTACCATGAAAACGGGCTTGGAGCGGGGAATAGGCCATAGAAAGCCATTGTGTATCGGCTAACAGGGTTTTGTTAAGAAATCCATAAACCTCACAGACAGGTCAGTCTGCAATAATCTGAGAGACAGCAGAGAGATAGAGGCAACCAGCCTCTATTGTTTACTCAGAATGTGGATGGGAACTTGTGCACGATAGACCAAGGTCATGAGGATTTGAACGAGGCTGGCAGATTCATCTAACTTTGGTTGGAGGGAGGAATCTCCAGGGTAACCCTCATCATAAAAGTCAGTTCGGGGATTAGAAGTTATCTGGTTAGAAAAAGAAAACGAACGCAAGCTTTCAGGAACTGACAATAGTTTTGGCTGGTTACTGGAGAATAAAGTGTCCAGTAAAGGGACAGTGTAAACTATAACTATGGAGGGGGATTTTCGGTCGTTTTAAAAGTTAAATGAGGAAACTTTTCTGTAGTTTAGAGAATAGCTAGCCTACTAAAATTGTGCTTAATCAATGTTGTTACAGTAAAAATCTTCAAACTTGAAATCTTGTGTGAACCTTCCAGTCAATCACTGGAAATTCAAATATCTTTCTATAAGTTGTTGATCTCTGAGGACTGACAACTAGAAAATATGCATCTAGATTCAAACTCAGTTCAGTTTCCTATTCTACTGCCATGATTCATATTGTAATAAGAGGTTTTTTGTAATTTAAAAATATATGAATGGCTTCGAGAATCTGTATGACACTGAATCATAATACAGAAGTGCCAAATGCAACATGTTTGAGGTACTGTGATATGGTTGCAAGGCTCCTGTTGGCTGATTTGACTTTCTCTTGCTTTGTAAAAAATTACAAAGTATGAATATTACTATATGACCTTCTTGTAATCAATGAAGTGCGAGTTGTGCTGTATGGACAAGATCACTGAAAATGCATGATGCACACATTAAAAAAGTTTAAAAAATAAAATGATTGAGGAATAACATAGCAACATGTAGTTCCTCTTTGCAACTTTATCTTGAACAAGCTAAGTTGCAACTTACTGGGCAATAAATGAGTTTGTATACACACACACATGCACACACATGTATTTACATAAACAGAGACATGAAAAAGTGGCTTATAGTACTTATATAGGAACAGAAAAGTCAAAAGAGCTAAGAACCACTTGCCAACAAAGACTCACTCGTAGGAAAGAAAATTGTGGTCGCTTATTAGGTCTGTTAGAGACAGAAGTCCCTTCAATTTCATAGTTGCATTCTTTACCTTGTGGTACTTAAGGAATGATAAAATTGACAGGATTCCCTTTTTAATGTTTTTGCCACGTTATTGTGTAACTTGATGGAGGTCTGCATATAGTGTCAAAAAATCTCTCTAGCCCAAAATGGCCAAACACTCAATCTCATTATTGCAGTCACTAACTCAATGACAAATCACAGAAAAACCATTAGTATGCATGTGTGCGAATTACAATTTTCTAGCAATACAGCTGAGCCGAGGTTATACCTCGGCCTACTGACAGGTGAAATAAGAATCGACTGACTGAAGGACAACAACATATACACACCTTGGACTAGGAACTGAGCTCTCCAGCTCATCTAATAAGCTTTCCACGCTAGGTCGAACATCCTCAATTCCTCGGCCCCCATTTCTCTTGGGTTTTTCTTTTGTTGGGGGAGGTATTTTCTTCCCCATTTGAGTTCCATTTTCCTGACCAGTGTATTGAGAGCCAGCCACTGGAGCAGGATGGGGGGTGCGGCTGGATTCCTCTGAAGAATGACAGATAAAACAATAAGATTTAGTCACACCATAGCCAATAGCTCATGCCTGATTTAAAGCTACCTTGGGAGCAAAATTTATTAGAAGCTCTTTTAAACTAGGTTCATGGTTATCCTTGGAGATCTCTATATCTTATTCTTGCCCATCTGTCATATAAAGAAAAAGTCTGCATTTATATAGCACTTCTTCAATTCCTCAAGCCATCCCACAATGCTTCAGTCTGTGGATTACTTCTGAAGCACGGTTACTATTGTAGATAAAGGCAGCAGCCAAGTTACACACTCAGGCGGTCCCACTTATAGCAATTGAATAAATGACCAGATAACATGTTTTTACTGTTGTTGGTTGAAAAAAAAGTGTCAGCCAGGACATGGCAATAGATGCTGTGGGATCTTTCACAACCAACTGAGCTAAGAGATTGGGCATTGGTTTAATGTCTAATTTGGTAGATGGCACTTCTTGTAGTGCAGCTCATCCTTAATAATTCACTGAAGCATCAGCTTAGATTATGTACAAGAGTTTGTAGTAGGGCTTGAAGCCCCGCCCCAAATCTTTGATTCAGAGGTTAAATGCTCCAAACGGTGTGTAGTTTTCTGCTTTTAAAAAAACAACTATTTGTGACATGAGCTCGCCCTCAGCTTGCTAACTCCCTATGATCACATGGCTGAAACACTGGGAACCTGCAGGTATTGATCTGAGTACAAACAAACAATGGAGCAGTGCATTGATTCATAAAGATCAGAAATCACAACTACTTTAGAATGTGCTGTCCATGCATGCTGGGTCAAAATCCTGGAACTCCCTTCCTAACAAACTGTGGGTGTACCTATACCACATGGACTGCAGCGGTTCAAAAAAGTAGCTCACCACCATCTTCTCAAGGGCAATTAGGGATGGGCAATAAATGCTGGCCCAGCCAGCGAAGCTCACATCCCTTGAATGAATAAAAAAAAGTGAGGGGTAAAATTAAACTGCAATTCACCCCTAAGATATTGCAATTTCTCCAAAATCTAATGATGTAGGGCAGGCCAATGGTGCAGTGGCCTGGTTCCATAATCTATTGTGCCAAAGCATAGTACAATAGGGTTTCAGAGTTGCACCATTTCTTACATGTTAACTTCAGTTGTGCTACAGGAAAAATTTCAAACAGAAGCAAGGCATTTTCTCATGGGCAACTTTCATGCATTGCATACTGGCGAATTCTGCCACAACACCGGCAAAAGTCTGGGAACTGGTCACCTGATCCACCCTTATCACAGTGGAAGAACGTTTCTTGGGCCACAGAGACCAGCACAACTGGAGAAATTAAGAAATGTGATGGGCAGGATCTTCTTATTTCAGCAATAATCAATCAGTCTTACAGTTAAACACTCTACTGTATTTATCAAACATTACATGAATAGAGATTAAATGCAAATACAGACTGGCAGCTGCTTTTGAATAGCAAAGCAAGCAGTGTACACTGTACTTTGATTCTTCACACTGACACTTCCAAACACATTTACAATCTCGCAAGTGATTCATAGTCCTCTAGGAAATTTCCACCTTCAGTTCAATTATAAAAATGGCCTTTCTGCTCCATGCTCTTTCCACTCTTTGTTGCCATCCTCAAAAGAAATTCTTCCCACATTCTCCATTTGTCCCCCAGCCTTATGTTAAACAGGAGAGAATTCATTTTAAGATGACAGTTGGTTCTACCCACTGTTGCCATTTGGGTTAGTACTATTGTAGCTAGGATTCTACACCTCAAAGTGAATTGCATTTTTCTACCGATAGGCCACCTTGACAATTAAGTATCTTCATGGAAGTAATATTGTTTTCCAGGTTCTTTGGGATATTGACAATAATAGAGGGGAACAGTGTATGAGTGGAGAAAGAAGGTAAGTAAACAGAAAAAAAGGCATGTTCTTTCTCAAAAATCTTTCAAAAGAACTAGATAAAAACAAACCAAAACACTGCTAGCAAGTGCAGAAGTTCCCCACATATATACTTAAAACACTTGCCTGTTGCAAAGCTGCTGGGTGAGTTGTGTTGCACTACATTCAGTTCCAGCAGAAGACGATCCAGTTCTGAAAGGTTGCTGCCAAGTGAAGAGGTCATGACAATCGGTGAAGATTCTGTGGACTTTGTCTTATTGGGGAAGCTGCATAAGTGACAAAGGACGAGTGCTTTATTATTTGAAAGCTCACCAGGCTGAGCCACACTGTACGTTACTAGATGCCTTGCTTAAACATTACCACTGGCACAGTCCAACACTGTTACCAGATTTGGATTATTCAGCAGCAGTAAAGTTAAAGTGGTTTTGACTTCGTCATTAATTACATATCAAACCAATGTGCCATGTTTCTTGTCAGGTATGTAACCCTGCATGGTTTCAAACTAACAGTCAAAAAACATAGCTGCAGGTGACAGTCACAGGAGGGCAGTATTGTTCTTTTTGAGATGAATGATCCAGAATCTCAAATGGAGAAGTCAGTTACTATCCTGTATCAATTTACGATAACAGGCAACAATTGAATAAATCAGCTGATGCCTTACATTTGATGATCACGGCACGTGTGTTATTCTGCCCTCCACCACTTCCTTCAGTCCTATTTTTTTGTCTGCCTGACTTTCATCTTCTATGCATCCCTAGGTCCACCATTAGTGACAGACCGCTATATATTCATGGGTCTGCCCTCTGGACTTCCCTCATCGAATCCCTTTATTAACTCCCTCCGCCCCTTCAGAAGAATCCAAAACCCATCCAATTTCACTTTTAGTCATCTCTCCAATTCTCAGAATACTGCTCACCAGCTATCGTCTGTGTAGCACGTTGGGACATTCATTGCATTAATGGTGTCATATAAATACAAGTTACTGTTGCACTGTCCCATCATTGTGAAGAAAATGTTAACAACCCAAATCATGCCACTAAACAATAAACTTGCTTATAATATAGTACGCTATTTTTAACATCAGAAATTGAGCAAGGCAAGATGAACAGAGGTATGATAAACGTTTCCACTTCTGAGGCTATCTGTAAGTCTCACAAGACTTACCCATTATCCACTCAGCTCCGTTTTAGTAGGCCTTATTACCTGGAAAGGGATTTTTTTCAGCTGAAGTTGTCACTCTGTTTAAAAAGGCAGTCAGTCCTTCACTATCAATGTGACTCTATTCAAAGAGGCAATCCCATTTTATCACTGCCATTCCATTTAATGAACCTATCCTTGTTTAAGAACATAACTGTCTCACTGCTTTGACACAGAGCGTCTGTCTTAACCAAATGCTGAATCTGCTTAGAGGGGAAGCTCCTGTCTGCCACTTTGTTTAGAGAAAGAGTCCATGCCCATTACTCTGCTTCAGGAAGAGTCTTTGAGTTGGACGCTTTATGCTGCTTGGAGAGGAAACTGATATTGAGCATAATGTTATCTGCCACTCTACTTATGAAGGGGCACTTGTCCCAGTTTGGTACCTGTAAACGTGGTCTTCCTCGGAGGAACGTGGAGCAGGTGGACTAACAGAGTCTCGTGTGAGAGAGGAGCTGCCTTTCACATTTGACGGGTAGGTCTGCTGTTGAGGTTGAAATGAGAACCAAGAATATTAAGTAATGAAAATAGTAATAATGAAGTTCAGAGAAACTGTTTTCAAGTATGCAGAAAATAGGAGTTACAGGTACCTTGAAATTGAACAACACACAAGTTCCATATTTCCTAGTTTTATGCATTAGAGAACTGGTAGCATCCAGTTTCCACCACACACCTTAAAGAATTATATTCCCAAGTTTCCTTTTATTCTTAAATTGAAAAATTAATTCCAAATACTGAAATCACTGTATTTATCAAACATTACATGAATAGAGATTAAATTCAAATACAGACTGGCAGCTGCTTTTGAATATCAAAGCAAGCAGTGTACACTGTACTTTGATTCTTCACACTGACACTTCCAAATACATTTACAATCTCGCAAGTGATTCATAGTCCAGTAGGAAATTTCCACCTTCAGTTCAATTATAAAAATGGCCTTTCTGCTCCATGCTCTTTCCACTCTTTGTTGCCATCCTCAAATCTATAGTTTATCTCCAATCTGGGTGCCACTCCTTCCTCCAAATAACAGGAATTAAACAAACTGCTGCAAGGTAATAGTTAATGATTCACAGACTTACTGGCGCAGCATTGCAGCCAGAAAACATATCTGAATATGTAGGCAGCTGTAATCCTAAATGCGAAACAAACACTTTGGGGCTTTGAGCAGTTCATTACAACATTGGAAAAAGTTGCATCTTGCGCTGTTTCAGTTTTGGCATATAACGTGTACTAACATTGAACAACTATTGGCTTTTAAGGTTGTGGCTAGCTTTCCTCCGGGATGATTAAGACATCAAAATGTTCTGAAGATTGAGGGACATAAATCAGATTCTATAATCTTTGGGATACAAAAGTGTTGATGTAAATCATCTCATCATTTTAATTTGTTATTAGGTATATGATAGATCTGACTGGTCCTGCACCTGCAGCTAAAGTGTCACCTGGGTACAGCCAATAAAAAACAAATAATATCATAGAATTGTTACAGTGCAGAAAGAGGCTATTTGGCCCATCATGTCTTTGCCAGCTCTCCGTAAGGGCTACTCATCTAGATCCTTTTCCCTGTAGCCTAAAAATATTTTATCTTCAGGTGCTTATCCAATTCACATTTGCAAGCCAATTTTGAATCTGCCTTCAGCACACTCACAGGTAATCTGGAATCTGCATTCCAGATTCTAATCACTCGATGAGATTTTTCTTCATGACACCTGTGGTTCTTTTGCTCATCACCTTAAATTGGTGTCCTCTGGTTCTTGATCCTTCCACCTAGGAGAACAGTTTCTCCCTATCTACTCTATCCAGACCTCTATCAAATCTCCTTTCAACGTTCTCTTCTCTCAGGAAAAAAGCCCCAGCTGACCAATCTATCCACATTAAGTGAAGTGTCTCATCCCCAGAACCATTTTCATAAATCTCTTCTGCACCTTCACTTCCTTCCTCAGTATGGTGCCCAGAAGTGGACACAATACTCCAGTTGAGGCCAAATCAGTGTTTTATAAAGGTTCACCAAAACGTCCTTGCTTTTGTATTTTATGCCAAGGATCCCAAAGCTTCTTGATTTACAAGGGAGTCATGGTTTATGTGGAGTGTCTGGAAAGCGGAGATAAAGCTAAAATCAGATCAGCCATGATCTTATTGAATGGTGAAGGCTTGAGGGGTTAAATGGCCTACTCTTGCTCTTATTTCTTCTATTATGATCCTGTAAGCCTTATTAACCACTTTCTCAACCTGCCCTGCTACCTTCAACACTTGGTTCAAGTGTACCCAAAGGTCCCTCTGCCCCTGCGCTCCTATTGGAATTGTATCCCTTATTTTATATTATGTCTCCTCATTCTTCCTCCCAAAATATGTATTCACTGCAATAAATTTTGTCTGTTACTCGTCTGCCCATTCCACCATCCTGTCTATGTCCTCCTGAATTCTATCACTATCCTCCTCACAGTTCACAATACTTCCAAGTTTTGTGTCATTTGCAAATTTTGAAATTGTGCCCTGTACACCCAAGTCTAGATCATTAATTCAGATCAAGAAAAGCAGTGGTTCTAATATCGACCCCTGGGGAACCCCCACTATGTATCTTCCTTCAGTTTGAAAAACAGCCGTTCACCAAAAAAAAACCTCTTGTCTCCAGTCACTCAGCCAACTTTGGTATCCCTCTCAAACAAAAACAGAAAATGCTGGAAAAACTCAGCAGGTCTAACAGCATCTATGCAGAGAAAAACAGAGTTAATGTTTCAAGTCCATATGACTCTCCTTCAGACCTTGCTTCAGATTTGCAGCATCCACAGTATTTTGCTTTTATCTTTGTATCCCTCTGCCACTGTCCCTTTTATTCCGTGGGCTTCAACTCTGCTGGCAATCCTGTTATGTGGCACTTTATCAAACACTTTTAGGAAGTGTATGCACACCACATCAACCGCATTACCCTAATGAGCCCACTCTGTTATGTAAATCTTTTCTGAACTGCCTCCAATGCAAGTATATCCCTCCTTAAATAATTTGACCCAAACTGCAAACAATAATCTAGATCTGGTCTCACAATACCCTGTACAGTTGTAGCAAGACATCCCTACTTTTATACTCCATCCCCCTTACAATAAAGGCCAGCTTTCCATTTGCCTTCTTAATTACTTGCTGCACCTGCATTCAAACTGCTTGTGATTCATGTACAAGGACACCCAGATTCCTCTTTACTGCAGCATTCTGTAGTTTCTCTCCATTTAAATAAAGTCTGTTTTTTTATTATTCCTGCCAGAGTGGATAATCTCACATTTTTCTGCCAGGGTGGATAATCTCACATTTTCCCACATTATACTTCATCTGCCAAATTTTTTGCCCACCCCCTTAACCTATCCATATTCTATTGCAGTACCATTGCCTCCTCCTCACAACTTGCCTTCCTATCTATTTCATATTGCCCAGCAAATCTACTACAATTATAGCTGGTTCTTTCATCCAAGTCATTAATATTGATCATAAATAGTTGAAGGGACTGTGCGATATGGAGAAGAAGTGGGAAGAGAGGCTGGAGGGAAAGGAGAGGGAGAGGTGAAGGTAAGATCTTGAGATAAGATATTAGAAGCAAAGGACCAAAATAATCAATAACTTTCAGACATCTCATCATCTGTAACCTGGTTACATGACCATTTAGGCTGTACCTTGGGAGAGTTGGCCACTCCAGTAGAAGGGGAGATCTCCTCTTGGTAACCCTGCAAAACCAGAAGAAAGCACATCATCTATATGCATCAGACATGGAATCATAAAAATTACAGCATAAAAGGAAGCCATGCTGACTACAAGTCTGCTGCAGTTAATTCTTCAACAGCACACAGCTACCATTCCCAGTTCTATGCATCCTTGTTTATTAGCCATTTCAAATGATAAAACATACCACATTCTAATAATTACAAGTAAAAGGGAAAAACTGCAAATGCTAGGATTATGAAACAAAAACAGAAACTGCTGCAAATATGCAGTAGGTTTGCCAACATATGTAAGAGGGAATAAGTTGCTCAGTTCTGGCAAAGAGTTGCAATAAAAATCCTTTCTCCTTACACATGGTGACAGACTTGTTGCATATAATTCAGGATTTCTTGTTTTTGGTCCATGTTCCAATAAGCTATGGAGAGAAAAAGGCTTCTAAATTGCTTCTTTGTTCCTGTGGCATAACTGAGTTTTTCGTCTTACTGATTTACCAACTGGGGAAACAATCTTTCACTACTTTCCCTCTCAAAACCTTTTATGGTGTTAAAAACCTCTGATCAATCCCCCTTCATCTTCTCTGCTCTAGAGCAGAAATCCCAATTTTTCAAGTCTTTTTTCAAATTATTCATTTCCAGTATCATTCAAGCAAATCTTTGCAATGTTTTTATGGCTGTAATATCCATGTTCTAATGGAATCCAAAGTCTTGCATAAACTTAGTATCACATCCTTCCTTTTGTATTCAATTTCCCGGAGTATAAGACATATACTTGAATTTTATGGCGTTTTCCACCTGCTCTTGATCCTTTAAAGATCAACATACCTCTATCCTGAGATCTGTGCTCCTCCATTGTGTTTAAAACCTTATCTTTACAGTCAATTCCCTTTACTGCCCTTTTTCTTGAAATGTATCATTTCAGATTTCTCTGTATTGACTTATTTCAGTCATTTATTGGTCAACTAAACTGACTACATTTATCTGCATCTTTCTCATGGATTGCTATGTCCCCTAATTTGGTCAACTGCAATATAATATCCCTTGTGCCTATGTGCAAATCACTTGGCATAAATGAAAGACAGAAGGGTATCACAGCTCAGAGTCAAAAGGCATATCATGACCTAAATCCCACCAATTTGAAAGCTATCTATGTATTCCCACTCTTGGCTTTCTACTCCCGAACCTTCTCTCCACCATGAGGCTACACTCCTCCTTTTAATGTCACTTGTCTTACCTGTAAGCATGCTAGGGCTAAATTATAGTTGGTATCAATCATAATGCAAGCTGTGTTTACACTTCTCCTTGATACCTATCAATTCAATGTAGGGAATAAACCTGGCGATCAGTCATTCAGTTCAATTTAGGCATAGTTTATTTACATCTATCATCTTGGATACAGCGCATATGGATCCTATATAAGCCCATGTACCTTTCAGGATGACATGTGGGTGTTCATGATGACAGACAGAAGGTAAGAAATCACTGATTGAGGGGGTGGCAAACAAAGTAAAAGAGAAATTGGGAGGGAAGAAAAACAGGTATTACGGCTATAGAAATCATGAGATATTTATATATAGTGAAGCTGAACTTTACAAGATGGTTATGTTTTAAAATGTCTTCTTTACCTTAAAGTGAAACAGAACATTCTGAAAAGATCAGGTTTGGGGGGGTGGTGAGGTAAAAATAAACACTCTTGCTTGGAGACTGACCCATGTGATCTAGTTGCCATAGGGGAGAAACTCAAACAGGCACCTACTAAAATCAAGTTACAGTTTTAACACATTTACACAGTACCCCCCAGCAAAAGGGCAAATTGATTTTTTGGGACACCAAGAGAGACAAATAAGATCCTGCTGTATGAAAAAAGCAAAATAGCTACTGCTGTGCAGAAGGGGGGCGCGAGGAATGGTGGTGTAGTGGTATTGTTACTGGACTAGTAATCCAGGGACTGGATTAAAAGTCTAATGATTACCACGAAACCATTGCCGACTGTCGTAAAAACCCATCTGGCTCACTGATGTCCTTTAGAGAAGTGAATCTGCCATCCTTACCTGGTCTGGCTGACATGGGACTCCAGACCCACAGCAATGTGGTTGGCTCTTAAATGCCCTCTGAAGTGGCCGAACAAACCAATCAGTTGTATCAAACCACTACAAAGTCTAAAAGGAATGAAACTGGATGGACAACCAGGCTTCGATCTTGGCACCAAAAGCGACAACGGCAAAATCAGCCCTGTCGGCCCTGCAAAGTCCTCCTTACTAACATCTGGCAGTTTGTGCCAAAATTTGGAGAGCTGTCTCACAGACTAGTCAAACAACAGCCTGACATAGTTATACTCATGGAATCATACCTTACAGATAATGTTCCAGACACCGCCATCACCATTCCTGGGTATGTCCTGTCCCACCGACATGACAGGCCCAGCAGAGGTGCAGGCACAGTGGTATACAGTCAGGAGGGAGTTGCCCTGGGAGTCCCCAACATCGACTTCGGACCCCATGAAGTCTCATGGGGTCTCATGGGGTCAGCTCAAACATGGGCTAGGGAACCTCCTGCTGATTACCACATACTGTTCCCTCTTCAGCTGATGAAACTGCACTCCTGTTGAACACCACTTGGGGGAAGCACTGAGGGAGGCAAGGATGCAGAATGTACTCTGGGTGGGGGACATCAGCAAGAGTGGTTTGGTAGCGCCACTATTGACTGAGCTGGCCAAGTCCTAAAGGACATAACTGCTAGACTGGGTCTGTGGTAGGTGGTGAGGGAACCAACAAGAGGGAAAAACATACTTGACCTCATCCTCACAAAGCTGCCTGCTGCAGATGCATCTGGCCATGACAATATCAGTAGGAGTGACCGCACAGTCCTTGTGGAGAAGTAGTCCTGCCTTCACGTTGAGGATAACTTCCACTGTGTTGAGTGGCACTACCACCGTACTAAATGGGATAGATTTCGGACAGGTCATGCAACTCAAGACTGGGCAACCATGAGGTGCTGTGGGCCATCAGCAGCAGCAAAATTGTACCCAGCCACAATCTGTAATCTCATGGCCTGGCATATCCTCCACTCTACCATTACCACCAAGCCAGGGGATCGACCCTGCTTCAATGAAGCATGCCGAGAGGGCATGCCAGAGCAGCACCAGGCATACCTAAAAATGAGGTGTCAACCTGGTGAAGTTACAACACAGGACTACTTGCGTGCCAAATAACCTAAGCAGCAAGCAACAGATAGAGCTACGCAATTCCACAACCAAGGGATCAGACCTAAGCTCTGCAATCCTGCCACATTCAGTCGTGAATGCTGGTGGACAATTAAACAAATCACTGGAGGAGAAGGCTCCACAAATATCCCCATCCTCAATGATGGGGGAGCCCAGCACTTCAGTGCAAAAGGCGAGACTGAAGCATTCGCAACAATCTTCAGCCAGAAGTGCCAAGTGGATGATCCATCTCGGTCTCCTCTAGAGGTCCCCAGCATCACAGATGCCAGTCTTCAGCCAATTCAATTCACTCCATGTGATATCAAGAAACAGCTGAAGGCACTGGATACTGCAAAGGCTATGGGCCCTGACATATTCTGGCAACAGTACTGAAGACTTGTGCTCCAGGACTTGCCGCAACACTAGCCAAGCCGTTCCAGTACAACTACAACACTGCTATCTACTCGGCTATGTGGAAAACTGCCCAGGTATGTCCTGTACACAAAAAACAGGTCAAATCCAACCCTGTCAATTACCACCCCCATCAGTCTACTCTTGATCATCAGTGACATGATGGAAGAGGTCATCAATAGTGCTATCAAGCAGCACCTGCTTAGCAATAACCTGCTCACTAATGCTCAGTTTGGGTTCCGGCAAGGTCACTCAGCTCCTGACCTCATTACTGTCTTGGTTCAAACACAGAAAAAGGAGCTGACCTCCCGAGGTGAGGTGAAAGTGACTGCCCTTGACATCAAGGCAGCATTTGACCAAAGAGCTCGAGAAAAACTGGAGTCAATGAGAATCAGGGGGAAAATTCTCCGCTGGTTGGAGTCAAAGCTAGCCCAAAGGAAGGTGGTTGTGGTTGTTTGAGGTCAATCATCTCAGCTCCGGGACATCACTGCAGGAATTCCTCAGGGTACTGCCCTAGGCCCAACCATCTTCAGCTGCTTCATCAATGACTTTCCTTTCATCATAAGATCAGGAGTGGGGATGTCCACTGATGATCGCACAATGTTCAACACCATTCAGAGGTCCTCAGATACTGATGCAGTCAATGTCCAAAAGCAGCAAGAACTGGACAATATCCAAGCTTGGGCTGACAAGTGGCAAGTAACATTTGCTCCACACAAGTGCCAAGCAATGACCATCTCCAAGGAGAGAATATCTAACCATCGCCCCATGACATTCAATGACATTACCATGCAGAATCCCCCACTATCATCATCCTGGGGCTTACTATTGACCAGAAACTGAACTGAGCTAGCCATATCAATACTGTGACTACAAGAGCAAGTCAGAGACTAGGAATCCTGTGGCGAGTAACTCACCTCCTGACTCCCCTAAGCCTGTCTGTCCACCATCTACAATGCACAGGTCAGCAGTGTGAAGGAATACTCCCCCACTTGCCTGGATGTGTGCAGCTCCAACAACACTCAAGAAGCTTGACACCATCTGGGATAAAGCAGGCTGCTTGATCAGCACCCCATCCACAAACATTCACTCCCTCCACCACTAACGAACAGTGTCAGCAGTGTGTACCATCTACAACATGCACTGCAGGAACTCACCAAGCCTCCTTAGATAGCACCTTCCAAACCCACAACTGCTACTATCTAGAAGGGCAAGGGCAGCAGATACTCCAGCACCTGCAAATTCCCCTCCAAGCCAGTCAACCCCCTGACTTGGACATATATCACTGTTATTTCATTGTCACTGGGTCAAAATCCTAGAACCCTTTCCCTAACAGCACTGTGGATGGGCCTACAACTGTGGATGGGCCTGCAGAGGTTCAAGAACGCAGCTCACAACTACCTTCTCAAGGGCAATTAAGGATGGGCAATAAATGCTGGCTTAGCCAGCGATGCCCTCATCCCATGAATGCATAATAAGAAAAACAACCAAGCAGGATGCCTGTGGGAGTTTGTTTGAAAGACGGGTCAGGATAAATGAGACTTTTGGAAATTTAAGCAACAAGGAGTCACCGAGATGGGCCTTGCTGGCGAAAACTGAATCAGGAGCGCTCAGGATAAGTGGGATTCGAAGAGCACTGGAAATTTCAGCTTAGCGTGGTAGGGATAGGCAAGCCTTCTGGAAAGCTGGGAGTTGCTTTGGACTTGTTCCTGTAATGCTACACATTTATCAGAAGTGTGGACACAGTGAAAGGGGTTCAGACTAGAACTCCAGTCACACTCCAAACACTTGTTCTACGCCAGTCACATGGTTCAAGTTATACTCCCAGTACACACTATGAATCACACTTCCCCATGTTTGTCATTGTCAACCCCATGCCACCACTCTGCACCCAAATTCAAATCATTGAAACAGAGAACATTCACATTTCGTCTGCACATAGAATGTCAATGGCACGTTTAGCCCCCAGCTGACGTACATGAAACAGTATTCCTTCTCACCTTATCAAAGAAATGGAATCCTTTCAGACGATACAAAACAGCAGCATGTACAAAAGATGATTTTACCATTTTTCAGAAAGCAATTATGAAATGGTTGATATTGGAGCTTAGTTATTACTGGCAGGGATTAAAGGCACATTGTTCTTCCCTGGACACTGGCAGTGGCATTAAACTGAAACAACCCATTATGCTCACTGAAAGATTGAAGTTATACTCAATGCCTTGGTGGGAGAGACCTACTTAACCCAGGGTGATCCAAGTCTGTGATAGATATTGCTACCCTCATGTGCTCATTCTATTGATACTTTAAAGGAGGAGTTAAACTCAATGAATTGAATAGAATGTTCAAATTCAAGATGAAGAATTCAGGTAAAAGTGCCACGAGTGGTGGGAAATGGGGATCAAAAAAAAACAATAACTATCAAGTGGAAACATGGGTCAATGATTGGTTTACACCCACCTGTTGCTGTTGATATCTTGGAACAGGAGACTGCCACTGTTCAACTGTGTCAATGATTACTCCATTCAGAGCATCAGCAGAGGGAGGAGGTGGCACTGGTGGGGGCACAGATACTTCCTGGCATATATGGCTTCCTGTTGGGTAGGAGTATGGAGTCTCCTCCGGGATGAAAATGGGCCTTTTTGAAATATGTGAAGTTGTCGATTCTAGGTCGGCCAACAAGGCATCTAGAAGAAAAAGGAAGGGTAGCAATTATTTTATAGATAGATTACAGCTACAACAAACATTCACCAGACAATGCTTTTACATTGCAGTTTCAAGAAAAGCAGCTTTTCAGCCCACCATGCTTATGTCAGCTTTCTGAAAGAACTCTCCGCTTAGTTCCATTTTTCACATAAAACTTTTAAAGGGAAGTATTTGAAAAAACATTATGCATTCTCTTTCCACCGTTGACTCTGTTAGGGTATTCTAACAGCCCGTTACATGAACAATCCCCCTTTTCTACTGACTTGATAACCAGTGGAAATAAAGTTGTTCCCGATATAATATATTAAAACCTCTCAAAATTTAAATATCTCCACCATCTTTCCTTTTAACCCTTATTTCCTATTGGAAAAAACCCCATTTTCCCTACTCTCCTCTCTTAAGTAAAGATTCCCATCCCTGGTATCATTTTAGTGAATCCCACCTTAATGTTCGCTAAAGCCTTGATATCCTTTCTAAAGTAAAGCACTCAAAATTGCAATCTATATTTTCCAGCATCCGTAATTTTTTGCTTTTTACTATATTCTGTTTTGTGTTTGTCCTTTATCTCCTTATTACTAAATCTTAGATCCCAGCTAAATCAACCAATTCTCAAACTTTTAAAAACTGTTATCTCTGAATCCCTAAATCTCTCTGCTCCCCGAATCCTTTTACAATTTCACCTATTAAATGTTCTTATTTAATGAGGTTTAACAAACAAGGTTTGCACAAAACGTTTGTTTGAGTTTTGGTCGCAGTTTGGCTCCGAAGGTGTGGTAATAAATCTCTGAGATCGTACCCTAGGATCTTCTTTATTCACCAGACCAGACATGCAGCAGCTGAGTTTAAGGTTTCTTTGGGAGCACATGAGAAATAAAACCCACCCCAAAATCACTGCAGGTCACAGCAGGCTGGCAACTTTATCTGTTATTTGCTTCATCCTTAACACAGGGATCCAGAGAGAAACCCCAATTGAGTGTTATTGCAGAAACTTCAAAATCCCAATAGGCAAATCTATCCATAAAGTGCAATAGCACATCAATGAACACATCACTGTTAATATTATGCTGCCCAGATATATGTCATAATCCCACTGGGTATAGCTTCTTTGAGTTTTTTTACTGTTGTTTATCAGTGCACCCTTCCAAGTGATTCTGCTACTCAAGGAACATTTCAACAGGAGGAGGCCATTTAGCCCTCAAGCTTGTTCTGTCATTCAATGAGATCATGGTCGATCTGCGGCCTGACTCCCTATTCTTGCCTTTGCTCCATATCCCTTTAATACCTTTGGTTCTAAAAATCTCAATCTGAGTTTTAAAATTAACATTATATTAATGTCAATTGCCATTTCTAGGAGAGAGTTCCAAACTTCTATCATCTTTTGTGTGAAGTGTTTCCGAGCCTCAATCCTGAAATCCCCCATTAAAACCCTTTAAGTTGAATTTGCATCTGCAATTCATTCAATTTGCTCCTTATACTCTGCACAAAGGATGTTTCTTTGGGCCGCACCCCCTAACCTGTCCTTCTGCCTTAATGCTTTGCTCATTTTTTAAAAAATGTACTTCCTAGTTTAATCAGTTTACCTATATCGCCTAAAGCACAATTTCTGACTGTTACTCTTTCTTCCCTTTCATTTATTTTTGAACTATTTGAATACTACCTTTTTCACTTGAACTTTCCCCCCGATTTACCAGTTGGAAGCCCTTCTAACTACTCTTTTCTGCTAGGACCCTGATCGCAGGTGTAGCCCATTCCAATGAAAAGTTCCATCTAGAGATCCATCTTGAGGCTTTGTTCTTCGATTTAGCTCTAGTTCCTGATACTTTCAAACAGGATGCCCTCCCCTTCCCCCTGTTCTAAGGTGCTATAGTCTGTATTCTGGTTGTCCTTCCAACAGTTTTTATCCTTAACTTCACGTGTAGGAAGTAGATTGTACCAGTTGAATAGGATCTGTGGATCCTCTTTCTATACTTTATCAGAGTTCCCCTTACTATGTACATTATTGATCATATCAATCCCATTCTAAACCTATACTTTTCTGGGAGGTGTGACTGAAGTCTGGGGCAAACTATTCAGGCAATGCTCCACCTCCCTTATTTAATGGAGTGTCTCCAAGCTGCACTTCAGCTCAATGATTCTGAGCCAGACAGATTTGAGATGGAGCCACTTACTGCAGATATGTTAACATTGTATAGTCTCACTGTATAGTCTGCAAGTTCCTACATATTGGAATCCAGATACACAACTGTGTTACCATATCTTAGTCTATACTATTTATACCTAATTTTTCACTCATTCTGAAATGTTTTTCTTTTTCTCTATATTAACTTACACTAAGCACAAAAAACACTGGACAAGAATTTTAAATACTTTCTGCCTCAAGCTTACACGAACTACAAGTTGCATTGGAAGCAAAAAGCAGTATCGCCTTCTCCCTCTACACCGAATTCCCAATTGCACTAAATGTTCAACTTTTGCAGTTTATTTGCAATCATTCTGCAACAACCACTCTGTGCACCAAAAGCACTGAAAGCATCTATGAATCACTCAACCATTGCTACCAACTCAAATCATCTCAACATGTCTGGAGTTTGCCCTGCAGCTGCCATGCAAACACATGCAAGCGAACTCTTGACACATTCCAAAAGCGCTTCGTGCAGATAACAAAGTGTAAGTAACAAGAGATAGGAAAAAGTAAGCAAGGAGGGATAATTCAACAAGCCTATCCATCAACACTGAAAGAAAATAATATTTATTGATAGCCTAAGATAGTGGTCAGTGTTTGACCATTTCAGCTGGTTGAGCTCCTGGGATCTTCCATTTATTTCAATGCTACAGTAACTTGCATTGCCTTTGCTAGAACATCCATGAAGGATCAGCTACACTCCCTATCTGGTAACCAGCAATTCATATTTCCATGGCAACCAGTCTAGTTTCATTACTAATGCCTTAATGCTGAGGGGAAAATGCTGAATTTAATACAACAGAGTAATAATTTTAAAACTTGAGTTCAGCCAATACAGCTGAGCAAACTGTTTACAGGGATAAAGGACAAGTAGGGACAAGCAATAAATGCTGGCCTAGCCAGTGATGCCCACTTCCCATGAACAAATAAAGTACAAAAAAGGCTATAGCCAGTCACACAGTATTTTAATCAGATACTATCTATTTTGGGCTAATATCTCATCTCTGCCAGTTCCCATTCTCAAACACTGAGCTTGCACTTTTCTTTAGTGTTACTACTGTATAATTACACTACACTCCATCATAGGAATGAATGAGAGTAGACTGACAGAGTGGTATTGTGCCAGATTGGATTTGTTCTGTTTTTGCGGCAGCCTGAGGCTGTGAAAGTTGCTATACAAATGCAAGTTTTTCTTTTTAATTTTAGCAATAATCCAACCCACATCTGGATCCAACCAAATCGACCTCAGCAATCTTTTCTGGTCCTGTGCATTTAGTTCTACCCATCTACCTGTGGAGGGAGCTATTGCAAATAATGAAGGTTAAAAACTCCATACTATTGGTGCAAATTTAATTATACAAATGAAATGTCCTCAAATTTGCTCCAGGTCACCTTACATCAAGAGGTCCAACGCAAGTCAGCAATCAATGTAAGGAGGTATTGTAAATTTGGGATTAATGTCAAAATCAAAATTCCAGATGCATCTGGGGAAATTTTAATCATTTTGTTCCAGAGTTAAAGTTTGTCCTGATTATCACTAAACACCCCTGCCTTGTATTGTATCCTAATTTAAGTTAGAGTTATGTGGCACTGAACATAACAAAAGCATCTGAAACTCAATCTTGTATTATCCATTTATTTGGCCCAAAGCTAAGTTTCCTCAGTTTATAATCACAGAGGTCTACAGCATAGAAAAAGCCCTTCGGCCCATTGAGTCTGCACTGGTCAAACAATACCTAACTATTCTAATTCCATTTTCCAGCACTAGGCCCATAGCCTTGTATGCCATGGCATCGCAAGTGCACATCCAAATACTTCTTAAATGTTATGAGGGTATCTGCCTCTACCACCCTTTCAGGCAGTGAGTTCCAGATTCCCACCACACTCAACGTGAAAAAATTCTTCCTCACATCCACTCTAAGCCTCCTGCCCTTTACCTTAAATCTATGCCCCTTGGTTATTGATCCCTCCACCAAGGAGAAAAGTTCCTTGCTCTCTACCCTATCTATGCCCCTCATAATATTATACACCTCAATCATGTCCCCCCCTCAATCTCCTCTGCTCCAGGGAAAATAACTCCAGTCTATCCAATCTCTCCTCATAATTAAAGCTCTCCTGCTTAGGCAACATCCTGGTAAATCTCCTCTGCAGTCTCTCTAGTGCAATCACATCCTTCCTACAATGCGGATTCCAGAACTGCACGTAATACTCTAGCTGTGGCCTAACCAGCATTTTATACAGCTCCAGCATAACCTCCCTACTCTTCAGCCTTTTCAGTTCTTTATCTTCACTGAATTTTCTCCGCGAAGAATAAGTTCAATTTTGTCAGCTGATATTTTTAACAGAGTTTTAAAACTGCTTTTATACTTGTGCTAGTTTAATTTGGATTGTTGGAGATTGCTGTCCATGAGTCAAACCCTAAGTTTACACCACTAAATCTGGCTCATTTATCCTGTTGCTGGAACCATAGACCAAGTTTTTTTTTAGTTGTACACTTCAAACAGAGTGGTAAACGCCTAGATTTAGTGGTGCAAACTCCAGAAGCTGTTGACAGGTACCATCCTCCAAGACTCCAAACTAAAGCAGACTTATCTCAATGCTACTTAAGTTTCCAAATCATTTCCATGCATCTCAAAATAGGGCATATTGTAATTCAAACATAGCCTTACCAATGGGCTGTGCAGAGTTAAAATACACTCCCTACACAATGGTATGCTACCTTACAATAACCCACATTAAATCCCATTTTCAATCCAAACTGCATCCATTTAATTTGTCTAGATATTTTATATTTTCAATTTCCTTTACATTACATAGCTTTGCATTATAAGCCGATTTTGTATTACTACCAGAAGTACTGTCCTCCATGTTAATGCATGATATGATACAAGATCTCTAATTGACTGCTGGAGAATTCAGCTAGTCATTCCTCCCTCTCCCTCCCAACAACAGAGCTGACTCATTTCTTTTCTCTGCTGCCAAGCCAATATTTCAGCTAGCTAGTTAATTGCCGTTTCATTGTAAGAACCTTTATTTTCTTTAAAACTTGGATTTGCAAGACTTCCAAATGCATGACTATCTACTGAGCAGCATAATCCACTAGTTTATGTGACCAGGCAAATATTGATTCCTCAAGCAACATCACTAAAGCAGGTTATCTGGTCATATACCTCATTCTTGTTTATTGGACTTTCTTGAGCACAAACTGACAACTGTATTTCCCTACATTTGAACAGTGATGAGACTTCAAAACACTTGATTGGCTGTAAAGTGCTTCAGGGTTTCCTGAAGCCATGAAAGGGACTATATAATTACAAATTCCTTCATTCCTAATTGCCTCAAAGAAATTGCAATAGGTTCATGGGCTATGGTCTATTTATTGTAAAGTGAACATCTCTTCCTTAACACCACTCCCTCTCCACTTCCCAACTATAGATTATATAAGAACTTGACAAAATAAAACAATGGTGTTGAATAGCAATGGGAAACATTTAAAAGGATGGTCAGGATAAAATTACAGGCAGCCATAATGATAAGGCAAAATTATTACATAATAACTTTGCTTCACTATTTAACAGGGAGACAGATCAGATAGACATGATATCAGAAATTATATAACCCCATATAAAATAAAAATGAGAAATACTAAATAAACTAATCAAGGTCAAGGAAGATAAAACTCCTGGCCCAGATGAGTTGCACAACAAAGATATATCCCAGTGTGGAAGGATTCTAGGAAGGGGATAAACCAACCATTGTTAACCAAATAAGTTAAGGATAGTATCAAAGTGAAAAAACATATAATGTGACAAAGATTAGTAGTAAGCCAGAGGATTGGGAAAGTTTTAAAAACCAACAGAAAGTGACCAAAAAAATAAGAGGGTAAAATAAACTTTGAGGGTAAACTGGCAAATAATATAAAAACAGACAGTTAGAACTTCTTTAAATATGCAAAAAGGAAGAGTGAGGCTAAAGTCAATATAGGCCCCTTAGCGAATGAGGTTGGAGAAATAATAATGGGGAATCAGGAAATGGCAAAGGAGTTAAATAAGTACTTTGCATCAGTCTTCACGGTAGAAGACACTGATAGCATACGAAAAGTACTAAATAATCATGAGGCAAAAGAGGGGGAGGAAATCAACACAATAACTATCACTAGAGAAAAAGTAGTAAGTAAACTAATGCAGCTAAAGGCCATTGGACCTGATGGGTTGCATCCTAGGATATTAAAAGAAGTAGCTGCAGAGATTGTGGATGCACTGGCAGTAATCTTCCAAGAATCCTTAGATTCTGGAACAGTCCCAAAGGATTGGAAAACTGCCAATGTAACACCCTTATTCAAAAAGGGGGGAGGGGGAACAAAAACAGGTAATTATAGGCCAGTTAGCTTAACATCTATCATTGGGAAAATGTTGCATCTATTTTAAAGGATGTAATAGCAGAGCATTTAGAAATGCATAATCTAATCAAGCAGAGTCAGCATGGTTTCATGAAGGGGAAATCATGCCTGACAAATTTATTAGAATTCTTTGAGGTAACAAACAGGATAGATAAAGAGGAACCAGTCGATGTAATACATTTGGATTTCCAAAAGGCGTTCAATAAGGTACCACACATAAGGTTACTTAATAAGATAACAGTCCATGGTATTGGGGGTAGTATGTTAGCATAGATAGAGGACTGGCTAACTAATAGAAGACAGAGAGTTGGGATACGGGGGGCATTTTCAAAATGGAGTGCCACAGGGATCAGTGCTGGGGCCACAATTATTTACAATATATATTAATGACTTGGATGAGGGAAATGAATATACTATTGCCAAGTTTGCAGATGACACAAAAATAGGTGGGAAGGCAAGTGGTGAGGATGACACAAAGAGTCTACAGAGGGATATAGACAGGTTAAATGAGTGGGCAAAAATGTGGCAAAGTGTGAAGTTACGCACTTTGACAGGAAGAATGAAGGAGCTGAATATTATTTAAATGGAGATAGACTGAAGAAAGCTGCAACACAGAGGGATTTGGGGGTCCTCACATATGAATTCCAAAAAGCTAGCATACAAGTTCAGCAGGTAATATGGAAGGCAAATGAATGTTGGCCTTTATTTCAAAGAGATTGGAGTATAAAAATAGAGGGAAGTCTTGCTAAAACTATACAAGGCATAAGTTTACCACACCTAGAATACTGTGAACACTTTTGGTCCCCTTAACTAAGGAAAGATATACTGGCATTGAAGGCAGCCCAGAGCAGGTTCACTAGGTTGATCCCAGGGATGGAGGGATTTTCTTATGAGGAGAGGTTGAGTCGGTTGGGCCTGTACTCATTGGAGTTTAGAAGAATGAGAGACAGCCTTATTGGAACATATAAGATTCTTAGGGGACTTGACAGGGTAGATGCTGAGTGGTTGTTTCCTCTTGTGGGAGAGTCTAGGACCAGAGGGCATAATCCCTGAGTAAGGGGGCGCCCATTTAAAACAGAGATGAAGAGGAATTTCTCCTTTCAGAGGGTAGTCAATCTGTAGAATTCTTTACTGCAGAGGCCTGTAGAGGCTGGGTGGTTAAGTCTACTCCAGGCTGAGATAGACAGATTTTTAATCAGTGAAGGAATCAAGGGTTATGGGGAAAAGGCAGGAAAGTGGAGTTGAGGATTATCAGATCAGCCATGATCTCATTGAATGGTGGAGCAGACTTCATGGACCGAATGGCCTACTTCTGCTCCTACGTCTTATGGTCATTCACTAACTATAAAAGAATCAAAGGAAAGAGGCAATAAAGGCACTATTATACATATTTAATAATTTGTTCGACAAGTGGTGTCACAGGTCTGGCAGATAGCTAATGTAATACCTATGTTTAGAAGTAGGATCGAACATGTCGAACAAAGTACAGACCAATCAACTTAGCATAGGTGGTAGGAAAAATAATAGAATCCCTACTATGGGAGAAAATAATATCTAGAAACCAAAAAATATGACAATGAATAGTCAGCATGAATTTCAAAAGGGAAAGACCAATCTCAATGATTTCTTTGAATAGGTAACCGAGAGTAGACAAGGGTAATGCAGTAGATGTAATTTATCAGGATGTTCAAAAGGCCTTTGAACACATGCTACATTAACATACTAAGAATGTCAGAATGTCCAGAATCAGAGGTCAAACAGCAGAATGAAAAGCTAATTGGCTATAATAGGAAGGCATAAAGTAGGGGTAAAGGGTATCTACTCAGAGTGGAAGAAAGTGGAAAGTGCAGTCCCACAAGGGTATTGTTCACAATTTATATCATTTTAAAATTTGGATTCAAAAACACAATTTCTAAATTTGCTGATGAAACTCAACAGGAATAGGTAGTCAATGCTGAAAAGGGCTGCAACAATTTCAACAAGGCATTAATAATCAAGCAAAATTGGTAGAAGTGGCAACTGAATTTCTTCACAGATCAGTGTGAAGCATTACATGTTGGTAAGGAAAATAAAGAGGTCACATATTACTTGGAAAATATTAACGTAAATGGGGTAGAGAAATAAAGGAATTTTGGAATACAAATATACAAATCATTAAAAGTAGCAATGCAGGTAATTAGGCCATTAAAAAACAAAGCACAAGGTTATTTCTAGACAAACAGAACTGAAAAATAAAGTTATGCTCAATCTGCATCAACACTTTTTAGACGACACTTGAAGTAGTGTGTGCAATTTTGATCGCCATATTATAAAAAGGGTATAGAGGCAGTGGGGAGGTCTAAAGTAGATTTAGAAAGGTGGTACCAGAAATAGGAGGTTATACCTATCAGGAAATGAAGAATGAAGATCTTTAACGTTATGAAAGGCTTTGATTGAGTAGACAGAGAATGAATGTGCCATTTGCGGGGAGAGCAAAACTAGAGGTCATCAATATAAAATAGTCACCAAGCTATCAAATAGGAAATTCAGAAGAAATGTCTTTACTCAGAGTGGTGAAAGTGTGGGACTTGCCACTGCGGGGAGCGGTTGAGGCATATTGTATAGATGCAGGGAAGACTGGATAAGCATGAGGGAGAAGGAAATAGAGAGTTATGCTTATAGTTAGATAATGAAAGACAGGAGGTTGCTTGATTGCAACAGAAATGCTTGCATGGACAAGTTACACCAACTGGTATGTTTCTGTGCTGTACATATTATGTAATTCTACTCTATTTACCTGTTTCCTGTCAGCATTGCAGAACTCAAAAGAAACTGAGAAAACAACACTCCTGAGAAACCCCCTCCTTAATGTTACAGTTACATCGTCTCCGGCTATTGTCTTAATCTGCAGCAAACGGTTTGCTAATCTGGTGTTTTATTCCACCCCAAATGAATAACACACTATGTTTGCAAACAAAGGCAATTAGAAATCTCAAACTGGCTCTCCCACAAGGCTATGGAGTCAATTAAGATTTTCAAGTTTGAGACTATTAGCTTTTTGTTGGTATGGGTACCAAAGGATACAGAACAAAGACAGGTAAATGGGTTTCAGGTATAGATCAGCCATGATGGGGAGAAGGCGGGAGAATGGGGTTGAGAAACTTATCAGCCATGACTGAATGGCGGAGCAGATTCGATGGGCCAAATGGCCTAATTTCTGCTCCTATGTCTTATGGTCTTATGTAGTTGAATGGCAGAACAGAATTGAGTGGCTGAATAGTCTACTCTTATGTCTATATTCCTAATCTTCAAACTCTATATACTCTCCACCACAAAGCCTGCCTTTATCTACCTCGGTAATATTGCTTTCCTCAGGCTTCAGCTAGTTAGTGGCAAGTAAAATTTGGACTCCACAAATGTCAGGCAATGACTATCTCGAACAAGAGAAAATCTAATCAAATCCCTTTGAAGACCAATGGCATTATCATCACTGAATTCCCCACCATCAACATCTTGGGGGGGGGGGTTACCATTGACCAGAAACAAAACTACACGAGCCATTTAAATACTATGGCTATGAGAGAGGTCAGAGGCTGGGAATTCTACGATGAGTAACTCACCTCCTGACTCCCAAAGTCTGTCCACAATCTACAAGGCACAGCTCAACAGTTTGGTGGAATACCTTCCACTTGCACCCCATCCACCACCTTAAACATTCATTCCCTCTGCCACTAGAGCACAGTGGCAGCAGTGCGTACCATCTAGAAGACGCACTGCAGCAATTCACCAAACATCCTTCTACAGCACCTTCCAAACCTGTGACCTCTACCACCTAGAAGGACAAACAGATACATGGGAAGACCACAATCTGAAAGTTTCCCACCAAGTTACACATGACTGACTTGGAACTATACTGCAGTTTCTTCACTGTTGCTGGATCAAAAACCTGTAACTCTCTTTCTAACAGCCCTGTGGGTGTACCTACACCATATGGACTCCAGCAGTTCAAGGCGGCGACTCACTACCACTTTCTCAAGGACAATGAGGAATGGGCAACAAATGCTGGCTTTGCCAGGGACACCCACATGCCATGAACAAATAAAAAAAAGCCCATCTTCCAGTGAAATCCTCAAGCATGCCTCTTCCACCATCAAATTCAATTGTTCCAAAGTTCACTTACCCAGCCTCCCATCTTCCTTTCTGCTTAAACTTCAGCACATCCGAAACTCTGCTGAGAGCATCCTATCACGCAATGTGTTATGCTCATCTAAAACTGCTCTCCTTGCTGGCCTACGTTGGTTCCCAGTTGCCCAATGCCTCAAGAGAATAATTCTCTTCCTCTTTAAATTGCTTCATAGCCTCACCCATTTATCTCTGCAATCTTCCCTCTTGACCGCTCCATTCCTCTGACTCATGCCTTTTGTGCAACTCTCTTCCCTTTGCCAGATCATTGGCTGTCACAGCTTCAGCCATCCAACCTTCCTGCCTCTCCACCTTCACTTCCTCCACCACAGATGAACAGTGGCAGCAGGGTGTACCATCTACAAAATGCACTGCAGAAACTCACCATGGCCCCTTAAGCAGCACCTTTCAACCCACGACCACTACCATCTAGAAGGACAAGGTCATGAAGTTTCCCTCCAAACCACTCACCATCCTGACTTGGAAATTCCTTCACTGTCACTGGGTCAAAATCTTGGAACTCCCTTCCTAACAGCACTGTGGGTGTACCTACACCACAGGGATTGTAGCGGTTTAAGAAGGCAGTTCACCACCCCCCACCAAGAACAATTAGGGATGGGCAACAAATGCTGGCCTAGCCAGCGACACCCACATTCGTAAAATGAATTTTAAAAAGGTCTCTTTCAAACCTACCTCTTTGACCAAGCTTTGGGTTTCCCTTTCTAATATCTACTTTTGTCTTAACATCCATTCTTTTCTGATTAGTTCTCCATGAAATGCCTTGAGACATTTGTCTACATTAAAGAGGATATATATATATATATATATATATATATATATATGCAAACAGTTATTGTCAGGTTTACATAGTTTAAATGGTAAGAGAGAAATCAACAAAGCAGGGCCAGCAAAGCTGAGTGGCATCACAATAAACATAAAAGAGTAGAATGGAAAGGGACAGGGTGGCTGGGGTGCTAGTTGACAAATACTGCTGGGAGAGGTTCCAAATTTCTAAAGCGCAATCCACTTCAAAGCACTGCTTGGTCTACTTAATTTCTGCCCAACTATATCTTAAGGTTTTCTTGCCAACCAATATTTCTGGTTTGTTCTGTCTCAGCAGCTACAGTTTTGAAGTATAGCACACTGCTATGATGGTTGGATATTCTCCTTCAGGTTATAGGGTACATAGGAAATGCTCGATACTCCAGCTGACAGTCTCTTCCTCAAGCAATATACACACAGATTTCCACGTTTCATTAAGACTCATCCATTGATTTGAGGGGAGACTCCATCCATAACAAATCTATTCCAGATTAAACGGAGCACCACAGCAAGCAGAAGCAATTCATTAAACTCACTGCTTTAGTGGGCTGCAGCAAGAAGCAGATGATGAGCCAACATCTGTTTACTAACACTCATTTCATCTTTTATTTATGGAGCCAGAAGGTCAAGCCTCAATCAAATAAATATATTTCTGGAAGTTCGAGTGAGCTTACCAGCACACAGGATTCCAACCAAGCGTATTCACAAAAACAATCCCATACCCTAACAACAAAATACAAAACTACTCTCAACTGCTGCAAATTCAATATATTCTCTTGGACATGGTACTTGCATAGTCTACCATACACCCTTGTATGGTTATATACATGGGCTGCTCCAATCTACATTGCAAATATTTATGTTTACTTAGTACATGTATATATCCCGGGGGTTACAATGACCTATTCTAAATGCAGTGCATGCTAATAGTCCAAGGTATTTTGTACAGTTCTATTCCCAATCCTACACCCCCACCATCTGCACATAGTCCTTCGTAAACCTTTCATTCTCTACTCCAACTTATACAGTAGATGTACAGCCTGGCATATCCCAAAGTATTAAACACAAACTCCCTCCTATTCAGTACAAAGTATTAATCCAGGCGTACAACCAAACCGAGTATTCCTCCACACTTCGTATTATACAATCCTTCTCTTTGTGTACATAACAAAAATATTATCCCTTCAATCCTAGTCTACAGTGTCACATTGAAAACGCACATTATAAGCTCATAAAAATCACACACCATTGTGGGCTGAAGGCCGTTTCTTTTACGCTCCTGCTTGACACTATATCTTGAGCTTCTCTAAAACCAACAATCCCAAGCAATAATAGAGGATATGTCACATACCCTGCTGTAGACATCAAATGATGACTAATGCAGTTATTATTAATCTGGCTTTATGCAGAGGAGCAGACTAGTGGAGCAAAAGCACTCATCCTCAAAGTGCAATAACTCTATGTTTTTCTATGTATAACCTGTGTCTAGATTCAGAAGCAGCATATTGTTAACACATCACCTTAATAGGCACCTCCACATTGTTACTCACTGCACTGCTACCCACTTATTATCATTCCTATGTTCTGAAACCACACTTGTCAATTTTATGTTTTTTGGCATAAGCACAGCCAATGTGAATAACCATTTTATTTAAAAGCCACAGAATACATTGGGTGCCATTTAATTGTACTGATCCTGACCTAAGCCATTAAACTACAACAGTACAAGAAATATGAGATAACCTAAGCTGTACAAAGGGTATAAGAAATCATTTTCATTTATATAGTTCCTTTCACAACACTGGGAGATCTCAAACCCCTTTATAGCCAATAGAAGTGTAGCCACTATTGTAATTAAGGGAAATGCAACAATCAATTTGCACAGAGGAAGATCCCATGAACATCTAACGACATGATAATTTGTTTACTGATGTTGTTTGAGGTATGCACATTGGCCAGGGCACCATAAGGACTCCAATACTCTTCTTTGAATGGTGCCATGGGATATTTTACATCCATGGGCGAGCACAGTGGAACATTTGGTTTAACATATTGTCCGAGAGTTGACACCTTCAGCAACAGTACTGTACTGTATTGAAATGTCAACCAAGATTATGTACCTCAGGACTCTGGAGCGGGGCTTGAATTCATGGCTTTCAGACTCAGAAGTGAGTGCTACCACTGAACCTCTGCAGACACCTGAAACAGGGCCAATCTAAACACTTGGCCACCCCCAAACCCAAGAGCAAGATTGAAAACTGAAACAAAGGAATAGTAACTCAGGGTTTGGATCAGCTCTCTTGAAAGTCCTGAAGACTCAGTGTATTACAGGTTGTTCAGGTATGCAGAAGCTTCTTGTACAGGAGTCCTAAAAACTACAAAATCCAAATCAGCACATTATTGTGTGCCATACCACTAACCAGTACTATCACTAATGTTAAGCTTATTCATATCAATCAATACACCACAGCAGAAAAAAATCAAGCACGTACCAAAATGATTTAACATTGCCACCAATTAATTTCACGAATTCAAACTGCCAGTACCTGTCCTACCACTTTCACAGTGAAAAGACTAGAACAACCTGTAATAAACCTTGGTGTATGCAGTGCAAAACTCTCCAGATAACCCTAAATTGTAAGGCAAAGTCTACAATTGTAACGTTAGGTATCTTTTCACAGATCAACTGGACATAGAGAAAACTTTGGCATACTTAATAGCATGCTTTACTGAATCCTCAGTAAAAATAATACAATACACACTGCAATGCTATGCAGGGATTGCAGGGTGTGGAAAATTTGAAAGTTTAAGGTCTGGGGCCTACAATGAGAAATTCAATCTGAGATGTTTATTTATTTATTTGTTCACGGGGTGTGGATGTTGCTGGCTAGGCCAGAATTTATTGCCCATCCCTAATTGCCCTAGAGATGGTGGTGGTGAGCTGCTTTCTTGAATAGCTGTGGTCCATGTGGTAGAGGTACATTCACAGTGCTATTAGGAAGGCAATTCCAGGGTTTTGACCCAGCGACAGTGAAAAGAACAACAATATAGTTCCAAGTCAGGACAGCATGTGGCTTGGAGGGGAACTTGCAGATATTGGTGTTCCCATGCACCGGCTGCCCTGGTCTTTCTAGATGGTAGTGGTCGTGGGTTTGGAAGGTGCTGTCGAAGGAGCTTTGGTGAATTGCTGCAGTGCATCTTGTACATGCTGTCAATGTGCGCCAGTGGTGAAGGGAGTGAATGTTTAAGGTGGTGGATGGGCTGTCAATCAAGCAGGCTGCTTTGTCCTGGATGGTGTCAAGCTTCCTGTGGTGTTGAATGAGCTGCACTCAATCAGGCAAGTGGGAAGCATTCCATCACACTTCTGACTTGTGCCTGGCAGATTGTGTACAGGCTCTGGGGAGTCTGTAGAATTCCCAGCCTCTGACCTGCTCTTGTAGACATAGTATTTATTTGTCCGGTCCAGTTCTGGTTATTGTAACCCCAAGGATGTTGATAGTGCTGGATTCAGCGATGGTAATATCATTGAATGTCAAGGGTAGATGGTTTGTTTCTCTCTTATTAGAGATGGCCATTTGCCTAGCACTTGTGTGGCACAAATGTTGCTTTCCACTTATCAGCCCAAGCCTGAATGTTGTCTAGGTCTTCCTGCATATGGATCGGGACTGTTTCAGTCGTGAATGGTACTGAACATTGTGCAATCATCAGTGAACATCCCCACTTCTGGTCTTACAATGGAGGGCAGGTCACTGATGAAGGACCTAAAGATGGTTGGGCCAAAGGCACTACCCTGAGGAACTCAACATTGCATTAGCTTTTTCAGCCATGAAATGGGGGTCTACTTTTACACAATGTAACTTGTTTGGCTTCTCAGGCAAGCATTGCAGGGCCTGAGCTTCATTTGTCATTTAGCAACCAGGAGCTGATGTAACGTCATTGTATGATTGAGCAAACGACAACTAAAGCCAAGTAAGTATGAAAAAAGTCTCTGAACCAAGTCTTAAAGTATTCCCGATGTTCATCATAAACCACATCCTCTGTCCTTATGACACCTTTATTTAAAGCCTGACTCATGCACAACCTTATCAGCACCAGTATTTTTAAAGAAAGTAAACTATTCTTAGAGTGGGGCATTGACACTGCGACTTCATAAATCAACTCAATTCAATGTAATTTTATTGTCCATTCAGAAATTCATTTCAGTTACATTGCTCATACATTAAAAAATTACATATAAATGAATAATAAGAATAAAGGAAAGAAAATTAAGCTATCACAAAGATCTAACATTAATTAAAATATGTATTAAAAATTATCCAATGCATTAAAATAATCAAAGTCCCACAATGAGTGCAAAACCTTGTCCATACATCAAACTCCTGTTAAATGTTCTTATAGAGAAGAGCACAAATGAGTTCAGGAAGCAACTTGTCCTGCATCAGAGGGATTGTAGCCTTTTCCCTGAATACAACCAACAGTAATACTGAGACAAGGGGGTGATTCTCATTGTTCATGACACTGTACTTCCGTCAAAATTCTTTTGTCAAGAAAAATCTGCACGTCAAATACCCTTCCAGTTTGGTTCAATAATCTCTATATGCTTAAAGAGTCTAGCAACAGTACCAGGCGAGACATCCAAAAAGGATAGCACTTTCAACTACAGACATATAGAAGAGTTTCATGAGTGTAGGATCTACCAAAAAGGATTTTAATTTTCAGAGATAATATAATCGTGTATGTCTCTTGGCACCACTGTTCCCGCCAATTTAATTTATCATCTACTTTTTGACACCTAGATACTAGTAACTATTTTAATGCCCACATCATGAATCTTCACAGGAACAGTATCATTAACTGACTAAATGTAAAATACCGCGGATGCTGGAAATCTGAAACAAAAACAAAAATTGCTGGAAAAATTCAGCAGGTCCGACAGCATCTGTGGAGAGAAAGAAAGAGTTAACGCTTCGAGTCAGTATGACTCTTCTCAGAAGAAACGGTTAACGAAACGTTAACTCTGTCTTTCTCTCCACAGATGCTGTCAGAGCTTTTCCAGCAATTTTTGTTTTTATATCATTAACTGGCTTTATCCTAAAGTCTATAACTAGTTCTTTTGTCTTGTTTTCATTCAGTTTAAGAGCATTGTTATCACACCATCTTATGAACTTCTCCATCAAGTTCCTAGCTACCTGCGTAATTCCTTATGAGACCCACAAGGATCACCAACATACTTCAGGATCGTTACATCGTTGTACTTTGATCGACAATTTCATATAGAGAAAGAAAAGTAAGACAGTGCTCAGCCCTGAACAGATCCAGTATTTGTTAACATGGGATCCAAGTAGATCCTGGAAACTAACACCCGTTGGGTCCCGTTTGAGCAGGGATAGGCCATTTGGCCCCTTGAGCCTGCTCCACCATTCAACTGACTGATCTTCTGCCTCAAAGTCATTTTCCCACACTATCCCCATATCATTTGTATCGTTAATAACTAGAAATCTATTGATCCCTGACTTGAATATACTCAATGACCCAGCCTCCACAGCTCTCTGGGGTAGAGAATTCCAAAAATTCACCACCCTTTGATTGAAGAAAAAACTCTTCCCTTGTGAAGGAAATCACTGGCCCGAAGTGGGAGAGTAGGATTAACATCAAGGTTTTTTGATTTTTCAGTAAGCTTGAATGGTTGCATGGTATTAAAAGCTGAAGAGAAATCAATAAAGGTAGTGCGAGCATAGTTGCCCAATCTATCCATGTGCTGTTGGATCAGATGGACCAAGGTCAGAATAACATTGTCCATTGACTCATGAAGTTGATAGGCAAGCTGTAGCTGATCAATATATGGAACAAGAGGATCTGAAAGACACATTGACACAATGTACTCGAAACATTTCATGACTATCAGTGCAAGAGCAATTGGTAGGTAATCATTAAGCTCACAACTTCTTAGCAACCAGGACAATGGTGGCTGATTTCCAACAGTAAGGAACAGTATGCAGTCCTGGTATCACTTTGCTCCCCTGGCCCCGGTAAAGTCCCAGTCCCTACACTGCCCCAGTATCACCTCACTCCCCAGGGCCTGGTAATGCCCCACTCTCCCCGCTGGCACTGGTATCACCTCACTCCTCCCCACCCCCCGCAACCTGCTAAAGCCTCCCTTTCCCTTGCCCTGGAAAAGCCCCTCTTCCCCAGCCCCAGTAATGCCTCATTCCCCCCCGCCCCCATTCCTGGTATCACTTCGCCTCCCCTGCCCCCCGGTAAAGCGCCCCGTCCCCTGATAATGTCTCACTTCCCACCACAGCCTTGGTGTCACCTCACTCTCTCTGGCCCTGGTGAAGCCCCAATCCCCTGTCCCCCGGAAAGCCTTGCTCCTGCCAGCCTTAGTGTTGTCTCGCTCTCCCCTAGACCCAGTTAAAGGCTTGCTTTTCCCTGACAAAGCCCCATTCCCCACAACTGGCCCCAGTAAAGCCCCGCTCCCCACAAGTGGCCCCGGTTAAAGCCTTGCTTCACCCCCCAGCACTGGTGTCGCCTCGCTCTCCCCCCAGCGCCACCTAACCCCAGCCTCACTCTAACTGGCCTTGCACCGGCCTCAGCAGCTCCACTGCCTAAAAGCCCACTTCAAAGAATACCATAAACCCCCCAAAAAACAGGAGAAAGAAAAGCCAGCAACTGAAAAAGAAAACAAAAGACGCAATATAAATAGAAACTGTTATTGTTGTTGAGAAGGGGAGTTATTGTGCTCTCCAAACAACATGACAAAACCGATCATTTATTTCTTTTAAGATGCTTTCAGAGTTTTTTTTTAATTCATTCATGGGATGTGGGCATTGCTGGCTAGGTCAGCATTTATTGTCCCTCCCTAATTGCTCTTGTTCAGAGGGCATTTAAGAGTCAACCTGATTGCTATGGGTCTTGAGTCACA
Source organism: Carcharodon carcharias (assembly GCF_017639515.1). NCBI lineage: Eukaryota > Metazoa > Chordata > Chondrichthyes > Lamniformes > Lamnidae > Carcharodon > Carcharodon carcharias. Next base: position 55,060,926 of record NC_054479.1, on the reverse strand, counting down.
TGTAGGCCAGACCGGGTAAGGAGAGCAGATTTCCTTCTCTAAAGGACATGAACCACATGGGTCTTTACAACAATTGACAATGGTTTCCATGGTCATCATTAGACTTTTATTTCCAGATTTTTATTGAATTCAAATTCCACCATATGCCAGGTCCCCAGAGCATTACCCTGGGTCTCTGGATTATTAATCCAGCAACAATACCACTATGCCATCGCCTCCCCAAGTTCCTCATGGCAAACAATTACTAAAACAGATCATCTTGTCATTATCACATTGCTGTTTGTGGGGGCTTGCTGTTTGCAAATTGGCTGCCAGGTTTCCCTACATTCCCAACAATGAGCACAGTTCAAAAGTACTTCAATGGCTTAAAGCACTTGGGCTACCTTGATGTTTTGAAAGGTATTATATCAATACAAGTCCATTCTTTATTTGCTGTACAGTTTACCATGCTCAAATTGACCATCCCAGACACAGCAATGGTGGCTGTATTCCAAAGGTAATTCAATGGCTATGAAACACTTTGAGGCATGAAGGACGTTATACAAATACAAGTTAGCTGCATATCTTTCACTAATCAAAAACAGCACTTCCTCAGGCCAAAGCCATCATTTTACTCATAACAAATTTTATAAAATCAAATTTGCACATTCTGAAGAGTGACACAGATCATTTCCATGTTGCCAAGCCTAGACTGGGAAATGTTGGATAAACACCCAATTTTGTTTCATAAAGAACTTTCATAGAAAAGTTACACTCTTCATTTCAGCTAACTGTATTCTACTCTTCTGACTCTTAATCTGTAGAAACAGTGGCTACCAGGATTACCACATAATTGTGCAAATAAGAGGTTAATTTTCATCATACAAATTACAAGCCACAGTACCAAAACTTTGTACTAGAAATAATTTGAGTGCCGGCACAAAGTACTAGAATACCCTCTGGGATTCTCCACTCACAGTTAAAATGCCCACCTCCCTGGACACCAAACACTGCTAGAGAAGCTGAAGATGCACATTACCCTCAAATACTAGGACTCCTGCCACAGATTTGCACTAAAGGTAAAGAGAGGAACTAAATGTCACAGTACATAACTAACATCAGCCTGTTTCCTCAGATAACAGATAAAACTGATTGGTGTTTCCTCCTTCAACTGTTCCGGAATTTTGTTGACAGCAAATTTTTACTGGCTTGAAAATGACAGTAAAATCTGCAAAAGGATACTGTGGAGATGGAAGCAGAGAAACCAACAGATTTCAGGGGAGGTACTGTACAAACAGATGCAGAGATAACTGTGGATTCAGGGCTGTGGGGATTTCAGGTTGGGAACATAAGAGGCACTGAACATATGGACAGGAAGTAGTGGTGAGGCGCCAAGGTAGGCTCAATACACACAGAAGCAAGGATGGAAGTGGGCTCAGAAGGAAGAATATAATATAAACAGAAGAGTGGTTGAAAGAAGCAGGAAATCTGATTGCACATCAGACAGGCAAAAATTACTAAAAATTTTGAGCAGTTAATGTACAGATGGAACCTGGGGAGGCAATATTTCAGTGCAAAAACAGAATTACCTGGAAAAACTCAGCAGGTCTGGCAGCATCGGCGGAGAAGAAAAGAGTTGACGTTTCGAGTCCTCATGACCCTTCAACAGAACTTGCGTTCGAGTCCAAGAAAGAGTTGAAGTATAAGCTGGTTTAAGGTGTGTGTGTGGGGGGCGGAGAGATAGAGAAACAAAGAGGTGGGGGGGGGGGGGTGCGGTTGTAGGGACAAACAAGCAGTGATAGAAGCAGATCATCAAAAGATGTCAACAACAATAGTACAATAGAACACATAGGTGTTAAAATTAAAGTTGGTGATATTATCTAAACGAATGTGCTAATTAAGAATGGATGGTAGGGCACTCAAGGTATAGCTCTAGTGGGGTTTTTTTTTATATAATGGAAATAGGTGGGAAAAGGAAAATCTTTATAATTTATTGGAAAAAAAAGGGAAGGGGGAAACAGAAAGGGGGTGGGGATGGGGGAGGGAGCTTACGACCTAAAGTTGTTGAATTCAATATTCAGTCCGGAAGGCTGTAAAGTCCCTAGTCGGAAGATGAGGTGTTGTTCCTCCAGTTTGCGTTGGGCTTCACTGGAACAATGCAGCAAGCCAAGGACAGACATGTGGGCAAGAGATCAGGGTGGAGTGTTGAAATGGCAAGCGACAGGGAGGCTTGGGTCATTCTTGCGGACAGACTGCAGGTGTTCTGCAAAGCGGTCGCCCAGTTTACGTTTGGTCTCTCCAATGTAGAGGAGACCACATTGGGAGCAACGAATGCAGTAGACTAAGTTGGGGGAAATGCAAGTGAAATGCTGCTTCATTTGAAAGGAGTGTTTGGGTCCTTGGACGGTGAGGAGAGAGGAAGTGAAGGGACAGGTGTTGCATCTTTTGCGTGGGCATGGGGTGGTGCCATAGGAGGGGGTTGAGGAGTAGGGGGTGATGGAGGAGTGGACCAGGGTGTCCCAGAGGGAGCGATCCCTATGGAATGCCGATAAGGGGGGGTGAAGGGAAGATGTGTTTGGTGGTGGCATCATGCTGGAGTTGGCGGAAATGGCGGAGGATGATCCTTTGAATGCGGAGGCTGGTGGGGTGATAAGTGCGGACAAGGGGGACCCTATCATGTTTCTGGGAGGGAGGAGAAGGCTTGAGGGCGGATGCGCGGGAGATGGGCCGGACACGGTTGAGGGCCCTGTCAACGACCGTGGGTGGAAAACCTCGGTTAAGGAAGAAGGAGGACATGTCAGAGGAACTGTTTTTGAATGTAGCATCATCGGAACAGATGCGACGGAGGCGAAGGAACTGAGAGAATGGGATGGAGTCCTTACAGGAAGCGGGGTGTGAGGAGCTGTAGTCGAGATAGCTGTGGGAGTCGGTGGGTTTGTAATGGATATTGGTGGACAGTCTATCACCAGAGATTGAGACAGAGAGGTCAAGGAAGGGAAGGGAAGTGTCAGAGATGGACCACGTGAAAATGATGGAGGGGTGGAGATTGGAAGCAAAATTAATAAATTTTTCCAAGTCCTGACGAGAGCATGAAGCGGCACCGAAGTAATCATCGATGTACCGGAGAAAGAGTTGTGGAAGGGGGCCGGAGTAGGACTGCAACAAGGAATGTTCCATTTCAGTGATTACTGCAAATACTGAAAGAGCGAACTTCCTTTAATATAGAACCTTTCACGACATCAGGACGTCTCAAAATGCTTCCAATCCAATGAGATTTTGCTGCGCAATCATTATTATAACGTAGATAGCGTGACAGCTAAATTGGACATAACAAGGTTTCATAACACTATCCAGATAACTGACCAGTTAATCTGTTTTTTTTAAAGTGATGTTGACCGAGGCATAAATGTTGGCCAGAACCCCAGTTGAATTCCATTGATTTTCTTCAAATTGCACCAAGGATCTTTTGCTTTCTTCAGATTTAAAGTCTCATCCAAAAATACTGCATTGAAGGTTAACCCTCAAGTCTCTGAAGTGGGGCTTGAACACACAGCCTTCTATCTCAAATGCAAGAGTGTAACAATTAAACCAAGGCTGCCAACAGAAGGAGCTACAATCGCAGTAATTGAACCCACTACGAACATTTGTGTTTGTCCTGTACAAAGGAAAGGAGTGCAGGTTGGATGATTTGGTTTGTAAACATCATTCAAATGTATATTTAAAGCAAGGAAAGCTGCAAATGGTGAACATTGTGATCAATTCTCTCTTGTACCCTTTTCTCCTTGTGATATTGACTCCTCCTACATGGACATAAAAGATCTCTCAGCTCTGCTTCTCAGAACAGCAGGTTCTCCCAGTAGAACTTCCTTAGTCACCATCATTTAATTAGTTAGTCCATATTTTACTGTGTGGGAAAATGTGTTGTGTGCAAACTAGCTTCAGTATTTACTTACATAACAATGACTTAATTTCAAAGGTATTCATTTATTGTACCACACTTTGGGATGTACAAATAAATGCACGTTCTGTTACACATAAGTTACAGCTGCACATGCACTGAGTGTCCTACATCACCATCAAGCAACCATTATTTGAGCATTGACGATCATCAGGAAGTCATCTGAGCAAAAAGGATATCAGAACCAAACCAGACCTTGTCCTTACTTAGCATCTTACACGTGTGTAGCTCAAAAAAAGATCTATGGGTTGTGAATTTTAGAATCACAGATTGGTTACAGCACAGAAGGAGGCAATTCGGCCTGTTGTATTCATGTCAGCTCTCTGCAAGTGCAACTCAGCTAGCCCCACTTCCCTGCACTTTCCTTGTAGCTCCCCCAAACTTTCTCTCTTCAGATGCTTAACCAATTCAATTTTGAAAGCCCAATTGAATCTTTCTCCACCACACTCTCAGGTAATGTATTCCAGATCCTAACCACTCGCTTCTTCATGTCACTGTAGAATTTTTTGTCAAGCATCTAAAATCAGTGTCCTCTGGTTCTTAATCCTTCTGCCAATGGGAACAGATTCTCTCTACCTACTGTGTTTCGATCCCTCAAGATTTTCAACACTCCTATCTAATCTCATCTCAACCTTCTTTCTCTAAAGGAGAACAACAGCTTCTCTAATCTATCCACATAAGTTCCTCCTCCCTGGAACCATCATAAATAATTTCTGCACTTCTCTAAAGCTTTCACATACATCCTAAAGAGTGGTACCCAAGAATTGGACACAATCTCCAGTTGAGGCTCACCACAACATTCTTGCTTTCATACTCTATGCCTCTCTTTAGAAAGCCCAAGATCCCATCCACCTTTTCAACCACTTTCTCATCCTGGCCTGCCACCTTTGATAATTTGTGCATATATGCCCCCAGGTCTCCTTGTTCCTGTAACCCTTTTAGAATTGTGCCTTTTATTTTATTTTACTCTCCCTAACACAAATAGTTGAGCTCTTGTAGCGCAGCAGGTAGTGTCTCTGCCTCTGAGCCGGAAACTCTGGTTTCAAGTCACAACCCAGGACTTGATGGCCAAGGAAGATGCGTTCATAAATACAGCCAAACAGGTTGAGTATCAATGTGCAAATCCTTCCAACACACACCAATGGCAGGTGGTAAGAGCAGGAGAGATTCCTGGTCAGCCATGTGATGGAACCTCTACCATCACTATCTAGGCTACAACATGCATGTAGAAGTGCATGTTGCCACATCAACCCAGACTCCCAGAGTGAACTGCAACACACTAACAGAACCCAGACACTGAGGCCAATTGTAATGGCCCTAGTGCCACAATGGCTGAGATTCACAATGAAGCGGGCATTAAACTTTATTAACTTACCTTGTATTCCCTGGTTATCCATGAATTAAACAACTGAATAATGTAGAATAATAGCCATGTTGGGGGGTTAGTCAGCTCAAAGATTTTAGAGCTAGAATGCACTGCAGTTCTATTACACTCAGAACAGAATTCAAAAAATTACTATTGTACTAGAAAGATGTCTGCAAAACTACAACACATGATAAAGGCAATCCATTAATAATTGTGCAACAACTAGTTTTTAACTAAAATTTTGTTGATGTCAATTACTGCGACAGAATTACATTATTAAAGGCTTCTAGAGAAAAACTACAGAGTAGAATATGTCCAAACAACAGAGCATAAATATGGAAGCAATTATATTATCATATTGAAAAATATAAACACATGCAGAAAACGAAAGCTTAGAAATATGCAGAGGGGGACACAGGGTGGAAAGAGACACATTCCTGAAAACAGAAAATGATGCACAGAGGAACAAGCAGAGTTCACAACATCAAGAAAGAGACACATGACAAGAGGCAGAACATAAGTTACATTTGTCAACCTCACAAAGCCATCAATCCCTCTTCAAAGACAACACCAACTAGTTGGCTTTGAGTCCAATTAGCTCTAATCACATTTAGCAGGGTTTGATGACATAAACATTAATAATGAGCCCATTTAAAGAAAAGCTCCATGCCACTGAAGCAAAACACCGTATGATTCTCTATTAGCATTCCCCTTCGTTTAAGTTCATGCAGAGCTCCTTCACATATTATTGATAGGAAAGGGTGGATGAGGAAACTTGTTAATTGTGTGCCATTAAGATGTAACTCAGGATCTACAATAGAGTGTTAACATGCTTGTTGTCTTTTGATACAGCATTTATTTACTATTCTTCCCAACTTGATAATTCTAAGTTATCCCGCACAAAGTGATATTGAACCACGCTTCGTCATTAAGCAAACCTCATTCCCAACCCCTAACACAACACAAAGTAGCATCTGCACACTATACCTTACACAGTCATTGTGGTATAATATAAACTGTGGATTGTGTAGTAAAGGAGATCATTACCAACACTAAGCAAGGCTCGAAATAGACTGAGGAAGCCACAAACTACATTTACATTAAGGATAACTATAATTGAAAACTCAGATGCTGATGGAACACTTACATCTAGTGCAGGGGCATGCAACATTTTGAAGTATTAGGGGCAGGAAGGGTAGGTAAATGGGATGAATGGGAGGTATGTAAGTAGGGTGAGTGAGAGGTGGGTTAGCAGGGTAAGTTGGATGCAGGTTGGGGAGGTGGAGGTGGATGAGGGGTTGGTGAGCGGAAGGTAGGTGAATGAGTGAATGGGGTGAAGTGAGTGTGGGAGTGAATAGGGTGGGATGCGTGTGTAAGTCAGTGAGGTGATGTGTGAGTGGGTGGCAGGTGTGAGGGGTGCAGTTAAACTCCATGTCCAACGTAATCTCATTATTTTCTATTAAACTTTTCCTCATTTATTTACTCCAAGCATTAGAGAACTTATAAAAGTGTGTGCACCATCCCCTGGAAGCACTTTTCCAAGAAAAATTAAAATGCCCATAAATTCAAACTTAAATTCCCATTTGAAATTGGGTGACTAGCCATTCCCATCAATGCTGCTGCCTGCAGATTTGGGCTGCATCACTCCATGCCACTGTTCCCCTGATGTTTCTGCTACCTGTTCTCCAAAGAAGTTCTTTTCTTTAAACAAAAATAAAAATACCTGGAAAAACTCAGCAGGTCTGACAGCATCTGCGGAGAGGAACACAGTTAACGTTTCAAGTCCATATGACTCTTCAACAGTCCTTAGTCCTCGCCACAGATGCTGTCAGACCTGCTGAGTTTTTCCAGGTATTTTTAGTTTTGTTTTGGATTTCCAGCATCCGCAGTTTTTTTTTTTAAACAGTTGATTACAGTGTTTGAATTCCTAAGCTTAAATTATTGAAGGAGCTTACGATTGGGGGAAAAAGTGTTGCTCTACCTTCACTAAGGAGGGAGTAGTTTTTCCTATGTGCCAAGCCCACAAATTTCAAAACATTGCAACCAACAGAAGAGACTTGCCTCAGTTAAAAAAAATACTGCCCAAGCTTCAGAGAGCCAAATTATGGGATTTCACAGCCTGACCTTGCGCATGGTCTATAACCTGAACATTCAGCCTGAAAGTTCAAAAGAGAACCCAATCAATTTCATTTTTAGCAAACAAGCCAATGTCTTTTTAGACATTATATCATTATTATTAGACATACTATAACTGAGTAGGTAACAAAAATCCAGTGCTTACTTCACAAATTTTGGCAACCAATGCAATAAGAATTTCCCTAAGATTAAATGAATATATTTAAAACCTCATTTTCTTTTATTGCTACGTTAAAAGGAACACGATATGATGACTAAGAGTAATTGATGAACCTAACAATAAATAAACTACACAGTTCAACTGTTATTACAGCACTAACATAGCATCAAGAAGTAAATCAATAACTGTGGCAGAGTTCAAACTAAAGCCTGAATTAGAAGCAATGCCTGGCCAACAAAAAGATGTAGTAAATAGTAGTTCTGCTGCTGATACAATGTCCAGGGACACACAGGAAAATTCCAAATATTCCCATTTCTGAAAATGCAAATGTCAGTGTCAATAATCAGGAAAAAGCAATGGCAGTTTACACTGAATCAGTTGCTCCACTAGCCATCAGCAATATTATCTCATTTGCACTGCAAGTTCCATTGTCTTCACTGTAAATTAATGCAGATTTAGTGCAAAATTCTGTGTTCCCATTGCCTGCTCACTCAAATTTAATGTAATTTTCTATTGTTGTAAACTGTATGTTATGGCACATTTTAATCTCCTGTACTCTTTATTGTATAAGAAAAAGAGAGAATAGAGCTTTGCAGCAGCAATTTGAACAGCCTGAGTCCCACATCAGCCCAAAGGCAAACACACTGTACTGACAGGTTCTTCATTTATAATGAAGCTCAGCTCCATGTAGTGCTGAAGGCTGATGGTGCAAGTGCGTGTCTGAGATCTACTGCGGCCAACTACCTCCTGGCACAGTGCCCAAGCTAACTGCAGTCCTGGAAACAATATGGATTTCCTCCTTAAGCTTTGTTTCTCATATTTCTTCATACTAATTCTTATTGTTTACGATCTCCAGTCACCGGACCATCTCTGGCTACTGAAATTTAGACTTCTTATTGAAAGGCTAGGTTCTTGGTTTTCTGAAATTGCTTTAGAAGGCTGAAGATTAATTGCACTAAGGAGCGCAGGAATCTCCTTCTGATAGCATGAAATCACCGAAAAGGAAAAGGGGAGCAAAGTAGAGGTCAGGAAATGAGAGTGCAGAATAGATTGTGGTGTTTCAGAGAACTGGGTGACAAAATTTCAGTTACATTCCACTGGGTTAAGAAAAACAATTTCCTAAACCAAATTGCATAAATTGTTTCAAATCATAATTTGTTACTACAGTACGCAAGAACTAAAAAACAGAAATGAGTAGAAATACTGTCACATTATTTACCAAAAAAACCTTTAAAATAACGTAAGGCTTAGGCAAACAAGCTGTCTAACCTTGATAATTATGGTGGAGAAACAATGGATGAATCTCTGTTGTTACAGGTGCACTGAAAAGAGATGAGACCAATACTGGGTGCATATATACAGTTGCATAAATCACACTGAAAGCCAGATGATGCAGTTAGATGTGTTGCCTCACATGCCAGATGCCTGGCATTCAGATCTTGCAACCTATATTCTGACCCAACGGACATTCTGCCACTGTAGTACTGTGCAATCCCAGATGTTGGGGTCAATTAATGCAATATTTCTAGGTGGCCTTTAATGTGTCTTTTAAAAGAGTTTCACCTGCCTAACTTTTCTGATTATCTTGACTGCAGCTCATCTTAGAAAGTGATTTTGGGAGTCCCATAATCAGGCATACAAACACAGCCACAACAATGTATCTAGACCTTTTTGATTGTGGCCTCAATTCTAGATATACTGCAGAACTTGGTGGGCAGTGTTAAGCGCCATGTCCTGCCACTTGATGCCAATGATATACAGTGCAAGTGGAAATGGTTAAGTAGCTTTAGGTGACTGCAGTAGCAGTCCCACAACACTAATTCATATAGTAAAGGTGATGAAGACAACAGCTTGGTATATATTGACTTTAGTTGCCAGAGTTTCTGCTCCAGTTTGTCAATGGTGATACTCTCTCTGCCAATCCAATGAATGCCATCAGCAGGTATAGCATTCTGTAAATGAAAACCACTAAGGGAGCAAATTTTGTCCGTGACCTTACATGGTACATTTTGATCATAACTACGCAGTGTGACTGGATGGTCAGGTACAGGTTAGACTATAAATTCAGTTTTAAAACGTCCTTTCCTCTTAACTTGCCTGATAACCTGCCTTTTATCTTCACAGATGTTGTTGCCTTTTTGCAGCAGTTCTGATTTAATTTGAGATTCAGTTCAGTTTAATTTGAGATTCAGTTCAATTCCATTTGTTAGTCCACTCGGATGCCAAGATATTATAGCATGGTGTTAGTAGTGTTGCTATCATTTCAAAATGTTCAAAGTGCATCACAGAAAGACTCATTGAAAACCTAGCAGCTAACATTTGTGCCATATAAGTGCCAGGTAATGACCATCTCAAAGAAGAGAAATCCCAGCTAGCTCCCCATCACCTTTAACAGCAGCATCATCAATGTCTCAAGAGTCACTCCTACCCAGAAGCTGGACTGGATCAACATACCAATATAGTGGCAACAAGAGCAGGCTAGAGTCTAGGTACACTATAATAAATAGCTTACCTCCCAACCCCTCAAAGTCTCTGTACCATGTACAGGGCTGAACTCAGCAGTGTGATTTAATCACTCGCCATTCACCTAGCTGAGTGCAGCCGCAAGAACATTCAAGAAGCTTAACACCATTCAGGACAAATCGCTCTTACACAAGTTCAGCGAGCTTTTTTTTGCAATATTGTCTGATCATGCTGAGTGGCAGGTCCAATGGATATGAATTTGGACCTGTCATTAAGAATGGCATGCATTTTGTTGATATGGTCACACTTGTTAAGGATGACTTTTCCCATCCCTTTGTCAGGTTTATGATGTGTACGTCCATGTTGGTCTTAAGGCCTCACAATGCTGTGAGACATTTGTGTTGCATCGTGCAGGATAATGGCTACCCTGATCAGATCATTTCATGCTATATATCACGCAAACTCATGAATGGCCTTAAGGCCATCACTTTCGGCCTTGAAAAGTGCCCAGTCTACCTCAGATTACTCTGGAAGGGCAAGGTATCTCAAAAATTTGAACAACAGGTGAAGCTAGCTGTTTCACGCTATTATGCAGCAGCAATAAGAATGGTATTCGCCACTAACAGGATGCTGCCGTCAAGCCAAAAGGACTCTCTGACTATCACTCAAATCAGTAACGTGGTATGTGAATTTCAGCGCCAGTGTGATGCTAGGCATGTAGGCCATATGTCCCAAAGACTGGCAGATCATATCAAACAGCATATCCATTCCACTGTTTGCAATGGGCAAGGTACAGAATGTACCTAACCAGCCCGTGCCTGCATTAGAAGTGATTCTGTAATTGGAAAACATTTGTTAAATAATCCTCAGTGTGCTAAGGATTACGCTGACAACCAATTTAAACTCATCAGGCGGGTTCGCTGTGTGGCACATTTTCATGTACTGGAAGCTACATATATTAATACATAGGGCCCTGTTCTTTGCAGACAGAAAGAACATGTACACACATTGTGCCTGTTTCAGCTAAAAATAAGTGACTCATTCACTGACTCATTCCTCAGGGCAAGCCTTGACCAATTAGGGTCAAGCTGTCTGGTTTTAATTTCAAACAATGCTTGGCAGTTAACTGCCAGTCATCATCACTGCTGTATTCTCCATGGCAATGCCTCTACCAATCACAGTCCACTTGCCAAACAATCAGCACTCTCTTCAAATACAGTATAAATTGCTGTTTTCTCCTTATATTGGTTTTCCCCTTATACTGGTATTCTTGTGAAGTGTCCTGATGAGTGCAAGATGAAAAGCTTTGACCTGTCTCTTTTTTCAGCAATGCTTCATACTTTATAGTAACTCGTTGTTAGAAGTTCTTCAGGACAATTCCAATATCTCATAAGCAGGTTTTCCTGCTGATAATGATACGAGTGAAAGAAATACGATCTTAAACAAGCTCAGGAGGGTGAGTGCCGAAAGTACAAACATCGACAAGACATTGCTTTTGGAACAGGTTTTCAAAGGGTCTGCATATGCCAGTCCCACCAAATTTTACAACCTGTTGCTTGCTAGGGCAATGCTTCCTAAAACCATGCCAAATCACGTCCCTGATATATTTTACATGTATTAAAGATTAAACTTTGCTTTGAAGTTTCAGCCTTGGTTCAGCATTAGCATTCTTGCTTCAGAAGCAGAAGGTTGTAGATTCAAGTCCCTCCAGAGGCTTGGACACATAATCTAGGCTGACACTCAGTGCAGTATTAAGGGAATGCTTTACTGTTGAAGATGCTGTCTTTCAGAATCTTAAATTAAGGCCCCAAATGCCTTCTCAGAGTTAAAGGCTCCATGGCAGATATTCGAGGAAGTGCAAGGGAGTTCTCCCTGACCAATAACAACAGCACTAAAGCAGATTATCTAGTTATTTATCTCATTAATGCTTGTGGAGCTTTGCTGTGTCCAAATTTGCTGCTACATTTCTCTACACCATAATAGTGCCTGCATTCAAAAGTACTTGAATGGTTATGAAATGTTTTGGGCCATTCTAATGTGAAAAGCACTACATTACTGCAAGTTCTTTCTTCCTAACTTCCTATTATGCATGCTGCTTGGCTTCATTCTGCACTGCAAGCAGTTGCCAGTCACAGAATACAGAAGAGATAGTTTGAAACTTTGTTAGCCAAAACTAAGCAATGGAAAGCAACCATTTCAATGCCATCCATGAAAGGGAGACTACAGAAAGGAGTGAACACTATGACACAGACCTAAAAAGGGAACAGGAATGAACATCATAAGTAAAAGAAACTGACTGAGGTACAAACAACGTAGTCACAGGTTGCTAGAAAGTTGACGGTGTACAAATGTAATGATATTGTTCAAGGACTGTGACAACTGTTCATTTATCTGCATTGATACAGAAAGATTGGGATGACAGGGAAGACACTGAGAGGTTGTTTCCCTGGCTGCAGAGTTTAGAATATGGGAGCACAGTCTCAGGATAATGAGGCGCCCATTTATGAGATGAGGAGAAATTTCCTCACTCTCGGAAATTATGAATCTTTGAAATTCTCTACCCCAGTGGTAATTCTTTTATACTGTTATGGGGATCATGTGACTGTACAGACGAATCAGCCCTACCTGTGGGCAATATTACGGACAGAGCTTTCTAAGCTTGATCTCAGTGTATGCATGTAGCTTCATCAGAAACCTGCTCTGCACTCCAAGTTTGTTACACCCAGAGAGCTTTGAATGCCCAGTCATTGATTTTATTCAAGATGGAGAGCGATAGATATTTGGATTCTAAGGTAATCAATGGATATGTGGCTCGGACAGGAAAGTGGAGTTGAAGTCAAAGATCAGCCACTGTAGTGTTTAATGGTGGAGCAGGCTTGAGGGGATGTTTGGCATACTCCTGCTCCTATTTCTTATGTACTTTTGATCTTCATTCCAATCATGCAATGTAAAGGGTAATCCTACACAAGACAATTTTGCATCATGCTTTTTGCAATAATAACAATTTGCATTTATATAGCACCTCCAACATAAACAAAAAAGCACCAGGTATTTTACAAATGGAATCACGTGGAAATGGTTGTTAAGCTAATGAGGGGTAATTACCGGGGAGAATGAAACACATGCAAGAGGAGGCAAAAGTGGAAATTATCTAGGAAGGCAGCTCCAGAGGGTGCAGCCAAGGTGACTGAAGAATGATAGTTCAAATGGAGGAGAGGATGCTCAAAAATGGTCAGAATCATAATGTACTGAGGTAGATAGGCTGGCGAAGTTGCAGAGACTCAGTGGACAAAACCAGGAGGGAGGAGTTTTAATTTACTACTTTGAGGACATGAAGCCAGTGCGGAAGAGCAAGGATTTCAGTCTTGCTCAAGGGGGAAAACAACCAGTGCATAGCAAAATATGAGCAGCTATGCTTTGTACAATATGGGGGAGAATTTTCTCCCCGTTGGGTGGGCCGTTCGGGAGCAGGCTTGGAGTTGATCGCTGCCCGCGATCAGCTCTGCACCGCCATCTTACGTGGGCGTGCCAATCAAGGCCCGCCCAGTGTGAAGCGCGGCTTCTGAGGATAGGAGTGGGTGGGAGACAGTGGGAGTGCAATGACTGTCGGATCCAATGGTGATCCGGCAGCCTGTTCAAATAGATCGCAGGCAGCCTTGCAAAAGCTGTTCATCATGGCCAAAAGAAGGACTCCCCAGAGCACTGCTGGACAGCAGGCCAGGCAGGAGAGTAGGGCAGCGGGGCACTGTGCCCCTCGATTTACTGACGAGTGCCTAGCTGCGCTCCTGGAGAAGGTGGCAGCATGGCAGGAGGTCCTCGTTCCTAGGGACAGGAAGAGGAGGCCCCCCAGCTGACCAAATGTGCCTGGGAGGAGGTGGCAGACATAGTCAGCTCCCATGACATGGTGCGACGCACATGGGTCCAGTGCCGCAAGCGATTCAAGAACCTCTTGCGCTCGGGAAAGATGAGTACCATGTTGGCAGAGGTCATTTAACACAGCAAGTTGGCTTTCCCCCCAGCAGCCACCCACCACCCCCCCCCCAACTCTGAGTGCAGTTACAGCACTGAATCCTTCACAGCACGTTTCCCTCGCTGGGTGGGCCAGCAGATATTGCCCTTGCCTAGTTCACCCTGAGAGGGAAGTGCTGAGATGGGCTCTGCACCTGCAGCATGTGTTAGACTGACACCTAGAGCAGTGTTTTGGGGCAACCTCAAGGATCTGCACCTAGGCGCAGTGCTGGAATTGCAAAACATGTCAAAGTCAGGCTCCTGGGAGGGGAGTTCCAGATGGCAGGGCACCAATCCATCTGCAACCCTTGGCGTTCCACGTGCTTGTGCGTCCTTGCTTTGCAAGGTTAGATCGTGTAGTGGCAAATGTGATGGAGGCAGCTTGTGCGCAAAGGGGGGTGGTCAGCTCTGGCTGCTTGGTGCGAGTGTGCGGTACCTATGGGGTGACGATTCACTGGAGCCCTGACATGTCCCACTCAGGCTGGGCTAGCAGGGATGCGATGGGAATCCCGATACAGGGTGGACTAATCAATGCTCCTCTCTCCTTTTCAGGAGAAGACCGCACACACCCTGCCAAGTAGATTCGAACTGATGGAGGTCAGGCCCAGTTGGCCATAATAAGCAGATCTGAGCAGGAGACGATGGAGCTGGAGAGGTGCCATACGCCCAGGTCCACCGGTGGCAATGAGGCTGGGATCCCACGGGGAGGTAAGATTGCCATGCACTGAGGTCACATGCGCGTCTCAGCAGCCATGCCACTGCTGAATGTTCAGTCATTGAAGCTTCCAACATGGGCTGACCATTGATCATGGAAGGATGAATGCACACTGATCCGGGGGGACAGGCATGGACATTGACATTTCTCCACTTGAACTAATCAAATGTCCTTGTTCTTCCTTTCAGCATCACTGGAGCAGGGCCGGGAGGAGGCAGCAGAGGGGGCACCTCAACATTTGAGGGCCGTAGACAAATGGAATCACCATCTCTGCCAAGCAGGCACCAGCATAGATAATAGCACCTCGGTGGAAATTAGATCGTCGGCTAGTGTCCCGGGGCACAGCGGTGAGGGCACTTCACACTCTCTTGAGGTGTGGGTGGAGACAAAGAGTGTCCATGGCGCTGGCAGTCAGAGGACAGCTGGGGACCAGGCACATGCTCGGTTGGTGGCTGACGATGTACCTCTGGAGTGGCCCATGAGGCAGCAGACATTTGAAGTCCACCAGGGTACGTGGGAGGATCTGGCAGAGATACATCAGATAATGTGTGGCACGTGACCCATGCTGGAGGAACATCACCGATGCAATGAGCCTCATGGCCGAGCACCATGCTTCCACCATGGAGAGAGTGGCGACTCTCGTGGGGAGGTTCCTCCAGGAGAACAATCAGGGCTTCCTGGGGTTGCACTCGGACCTGCAAGCCCTCACAGCGGCATTGACCTCAGCTGGTCAGTGCCAGTGTGGGAGATGGATTGGGCACCAAGAATCCCAGCTCAGTGCCCATCCATCAATGGTGAGCAGGGAGGTCCGAAGTGACCTCACATCAGTGCAGGAGCTGCCTGTCGTCTCTGCGGGCTCCTCTCAGGGTGCTTCAGATGAGGGTAGCAGCTCCTCCACCCCACTGCCAGTGACTGTGGGGTCCGATGAGGCTGTGGCAACTGGGGAGATGCCAGCCGTGGAACTGGCCGCTCCCTCCCAGGCGGGGCCATCAAAGGTTCCACGGGCCAGAGGGCACCCGCCAAGGTCATCAAGGCCAAAGGACAGCACAGTGAGCAGGCTGTCTCAGATGCCAGTTCCAGCGAGGGGGGAGCACCTGGATGTTGCGCCCAGAAACATAATCTTAAGGCACCTTAGGCATACCACAGGGTTCTCACTGGTGGTTTTATGTTGTCCCGCTATTAGTTGATGACAAGTTGGTGTAATGCATAACACCTTCGCATTCATTTTATTTTCTGCTTTATTTTGTTAATTCATTAAATTTTGATATGTTAGCATGGCTCAGGGTGATTCCTTACTTCTGCAGGTGAATGGGAACCCATAATGTTATGAGTGACTTGTCTGTCATTGAGCTTTATTGACAAGGCACATAGTTAATGTTCCCAACCAGGCAGATTTTGCTCTCAGGTATCGAGTATGGAGCCTGCAGCCCTGGCTTCTTGGAGGTCCATCTGTGGTGGGCTAGCTGAAAGTTCACTGGATTAATGCCTCCCGGGTGTCCCTGCCTCTCTGGAGGATGCCTTGGTCAGTGTCTATCCCTCAGTGTTCTCCTGTGCTTGCTCATCCTCAGACTCACTACTGGACTCATCGTGTGCAGCCGGAGCAACTGCGTCTACATCTTCTTCCTCCACTGCATCGCCCCTTTCCAGCGCCAGATTGTGGAGAACGCAGCATGCAACCACTATCAGAATGTGCACCTTGTGATCACACACTACCTGCATGTTCAAGAGGTGGAATCCCTTCCTGTTGACGAAGGCACCCGGCTCATCAGCTGTCGCCTTGATGGCCACATGTGTGCAGTGATCACTATCATGATCTGGGGGGTGCTGGAGTGCGCCTCCTGAACGGTCCAGGCATCAGAAGCGCATCTTGAGAAGACCGATGGTTCTCTCTACCGCAGCCCTTGTGGAGGCATGGCTCCTAACATACCGCTGCTCAGCCTCTGTTCTTGGATGGCGGAGGGGCATCATGAGCCACCTTTTGAGGGGATAGCCCCGGTCACCCAGCAGCCATCCATCCAGCCGGGCTGGAGCAGTGAAGAGCCTCGGCACCTGGGAGTGTCTGAGGATGTAAGGGTCATGGATGCTGCCTGAGTACCTTGCACAGACTTGCAGAATGTGCACCTTGTGATCACACACTACCTGCATGTTCAAGAGGTGGAATCCCTTCCTGTTGACGAAGGCACCCGGCTCATCAGCTGTCACCCTGATGGCCACATGTGTGCAGTCAATTGCACCCTGGACACAGGGGAAGCCAGCAATCGCTGCAAAGCCTCTGGCACGCTCTGTCAAGCTGGCCTCGTCCCAGCAGTAGTGGATGAAAGTCAATGCATACCTGAACAGAGAGTCTGTCACCTGCTTGACACAAGTGTGGACAGCTGACTCCGCAAGGATCACCATCGGCCTATGAAAAGAGCTGGAGGCATAGAAATGAAGGGCAGCTGTGACCTTCAACACCACTAGCATGGGGTGCCCATCCACACAGTTGACGCAGATGTCAGGGCCTATCATCTGACAAATGAAGGTCACTGTCGCCCTTGAGAGAGAGAGGACCTCCTTCGGCACTGCACCTCAGACATATTGAGGTAGCTGCTTCGCTGCCTGTAAACCCTGGCAGCAGGATAGTGGTGTCTTCTGCTGTCCCTTCTGCCTTGGACTTCCTGTTGGCCCTGCGCCCCTTGTGCCTGCGCCTCTCCTCCCAAAGGTGGCCCCCCTGGAGGCTGTGGACTCCTGGCCTCCTCCCCCTCTGGCCCTTCCTTCCTCCTCAGAGGAGGTGCCTCCAGCGGAGAGCACAATGTCCATTCCCAGGCTAAGGGAAGGCTTTCTGAAACCAGCAAGGTCCCAGAAATTATGTTTACTCCAGGGTCCTGACCTGAAGCCTGTTACTCCTATCCAAGCAGCTGTGAAGAGTTTTGAAGTATTCCTGCTCACACAGGCAAGTATCAGTAACTTTAAGCATTAAATGTCTGACAAGTAACACTCGCGACCCCACTCATGCCTTATCCTGCCTGTGGATGAGGTTTATAAAAATGTGTCCTACCTGCCTGCCCGTTGCACCCATGCAACGACCTGAAGATTGCACGGACACCGGAAAATTGGTGTCAATTGCTGCCTCAAGGGCCTTAAGTGGCCCGTTAATTAATGGCAGTTGTGCATTGGAGATCGTCACGCGCCTGCCCACCGAAATAACGCGATGGTGTGTGTTGATGTCAGGATGCTTGCTCGACGTCACCGCGCGGCATTTTACGCATCGGCATGCAGGACCCGCCCTCACACACCAACGAGAAAATTCTGGCCATGGTATTTGTGGTAGGAGAAGGTTTAGAGGCTTGATTGGAGTGTCTGTACGTAATTGGTTTGAGGCAACAACAGCATAGATTATGCTGAAGAATTAAGAGGGTCTCAGGTGACTAGGATGTGGGATTTAAAGCCGATATCAGCTCAGGATCAAACAGGATATCTGGGATTTTGTACTGTTTAGCTCAGTGCAACTGAGAAGCTGTAAACGAAAATGCAACCAGTCATATGGGAGGAGAGTTTATATTTTGGAATCTCTAATTAAAGATGAAATCACTGAAAATCTGGATGAACAGAAGATAACGGAAGCAGTCAATACATATTTCAGAAATGACTGCTATGCTTAACAAAACTGATAAAAGCTCTTCGAGGGGATGGCAGATATGATGGCAATGGACATGGTGCTCATGGAATTTCAAAAAGCCTTTGACAACATATTACACAGGAAACTACTGGACAAGATAAAGGGGTAGGGAATTGGTAGAAAATCAAATTGCATTATAAACTGGTTAAAAGAGAGGAGAGGAGTCAAATGCACTTTCTTAAAATGGTTGGAAGCAAGCAGCTGTGTCCCAATACTATTCTGATACCTCTGTCTCTGTGTACATGAATGATTTGAGTATAATGCTAAAAGTGGTGCCCAAATTTGCATCTGATATTAGATCAGAAGGTATACTTAAAAAAAGAGGCAAATAAATAACACTGGTGTCCAAAGGAAGCTCCAAGGGGATACTGAAGAGATGATGGACAAACAAGTGATATGGAAATTCAATGTCATTGAATAGTTTATTTTGTTTAATCAAAAAAAAAAGTAAGAATTATACTTTGAATGGAGGAATGGTAGGTGTTCATGCCTCAATTTTGTGATAAGAATAACAGTTAGGGGTATACTGAATAGCACTTCTGGAGTTTGCACATACATAGGTAAAAGGAAATCCAGAAGATGCTGTCTGATTTTCCCTGTTCCTCTACAAGCTTTGCTGCAACAGTATCGAGACAAGCAACTCAACATTAAAAGACATGGTGCGTGTGGAGTTGCTATATTTACAACTATTTACCCAATAAACATGCCAGTAAAAGTTAGGGCTGATGTATATGGGTGCCGGTGATTTTTTTTTACAATGATATCATAAGTATTTATTACTGACAAATAATCTCTCTAGCCCTGAAAATTTAATTCTACAAGCATGGAGGAGTATCATTCCTTCAGAATTTATTTATTGTTGGAGATTTTTAAAAAAAATATCCTTAACATACATTTTCTTTTACTCCTACCACTCTCTCAATCCCTTGCTTTGATATGCTTTCTTTACATTATTGTAATTACTCTAATTTATACTTCCTGGTTTAGATTCTGCATGTCTCAGTAATGATTCTTCAAATGGATTAGTCAATGAGCCATGTTGCTGCTTGCCCTGCTCACATATGTTACAGAGGAAAGAGGAAACAGGGCTGCATCAGATATCTGATGATGGCAAGTTGTTGCTCAAAAGCTTGCAAAAAAAAATGTGGGTAGCTGTAAGAATAATGCATGGCAAGTGCCATCATTCACTACTGGCCACAAATTCCAGGCCATTAAAAGCAGCACCTCAAGTAGATAAGACCATAAAAAAAGGTTAATGGAACATTAGGTTTTATCACAAAATGTATACAAGAAGCTGAGAATTTGAAGGAATATGTAAATAAACCCTTAGTAAGATCAGGATTAGAGTACTGTGCGCAGTTTTGGACTTCACATTATGGGAAGGATATTGATGTAATAGAGAAGTTACAGTGCAGATTCATTGGGTTGCTGCCTGGTATGAGGAAATATAAATATGAATATGAACAAAGACTTGAAATATTGGGGCAGCAGTCATGAAAGCAGAGGAAATCGAGGGGCAATTTAATGATCTTTATGAGACAAAGTAGTTAGAAACATATAATTTTCAATGATTGGCAGGTTGAAAATAAGGGAACATTCATATAAGATTAAATGTAAAAGCTGTCGACTGTATGAGAATTCCATTTTACAAAGGGTTTGCAAGCTTGTGGAATGCACTGTTGAAATTAATGACTGAAGCATCAAACATCAACATTTAAGAAGTTTCATGCCATTCATAATTCTGAAAATCTAAGTCATTTTGCCTTAATACAGCAAGGTGGGGTAATATTTGACATAGTTATGCCACATTAATTTAAGTTTATGGCCCTCTGACTTGATAGAACCCAGGTAGGGACGATTCCAGGAAAAAAGGCGGGAAGAGAGACAGCATGCAATTTGGAAGGAACAATAATGTCAAGGATAATGTAAAGATAAGGGAGCAGTTAGGAAAAGCCAAACTAACTCTTGTGGAAGGACAGATGAGAGGAAATGGGGAGGCTGAAATTGATTTAGTGAAGGCGCTATGGGAGAGTTTTCCCATTGGCAGAAGGTAAAGGTAGTGCGATTGAGGGAAGCTAGATTCTGTAGGTGGGGAGGTAGACAAGGTAATAGTAGCATAAGGTAGCTTTGTCAGTGACGGAGATGTTGAGACAGAGAGACTATGAGAGATGGTGAAGTCGAAGGGTTGGTTGCAAATATGGGTGGGGAGTTTGCGTGAAAAGTGACACAATGAGTAGAGAATTATAATATAAGGTGTTATGGTGGAGGTGGAAATCAGCAAGGATGAAGAAATCCCCAGTTTATAGACTAAGAAAAGTCAAATCGATGGAGAACATTGGTATGGGTCTTGGGAGAAACAGGACAAGGATTTTGAAAGAAAGCAAAATGAATGAAATGGATGAGGTGCTTTGTGCAGAGGACGCCAGAGGAGTGGGGAAAAAGGCCATGGTCTGACTTGGTAATGAGGGTCTATGCCAGCACTGCAACAGTTAATGGGTATAGAAAAGTGGGGAGACTTTAGCGGAGAGGAAGGAAGCACTACCATAAGTTATATTATTGATATTACCAGAACCTGAGGCATGGAATAGATCTTATTCAAATGTTCTGGAGGGTAACACAGTAGTGGTTGAATTACCACAGGTTTGAGAGGGGGAGCGGAAGAGCTGTGGAGAGACTAAAATAATTAACTCCTTCAACTGGGTGAATTTTTCACCAGGAATGATGGTGATGTCAACCGGTGTTGTTAATCTGGGGAGCCAACAACAGATGCTAGAGTAGCCACAACATAGAAGAGGTGCAAAGTGAGGCTACAGACATATTCAGGAGCAACTCATGCCTGAGGGGGTGATGGGAAGGGGGTGGGACAACTAGACTGTAGAGAGAGAGATGGCTCAATAACAATGACAGGTCAGAGAAGTGGTCCAGGGATGCAAAGTGCTGGAGGGAGAAGAAAGATGAGGCATGGCAAGGTAAAAAGAGAGCCAAAGTGTGGCCCATTGATGGCTGAAAAATGAAGAATGATTGGAGCTCAGGTACAGTGCAGCAAGCAAAATGGAAACCTCAGATTAAATAGGTTAACAGTGGAGATTTAGACATGACAAGCAGGGAACAGGTGACTTGATTGGCAAGGACCGACATGCATTTCAAAGTTTCCTGCACCGACAGTACAAGACTTTATCAGAGACTGAGTGAAACTGGTAACAGTGACAGGTTTAATGATTAACGAGATATCCAGAACACATCATAAATATCTGAGGTAGCCATTTCAAGGCTGTAACCCAACTCGAGTTCAAAGGGCATTCACAAAGTATTTTTAACATGATACCCGAACCTCGCAGTTCAATTACAGCCTGTAACTCATTCTCTACCAACCATTATTATATTTGGTTCACGCAGGAGACCAAAGGAAAGCATTATTCAACTAAAAATGAAAGGTAAAAGAACAGTTTTGTTTGATCATTGATTCACTTCTGGTGTTGGTGAAAAATTGTAGTGAGAAAAGCAGACTTAAACCACACATTAAGTTCATTC
Source organism: Carcharodon carcharias (assembly GCF_017639515.1). Taxonomy (NCBI): domain Eukaryota; kingdom Metazoa; phylum Chordata; class Chondrichthyes; order Lamniformes; family Lamnidae; genus Carcharodon; species Carcharodon carcharias. Next base: position 55,038,952 of record NC_054479.1, on the reverse strand, counting down.
CCCAAACAATGTTATCATTAGCATTTCAGTAAAGCACTCTAGTGCACTAGTAAATTCATTGATACAAATACTATATCTACTTGAACTGATTGAGATATCCAGCAGTGAAATTACAGATTTTGTCCCTCAGTTCAGGACTTTGGCTAGAGGCAACATTATGAACTGTATTCATCTAGGGAGAATTACGTAACATTGGAGGTTGCAGTAGGGGAAACTTGAGTGTGTAGGTAGCTCAGTTTTAGCACCAAAGAAATCCATGATTTCTTCAGAGCTGGTATCAGTGATGAGGACAAACAAGTGAGTTTGGCAAACATCTTTTAACATCCTGAATGATTCTGGAATAAAACTTAGTTATGGAGAGGGAGAAATGGTATTGGTTGTGGCACTGAAATCAGTTCTGGCACTAGATAGCAGGTCAGCCAGGTGCCAAGTGTGCTCAAGTCTCCAGTCCTCAGGATGCAAACGGTTCTGTTGAGCTAAGCAGGAATGAATGATTGAAAGAGATTTGGTGGGTGGGCGTGTGCTCTTCAAGAGCACGGTCAAGGCAGCTGTTGAGTGGATTAACTGTGAAGTTGTGGTGGATAGTGAATCTGAGAAGGGAGACTTGGAGGGCTCTTGTTCCTCAAAAAATCCAACTCTTGATTACTTTGTCCTTGCAAACTACAGCCCCATTTCCAATCTCTCTCCTCTCAAAATACCTTGAACATGTTGTCACCTCCCAAATCTGTGACCATTTTTCTCACAACTTGGTTTGAATTTCTCTAATCAGGTTTACAATGCCGCTACAGCCCTAATCCAAGTCACAAATGGCATCCACTGAGACTCTGACATTGTCACATTATCCGTTTTCACTCTCTGAAAGCTCTCTCCAGCTACAGACGTGGTCGGCTACATCAACTCTCCTCCGACGTCCAATTTGCTGAGTCTCATGGTTCAACACTTATCTAGCCGTTTGTAGCTATCTGCAGCAATAGCTTCCCTTTCAATCTTTGCATTGCTATTTGGAATCCCTAAGAATCTACCTTTGGTCCACTCCTCGTCCTCACCTTTATGTTGTCTCTTGACCATATGATCCCAAAATATATGATCAGCTTCCATCTGTTTGCTGATGGCACCTAGCTCTACTATCCACTACCTCTCTTGGCTGCTTCACTGTGTCAGTATTGTCAAATCACTTGCTCGACATCCAACTTTGGATGCTTAATCTTTCCCTTTATCTTCAGCACTCACCGCAAACTCAGTGCCCTTGCCATTAATTCCATTCCCCTTTTCAGCCACTGTCACAGAATGAACCAGGCTGTTCACAACCTTAGCATCCTACTGGACCCTGTCCTAAGGTTGCAACTTCTCCTGTAATAACATTAACTCTCCAGCAATTAGACAATCTATTCAGCTCTATATCACCAGACTCTCCCCAGCCTCAGTCCATCTGCCACATTCACAGCTATGCCGCCTCTAGATTCAACTACCATGTCCTATCATAAGTGCCAGTTATCCAGCTCTTGCCTCGAGATCTCAAATTTTAAATCAGCATCTTTGTATTTAAATCCTTTCGTGGCCTTGCACCTCCCTATCTCACCAGCCCTACAATCTCCAGTAGCCATGACCCCAAACTCTCCATTCATTTGAACCTGGCTTCTTATGCATCTCCCCACTTTTCATCCCACCATTGCTGGCCATGCCTTCAGCCACCCTTACTCTACGCTCTGAATTTCCATCCCTATTACTCTTGGTTTCTCTTTCTTAAAATCTATCACTCTAACCAAGATTTTGGTCATCCTTCATAACATCCCCTACTTAGGCTTCGCTTTTATTTTTTCTTCTTTATACTTTCTGAGAAGTGCTTTGGGTGTATTTACCACATTAAGGATGTTATCTAAATGCAAGTTGTTTATTTTTATTCTTTCACGGGATGTGGGCATCACTGAAGGCCAGCATTTGTTGACCATCCCTAATTGCCCTTGAGAAGGTGGTGGGGAGCTACCTTTTTGAACCGCCACAGTCCATGTGGTGTAGGTACACTCAGTGCTGCTGGGAAGTGAGTTCCAGGGTTTTGATCTGGTAACAGTGAAGGAATAGCGATGTAATTAGGAAGGTGTGTGACTTGGAGGGGAACCTGCAGTGGTGGTGTTCCCATGCCTCTGCTGACCTTGTCCTTCTAGGTGGCAGAGTTCACAGGTTTGGAAGGTGCCATCAAAGGAGCCTTGGTGAGTTGTTGCAGTGCATCTTGTAGATGGTACACACTGCTGCCACTGTGCATCGGTGATGAAGGGAGTGGACAATTCAGTTGGTAGATGAAGTGCCGATCAAGTGGGCTACTTTGTCCTGGGATGGTGATTAAGCTTCTTGAGTGTTACTGGACTGCACTCATTCAAGCAAGTGGAGAGTATTCCATCACACTCCTGACTTGTGTCTTGTGGGTGGTAGACAGGCTTTGGGGTAGTCAGGAGGAGAGTTATTCACCTCAGGTTTCCCAGCCTCTAATCTGCTCTTGTGGCCACAGTATTTATATGGCTGGTCCAGTTCAGTTTCTGGTCAAGAGTAACTGCAACAAACCCCCCCACCCTGCCCCACCCCACCATCACCCAGGGTGTTGATAGTGTGGGACTGAATGAAGATAATGCCTTTGAATGTTATGGAGAGATGGTTAGAATCTCTCTTATTGAGAAAATAATTGACAGGCACTTGTGCGGTGCAAATGTTACTTGCCACTTAGCTCAAGCCTGAATGTTATCCAGGTTTTGCTGCATATTGGCACAAACTGTTTCAGTATCTGAGGATTTGCGAATGGTAGTGAACATCTGCAAATATCCCCAATTTTGGCCTTACAAGAGTAGAAAGGTCATTGGTGAAGCAGCTAACGATGGTTGGGCATAGGACACTACCCTGAGGAACTCCTGCAGTAATGTCCTGGTACTGAGGTGGTAGGCCTCCGAAACCATCTTCTTTGCTGGGTACAACTCCAACCAGTGAAGATTTTTCCCTGATTCCCATTGACTTCAGTTTTGCTCAGACTCCTTGATGCCACGCTCGGTCAAATGCTGCCTTGATGTCAAGGGCAGTACCTTGCAACTCCCCTTTTGAGTTCAGCTCTTTTGTCCATGTTTGGACGAAGACTGTAATGAGGTCAGAAACCAGTGTCCCTGATAGAACCCAATCTGAGCAGCTATGCTGTTTAAGTGCTGCCTGATAACATTGTTGACTTTTCCAAACTTTGCTGATGATTGAGAGGGTGGTAATTGGCTGTTTAAATGTGTCCTGCTTTTTGTGGGCAGGACATACCTGGGCAATTTTCCACATTGTCAGGTAGATGCCAGCGTTGTAGCGATACTGGAACAGCTTGGCTACAGGGTGCAGCTAGTTTTGAAGCTCAAGTCTTCAGTACTACTGCTAAAATGTTGCCAGGGCCCAAAGCCTGTTATGTATCCAGTGCCTTCAGCCCTTTTTTGATATCATGTGGAGTGAATCAAGTTAGCTAAAGGCTGGCTTCTGTGATGCTGGGGACCTCAGGAAGTGGCTAAGGTAGGTTGCCTACTTGGCACTTCTGGCTGATGATGTTTGCAAATGCTTCAGCTTTGTCTTTTGCACTGATGCGCTGGGCTCCCCATCATTTAGAGCTGGGATATTTGTGGAGCCTCCTGCTCCTCCTGTTTGTTGTTTAATTGTCCACCACCATTCATTATTGACGTGCAGGATCTCAGAGCTTTGATATGATCCGTTGATTGTGGGATCGTTTAGCTCTGTCTATCGCCCGCTGGTTCCGCTGTTTGGCATGTAAATAGTCCTGTGTTGTAGCTTCACCAGGTTAACAGCCTTTTTTAGGTACCCCTGGCATGTCCTCCCATGCTCTTCAATGAACCAGGGTTGATATTTTGGCTTGACGTAATGGTAGAATGAGGGATATGCCAGGCTGAGGTTACAGATTATTGCTGAATATAATTTTGCTGCTGATGACCCACAGTGCCTCATGGATACCTAGTTTTGAGCTGTTGGATCTGTCCTGAATCTATCCCATTTAGCACAGTGGTAGTGCCACATAACATGATGAAGGGTATGCTTAGTGTGAGGGTAGTACTTGGTCTTCACAAGGACTGCATGGTGATCACTTGTACCTATACCTAACGGACAGATGCATCTGAGAAAAAGTGGATTGATGAGGATGAGGCCTAGCGGGTTTTTCCCTCTTGTTGGTTCCTTCACTACCTGCCATGGGCCCAGTCTGGCATATATGCCTTTCAGGATTCAGATAGCTCAGTCAGTAGCAGTGCTACCGAGCCACTCTTGGTGATGGACATTGAAGTCCCCCATCTAGAGTAAATTCTGTGCCCTTGCCACCTATAATGTTTCCTCTAAGTGGTGTTCAACATGGAGGAGTACTAATTCATCAGTTAAAGGAGGGGAATAGGTGGTAATCAGTGGGCATTTTCCTTGTCCACATTTGACCTGAGGCCATGAGATTCATGGTGTCCAGAGTCAATGTTGAGGACTCCCAGGGCAATTCTGTTCCAACTGTATACCACTGTGATGCCAGATCTGCTGGTCAGTCCTTCTGGTGGGACAGGACATAACCAGGGGCAGTGATGATGGTGTCTGTGACATTGGCTGTAAGGTATGATTCAGTGAATGTGACTAAGTCAGACTGTTATTTAACTCATTAGCCCTCCCAATTTTGGCACAAGCCCCCAGAAGTTACGATGGAGGAGTTTGCTGGATCAACAGGTTTTGGTGTGCCGTTTTCATTGCCAAGTGGTCCATCCAGTTTTATTACTTTTTGACTTTTCTGTAGCTGTTTGGTACAACTGAGTGGCTTGCTAGGCCATTTCAGAGGGCATCTGAAGAGTCAACCATATTTCTGTTGTTGCCCAATATTCGGGAACTCCCTACAGCTGAACAGATAGAAATCCGTACCTCACTCAACAAACAGGAACACTGCACATTATTAAAGTAATCCTTAGATTGCTAATCACCAAGGTCTCTGCATGGTTATACATACACATTATTAGCGGTTTCCATTGAAAACTTCAACCTTTAACTGTGATACATGAGAAAACCTGAAATGGAGGTGCAACCAATTTCTTTCTTGATCAGTCATGTCTGCAGAAGTGAGCTCACCAATGGTTCAAGTTTTATTCTGTTGACATAGAAGTCCATTAGCATCATATAAAGCATGTTTGGACTGTGTTATGGCTAACAATGTAATGCCTATAGGCAGGGTGTTCTTACCCTCAGTACGTTTCAAACAGCTGCAATCCTTCTCTTATCAAAAATCAAATTTTATACACTGCCAAGTGAACCACACCCGCTGCAGATTCCATAGCTGCACTCCTGAGTACTGTACATGTATTGTCAATATGTGTAGGGCATATGAAGCAAATGAATGTAGCCTAGAGCCCCAAGGGGAGAGGCATTAAGATTGGGGATGTACAAGGGTGTACAAGCCAAACATCCACACAAACAAGACAAATAGAAAAAAAAAGTGAATGACAGAAAGAAAAAAGATGGCCTTGCAGACCAAGATCACCATATAAACAGGGCATATGTTATGTCGTACATGGGCATCCCTTGCACCGAAACTGTGCCAATCACCATAAACCTGTTGGGTGTCAATCACCCCAAACCTCAGCTACTGTTTCTGTGACAACTCAGCCTTTTCAGTATATGCTCCGTAGATTGTTGAAGAAATATGACCCAGCTGAATACATTTCAGGTGGTTAACCTGTTAATATTTTTCTCACCGTATCCAATTGTTTGATCTTGGTAACAAATGTCATAATGCATCAGACCAAAGAAAACAGTTTCTAAGTTTAAGAACTCAGAGGTATGTTCCACTATTAGTTTAGATTTGAGGTATTCATACATGTTGCTAACCAAAACCACTACAAAAAAAGAATACCAACTACGCTTAGATAAAACCATGGACCTTCCTGTGATCACAGCTTAAATTCAGTTTATATATCACCTGATTCATATGCAGCCATAAAATTTTATGTTCAAATATGTGGTAAAATCTTATTCTGGAAGACACCACCCTCCTGCTCAAACAGTTCGGACAATTCTCTGCTCTCAAATTCACTGAGCTCATATGTTCCAGTGATAGAACACTGCCCTCTACAACAGTTCTAGTGGCGCAGCAATGTTCACATGCAAAGAGGCAGATTCCACAATCTTACATCATAAAACAGGGAAAAGTAGGGAACAGAAATCTCCATAAATAAAACAGTGTTGCAGCAAGAAAGCAGACATTCTATTCCAGATGAGCTGATATGGGGAGTTATTCGTATTCCAGGCATTTTGTGTGTTTTGTGGTTATGTGAGGCAACTGTTTTGTCTAATAACGCATAGCATTAAATATGAAAATGTATACATCAGGGAAAAAAAATAACAGAATGTTTTCACACAGCTGCTACAGTAAGCTCACTTAGAAAGACACTCAAATCAGCAGGAAATTGCACATTGATGAGAATCTAACCAAAAGCTGAAACCATCAAACATGGGTCAGTAGTTCAGATAAAACAAGCTCTGTGGCAAATTTAATTATATTTTTTCCTCCCACTCTGAGGTACAATATCAGATGCATAGCAAATGAGTCAGAGATGTAAAGTGGCTTTTTCTTTTAGGTCCCAGGACTTTCGGACAACACTTGCATTGAACAAATGGCAATGAAAATTATTACGGCCAATGTGTTATGAGTAGTCATTCACTACAGTATATTCTACAGTAAAATACAGCTTACGTGATTAATTCTACGTTTCTTCCAGACTGCATAGCATAATTGCCAACGGAGTTAAGTTCTCCCACCCTGAGCTGGCAGCACAGCAACTTTTGCTAAGGGCTGCTACATTGAAAAATGTATTCTGGTTTGTACCAGTCCGTGTTCATTCCAGGGCCTGCCATCTTCATAACTTGTATTGTAAGTTGTTACTGAAGAGGAAAGCAGTCCTGTATTAATAAGTGACTTCATTTCTCAGACCTTCCCTGGTCAACAGCCTTGAAATTCATTAGCCTTGCTCCAAGGAAATAGTTTTGATAATTTAAGAAGCTGGTGTGTAACTTCAGCTAACCCCAAGCCTAGTTTTAACTGCTGTTTACAGTTGTATGAGGATATTTCCTTGTGTTAAGAGAGAAGGGACTGACTCTCTACCCTCAACCAACAAGAAAACCAGTGCTGAGTGAATGCTGCTGCCAGTCCTGAATAAGAGCCAATACTTGCAATACTGAAACACCACAGAGACAGTGGCAGCCTCAATACACAAGCAAGAAGTTGCAGCACTGAATGATCAAACTCAGGTACAAATGCTGTTTTCACCTTGTGTGCACACAATGGCTATTTTTTGGGGAGGGCAGGGATGGAGAGTGGGAAGGAGAAGATGATTTTCAGAATTTAAAGCCTTTCATTGCTCTAGATTCCAAAATATGACTGTCATATGTACCAACAGAGCAAAGATGATGAGCTGCATCACAGCTCATCTGATAACGTGGCTGGAGATTGCAAAGATCCCAGCTGTAAATCTCAGTAGCGATGCTCACTCACTAGGACTATTTTCAAGATGTACATGGGTAGCTCACAAATGATAGGTAGCGGGTTTTGACTACTGAGATGTAAAGTTCCAATGCAACATGCTATCCATAGTCCAGCCACTACAGTATTGCCAGAGGCGCAAAAGTGGCTATTTATACAGGCTCTGATTGTTATATTACAGCACCTCCTACATACAGGAAACTGTCTTAAAAAAGATTGTGTTCACCGTCTTGCAATGTGTCACCTAGGAATCATAAAGAAAACAAAACCATATCCTCTTTTCTAACACTGAGCACATTCTGCCTCTGCTTCTAATGTATTCGTCACTTCAAAAATAGAGAACTGAAAAGCAAGGCACTCATACATTTTACTCAGACCTGCCTGTTTTTGACGCATCTACTGTTTGAAAGAAAACTTGCATGCAATAAAAATCAAGACCCCAGAGCAGCATTTTTAATCGGTGCTCTCCACTGTCCCATGCACAGCCTTATTACTATCAAGGACAGATGGTGACTGGTAGCTGTAAAGAAACAGGCTTTTGTTGGAGAGGGAATACTATAAAAGGCAAAGCGGGCATTGTGCAACTTTAAATACAGCCAACATATCCCAAGAACAAGTTTCATGCTACAACAGATTCTTGATTTCCATAAGAAGTTTTCCAAGACAGCAGCAGACTAGGAACTCATCCAAATGCACCATCCCCAAGACAGCCAGAGATGAAGCACAGCTGTGATTAGTTGAGGTTTGATCACTATATTCTCTCTAAATCACTTCAGCACTGATACAAATCTTCAAGTATTCACTCCCAGCTTATTCAAGCACACACTGTAGTGTACTGGCTCCTGGAATGAAGATCTCAGAAGTACGCTGCCCCATTGTCTGCAGCTCACTGCCCCAACTTGAGCCAGTGAGCCCCAGCTGGCGGTAAAGCATATCCAACCTGGTAAAGCCTCTGGACTACACTGTTTTTTTCCAAGGTCCGACTCCTCTCCTGCTGAACTTCCTCGACTGTGTACCGGAAACCAGTATTTCCAACACCTGCCCAAACACCTTCAAGGCAGCCCCTATCACATTACTATATATAAGAAAGATAAACATCCCACAACACATTCATGACAAAGACCCATATCTCTCCTCAATGCTGGTTATAAAATATTTGCCAAGATTTTAGTCTCCAGACTTGATGCAGTCTTAGGGGAATAATCCACATAAAACAAACAGAATTTATAAGCTTCTTATATACCACTGGAGGAGTACACATTCTGAATCACCACTGCAATAGCAGTGTCATGCTTTGTATTCTCCCATGATGAAAAGATATTTGATTGGGTGGAGTAGAAACTTGTCTTTGCAGCACTCATGGCCTGTATTAACACATTCAGGAAGTGAATCACAAGCCTGTATCACCCACAGCCTTCAACACAATGTGCACCAATTGCCTCAGTTCCCCTACAGTCCTCTGAGAGATCAGACAGAGATATCTTCCAGTGACCCTCCTCTGCCTAGCGTCATAAATCCTCTGGTAACATGCATCAGTGAACCTAGCATCCATGATACAGGCAGAAAGAACTTTACACAAAATAAGTCTGTGCGCTGACTACATACCAGTAGGCATCATCAACCAGACTAGTTCTCTCTCCAACATCTTTCATTTCAGGTGCAAACTCAGCTACTCTAAACACAAGATATCTTCATACAAATATCGAATCCTATCCTTTCATAAAGGATCCAATTTTAAATATCTGGGTGTACATGAACACAGAAGCTATCCTATACGAAGGAAGCTTCGCCCTGCCCACTGCTAAGCAATATACACAGCAGTAACTAGGTAGAGCTACCTAATTACTTCTGATTAGACTGATTACAATGTAGGTGAGAATCTTCCAAAGTCACTTCCACCCATTGGATGTTGATCTCCATTCTCCCTCACTCCCTAAATGGCTAAGCAGCTGTTGTTGATAGTGATGTGAGATCAAGAACTCAACAGCAAGCAAATAGTTAACAAACACAAATTTGGTCCCATTACACCTTGCTACTCACTTCAGTTTCACATGCACCATTTGTTGCTTCCTTCACGCACACAATAACTACCTCCATCTAGAACAGAAAAGCTGTTCTACAGTGTTAAGATTTTCTTTAGCATACTCAGCAATTCAAGTAGTTTGTCAGAATTTATTGAGCAACTCAACTTCTTTCCAACAATGACACAGCTCACACAATCCTATGCTGCCAGAAGGAACTGCCAGCTTCAGTCATTACATAATATTCAGGTGTACACTTGAAATGATTTCAAAGTGATATGGGGTTTAAAGAAATGTAATTTGATACATAAAGGAATATTTCTTGTGCATGTGACAGTAAGAGATTGTTGAAGTTCATAGTGCTTGGCAAATATCTCTATATGTATGTTCAGATTTTATCCCATGTGACAAACTTTTCCAATCTATGATCACCTGGGGCGCCTATAGCTCCACACCAAGTGGAATGCCTGGGGTGGCGGCTGTGGCTAAGGGCGGTGCGTCCTGCAAGGCATCGAAGCAGTCACCAAGCCACCGCCGAAGATACGGATGAAATCTCACAAGCAGAGCTATTCCACTTACGTGTACATGGGGCTGACCCAGGTCTACCCTTCCACCAGGATCTCATGAGTGTTATGAACTCCTACGTTGTCGACATTTGAGCGTATTGCCTCCAGGGTCTTGCACCTCATTCACTACAAACAAGCGCCACACCATCTCAGCCAGAGAGATCCAAAGCGCTGTCTGCCTCATGCTGCCAGGGGAACTGGCCAAACATGCAGTCTCCGAAGGCACGAAAGCGGTCACCAAATACACTAACTCCTTTTAGGTCGCTCATTCTAAAGATTGTAGCTCCACACCTTTCAAAGGGGTGGGCAATAAACATGGTCTTGCCAACAATGCACACTTCAAAGGTCAAAAATAAACAGCAGTACACCTTAAGAAGTAGCATGAGAGACATGACAGTGGGAGTGAATACTTGAGTAGCAGTGGGCAGGAGGCTGGTTAGTGGGACAAAGAACTGTAATTGATACGTTAACAGGTAATTAGCTAGTTGCGTCAAATATCAAATGAACTGTGAGCAAATCAAAAAGTAGCAAAAAATTCAAAAAGCACAAGTAACGAGCAGAAAACAGCAATCAAGTCTCATATTTTTTCCCAAAGGTATCAATCATAAATGTAATTGTTGCTGGAAATGGAAATAAAAACAGAAAATGCTGCAAATAGTCAGGTCAGGCAGCATCTATGAAGAGAGAAACATTAAATCTTTTAGGTCAATAACCATTTGACTGATGAGTTCGAATATTTTTTCCCCATGAATTAAAATAAGCCAGTATGCTGATTATATTACCAGTAGGTGTAATCAACCTGGTCACTTCTCTCCAGCACCTTTGAAAGAAAATTCCAGTGTAAACTCAGCTCCTCTAAGTCAAAAGGCATGTCCTTCACACAGAATGTCCTCATACACTTATAGGAATCCAATCCCATACTTATGCAAGGAGATCCTGTGTGAGGTAATAATCTCTTCAGTTTTCAATTGTCTTTTTCACACTAGTCAATGTATACAGCTACAAATTATGGGGAGGCAGTGAGGTACTGGTAATGTCACTAGACTAGCAATGTAGAGGCCCAGGCTAATGCCCAGGAGATATGGTTTCAAATCCCACCACGGCAGCTGGTGGAATTTAAAGTCAATTAATAAACATGGAATTAAAAGTTAGTAACCATGAACCATCGTTAATTGTTGTAAAAACACATCTGGTTCATGAATGCCCTTAGGGAAGGAAATTTGTCTTCCTTATCCGGTCTTGCCTCCATCTGATTCCAGGCCCACAGCAATGTGGTTAACTCTTAAATGCCATAGAACCATAGAAAAGTTACAGCAGAGGAGGCCACCATTCGGCCCATCTTGTCCATGCCAGCTCGAGGACACCCAGGAGCCCTTTCTAATCCCACCTTCCTGCACCCAGCCCATTGCCCTGCAGCCAACAGCACTTAAAGTGCAGATCCAGGTACTTTTTAAAAAGAGTTTAGAGTTTCTGCCTCTACCACCAACTTGGGCAGCGAATTCCAGACACCCACTACCCTTTGCGTTAAAAAGTTCTTTCTCATGTCCCCCCTACACCTTCTGCCACTTATCTTGAATCTATGAAATGGCCTAGCAAATCACTCAATTGTATCAAACCACTACAAAGTCTAAAAGGAATGAAACCCAAAGCTCACTGGAAACAACAACAGCACACTCGTATCATACAGACAGTGCCCAGACACCACCATCACCATCCCTGGGAATGTCCTGTCCCACCAGAGATGGCGGCACAGTGGCACACAGTCAAGAGGGAGTTGTCCTGGAAGTCCTCAACATTGACTTTGGACCCCATGAGTTTCCTGGCTCAGGTCAAACATGCACAAGCTCCCCATCCCCATTCAACTGATTAATCAGTATACCACCATGTGGAAGGAGCACTGAGGGTGGGCAAGGGCACAGCATGTACTCTGGTTGGGGACTTAAAAGTCCATCACCAAGAGTGGCTCAAAAGTGCCACTAATGACCCGACTGGCCAAATCCTAAAGGACATGATTGCTGTAGCGGGCTTGCGGCAGGTAGCGAGGGAACCAACAAGAGGGAAAAACCAACTTGGCCTCATCCTCACAAATATACTTGTCACCGATGCATCTGTCCATGACAGTACTGGTAGGAGTGACTACCACACGAGCCTTGTGCAGTGTTCCACACTCACATTGGGAAGGCACTCCATTGTGTTGTGTGGCACCGCGTTAAATGGGATAGCTTCAGATCTAGTAACTCAAAATGAGGCACGGTGGGCCTCAGCAGCAGCTGAATTGTATTCAACCACAATCTGTAACCTTATGCATCTGCAGTATTTTGCTTTTATCTACAATCTTATGGCCCAGCATATCCCCCACTCTACCATTACCATCAAGCCAGGGATCAGCCTTGAGGTTCAATGAAGAATGCAGGAGGGCATGCCAGGAGCAGTACCAGGCATACCTAAAAATTAGGTGTCAACCTGGTGAAGCTACAACTCAGGTCTACTTGCATGCCAAATAGCAGAAGCAACATGCGATAGACAGTGTTAAGTGATCCCACAACCAACAGATCTGATTTAAGCTCTGCAGTCTGGCCACAGCCTGTTACGAATGGTGATGGACAATTAAACAACTAACTGGAGGAAGAGGCTCTGCAAATATCCCCATCCTTACTGATGAGGAAGCCCAGCACATCAGTGTAAAAGACAAGGCTGACGCATTTGCAACCACCTTCAGCCAGAAGTGCCAAGTGGATGATCCATTTTTGGCATCCTCGAGGTTTCCAGCATCACAGGTGCCAGTATTCTGCCAATTCGATTCACTCCACGTGATACCAAGAAACTGCTGGATACTGCAAAAACTATGAGCCCTGAAAACATTCCGGCAATAGTACTGATGCTTGTGCTCCGGAACTAGCCGTGCCCAGCTGCTCCAGTACAGTTACAGCACTAGCAACGTGGAAAATTGTCCAGGTATATCCTGTCCACAAAAGGCAGGACAAATCCAGCCCAGCCATTTACAGCCCTGTTGATCATAAGCAAAGCGATGGAAGGAATCAACAATGCTATCAAGCAGTGCTTACCCGCCAATACCCTCCTCACAGACACCCATTTTGGGATCAGCCAGGGTCACTCAGCTTCTGACCTCATTTACATCCTTGGTTCAAACATGAACAATAGAGCTGAATTCAAGAAGTGAGGTGAGAGTGAATGCCTTAGACATCAAGGTCGCATTTGACGGAGTGTGGCATCAAGCAGCCATAGCAAAGCTGGAGCCAATGAGAATCGGGGGAAAACTCTCCACTGGTTGGAGTCATTCTAACACAAAGTAAGATGGTTGTGGGTGTTGGGGGTCAATCATCTCAGTCCTAGGACATTGCTGCAGGATTTTGTCAGGGTAGTGACCTAGGCCCAGCATCTCCATTTGTTTCAGCAATAAATTTGCCTCCACCATATGACTGAAATGGGGATGTTCGCTGATGACTGGTCAATGTTGAGCACCATTCATGACTCCTCAGATACTGAAGCAGTCCGTGCCCATATGCAGTAAGGCCTGGACAACATTCAGGCTTGGGCTGACAAGTGGCAAATAACATTCACATCACACAAGCGCCAAGGCAGTGACCATGTCCAACAAGAGAGAATCAACAATCTCCCCGTGACATTCAATGGCATTATCATCACTGAATTCCCCATTGTCAATTTCCTGGGGGCTACTGTTAACCAGAAACTGAACTGGACCAGCCGCATAAATACTGTGGCAACAAGAGCAGGTCAGAGGTTAGGAATTCTGCAGCAAATAACTCGCCTTGTGACTCCCCAAAGCCTGTCCACCAACTACAAGGCACAGGTCAGGAATGTGAAGGAATACTCACACTTGCCTGGATGAGTGCAGCTCCAACAACACTCAAGAAGCTTGACATCATCCAAGGGAAAGCAGCCAACTTGACTGGCACTCCACCCACCATCTTCAACATCCTCTCCCTCCACCACCAATGCACAGCAGCAATAGTTTGTACCATCTACAAGATGCACTGCGGCAACTCATCAAGGTTCCTTCAAGAGCACCTCCCAAACCTGAAACCTCTGTGACCTAGAAGGACAAGGGTAGCAGATGCATGGGAACACCACCACTTGCAAGTTTCCCTCCAAGCCACACATCATTCTGGCTTGGAACTATATTGCTGTGCCTTCACTGTCACTGGATCAAAACCCTAGAACTCCCTTCCTAACAGCACTGTGAACGAACCTACATTAGTTGGACTGTGGTGTTCGAAGAAGGCTGCTCACTAATACCTTCTCAAGGGCAATTAGGGATGGACAGTAAATGGTGGCTGAGCCAGCAATGCCCACATCCTGTGAAAGAATAAAAACAAACATGAAAATGTATAGTCTCAAGAACTATAAATCGCTAAATTACCAATATAATTGGACTTTTGTATTGCTTGCAACTTGCTTCACTGTGTCTGCCATTCTGTTTGGAGCTTTAGTTTTAGATTTAAACTGGATCTTGGATGCTGGAGATTTCCAGCTGCTCGGGACAAATTCTGCACAAGACAGACAGATGCATCATGGAAACAAGGTTTCACACTGTTCCTGTCAAAGCAGGGCAATCCATGTCATAAGACAATCAGGCAGAAAAACATGGAGGAGTTGCAGCAAATCTTGTGTCTCTTAGAGAGAAAGCAAGAGAGTTATAGCTTTCACCATCCTTTTATGAAACTGCAATGCCCAGTTCTACTACAACAATCAGGTAAAACATTTACAATGAATTGTGATTTGTAAATGCTCATTTTTTTTCAGCATTTTATGTAGTTTAATGTCTTAAGCACAAATTTTGAACTAACAATTCTTTATCATCCCTGAGGGGGCCAATGTTTGCTCAACAGGGTCAAAAGGAGATGTTTATGAGTTACTTTGATGCTGGCCTCACATGTGGCTGGAGTCATTAGTTACCCAAGTTCAGTCTAGAGTTCAGGCACTGGTCTCTAGAGTCTCAACAATGGAAGAAACTTTTCTGGGCAATGTTTAAAGAAAGCTTCAGCAAAGCTACAAGATCCACTTTGGCACTTAGGAGAGAGAATATACTCTTTAGAATTGTTTAGAAATTTGTGGAGAGAAACAGAAATTGTTCCAAAAAGGGAAGACGGAAAAGCAGGCGAAAAAATAAAGTGCTTGCATCTTAAGCAGTTATTGCAAATGGATCACGGAACTAAAAAAGATTATGTAAACATAGGAAGGCATTTTGTGGGAGGGGTGAGAGACAAAGTTGCTTACATCGCAGCAATAAATAACATTAAAACATATCTGGTATCTGGATACTTCAGTCCCAGTAAAGTGCTTTCACCTTACCTCAATCATGTATTATATCAATTTGCTGTGGATAAACTACTGTAATATTTAGGTTACAATGTTATGGCAATCAGAAACTGCACGTTTGGCCAGAGCCTGCCCATGAGCAATAGCATGGGAGATCTCATTTGTAAGAGCATAACTGGCAACATTTATTTTTTTGAAAAGAAAAAGAGGCAGAAAAAACAACCAAACAAGAATTAAAAACACAGTGAATGCAGATATCAACATCAGGGTTCCTTCCTGTGATGATACATTTCAGGAATAAATTAAAGCTTCAGATAAAATAAACAAATACAAAATGACTACAGACCACTCAGCTCATCAAATATGCTCTTTACAACAATTCCGAATGGTCTGTCCTGTTCATTATGACTGACCACCACTCGCGCCAAAATAGCTTACTCATCGCAAACTAAGGATCAAACGTGGAACTTCCCTGACCTCCATGCCACACCAAAGGACATTGTTTGTTTACCCACAGGTAATGGAAATGATGCAGCTTTTGAAACAAAAAGTGAATTGGTGAGAGGTATAGGTGGGAAAATTCTTCAAATAACTAGTCTTAACTTTGCATACATCCCCTCATTCTTATCATCCAAGTCCAAGTCAAATAATTATTTTATATCTGCATTGTGCACACAGGAAGTGTCATCACAGAACAGCAGGTAGGCAACTGGTTGGTGAGATTAATGTTGCCTTTTATTTCCCATTTTAAGTTAGGGCAGAGAGTTAAACTAAGAGATTCAGTTAGTGGTCTAATAAGTTTTACATTTGGTAAGTTTTAAGTAGACTCCAGGTGCTACACACTAGTGAATGCAGAAATAAGAGGACAATGCAGCTGAGTGGTTGGAGAGATGGTAGATTCCTGGGGCACTGAGACCAGTTCTAGGGCAGGTGGGATCTATACAAACCAGACAGTTTGCACCTCAACAAGGCTAGAAACAATGTTGTGGCAGGTTGGTTTGCTAGTGCTATAGGAGACAGTTTAAAGTTCATTGAATAAGGCAGTTAAGCTGAGGGCACAGACAAGCACTTGGAAATACAATCTCATTGTTGTTACAGAAACAGGGCTTAAAGAGCAGAAACAAGGCCTCAATAGTCCTGATTACAGGGCTTTCAGATGGACTAAAGGAGATAAAAAAGGCGGCAGGGTGGCAATAATGGTTAAAGAAACAATCATAGCTGTGAGGTGGGATGATATGCTAGAAGGAGCATCCAATGAGGGCATATGGGTTGAACTGAGGAACAATAAAAGAGCAGTCACATTGTTGAGAACATATTATATGCTATATATAATAACACATAATACACCGATTACATTTAGATTTAACTGTTGAGTGCATAATTAAGGTGGTTTCAGATATTATGAAAATTGTCTATCCGGTTGATAGTGAGGAAAAAAATCTGTAGGCTGCAGGAGGATATCAATGGACTGGTCAGGTGGGCAGAAAAGCAGTAAATGAAATTCAAATCAGAAGAATGTGTAAGGTAATTCATTTGGGGAATGCATACAAGGCAAGGGAATACACAGAAGTGTAGAGGAACAGGGGGACCTTACAGTGCACATTCACAGATCCTTGAAGGTTTTTTTTTATTCATTCATGGGATGTGAGCTTCATTAGCTGGGCCAGCATTTATTGCCCATCCCTAGTTGCCCTTGAGAAGGTGGGGTGAGCTACCTTCTTCAACTGCCGCAGTCCATGTGGTGTAGGTATACCCACAGTGATGTTAGGAAAGGAGTTCCAGGGTTTTGACCCGGCGACAGTGAAGGAATGGTGATATATTTCCAAGTCAGGATGGTGAGTGACTTGGGGGGAAAAATTCCAGGTGCTGGTGTTTCCAACTATCTGCTGCCCTTGTCCTTTTAGGTGATAGTGGTCGTGTGTTTGGAAGGTGCTGTCTAAGAAGCCTTGGTGAATTCCTGCAGTGCATCTTGTAAACGGTACACACTACTGATACTGTGCATCGGTGGAGGAGGGAGTGAATGTTTGTGGATGTGGTGCCGATCAAGTGGAGTGTTTTGTCCTGGATGGTGTCCAGCTTCTTGAGTGTTGTGGGTGCTGCACTCATCCAGGCAAGTGGGGAGTACTCCATCACATTCCTGACTTGTGCCTTGTAGATGGTGGACAGGCTTTGGGGAGTCAGGGGGTGACTTACTGATCACACGATTCCTAGCCTCTGACCTGCTCCTGTAGCCACAGTATTTATATGGCTAGTCCAGTCCAGTTTCTGGTCAATGGTAACCCCCAGAATGTTGATAGTGGAGGATTCAGTGATAGTAATGCCATTGAACATCAAGGGGTGATGGTTGGATTCTCTCTTGTTGGAGATGGTCATTGCCTGACACTTGTGTGGCGCAAATGTTACTTGCCACTTGTCAGCCCAAGCCTGGATATTGTCCAAGTCTTGCTGCATTTGGATATGGCTGCTTCAGTATCTGAGGAGTCGTAAATCATGCAATCATCAGCAAACATCCCCGCTTCTGACCTTACAATGGAAGAAAGGTCGTTGATTAAGCAGCTGAAGATGGTTGGGCTGAGGACACTACCCTGAGGAACTCATGCAGTAATGTCCTGGAACTGAGATGACTGACCTCCAGCAACCACAACCATCTTCCTTTGTGCTAGGTATGATTTCAACCAGCAGTTTTCCCCTGATTCTCATTGACTCCAGTTTTGCTAGGGTTCCTTGATGCCACACTCGGTCAAATGCTGCCTTGATGTCAAGGGCAGTCACTCTCACCTCACCTCGGGAGTTCAGCTCTTTTGTCCGTGTTTGAACCAAGGCCAGGAGGTCAGGAGCTGGGTGGCCCTGGTGGAACCCAAAATGGGCATCAGTGAGCAGGTTATTGTTAAGAAAGTGCCTCTTGATAGCACTGTTGATGGCCCCTTCCATTACTTTACTGTTGGAGAGTAGACTGATGGGGCGATAATTAACCAGGTTGGATTTGTCCTGCGTTTTCTGTACAGGACATACCTGGGCAATTTTCCACATAGCTGGGTAGGTGCCAGTGTTGTAGCTGTACTGGAACAGCTTGGCTAGGGGCATGGCAAGTTCTGGAGGACAAGTCTTCAGTACTATTGCCGGAATATTGTCAGGGCCCATAGCCTTTGCAGTATTCAGTGCCTTCAGCCATTTCTTGATATTACATGAAGTGAATTGAATTGGCTGAAGACTGGCCTCTGTGATGCTGGGGACCTCTAGAGGAGGCCAAGATGGATCATGCACTCGGCAGTTCTGGCAGAAGATTGTTGTGAATGCTTCAGCCTCATCTTTTGCACTGCTGTGCTGGGCAGGACAGGTAGATAAGGTGGTTAAGAAGGCATCTAGAATACTTTTCTTTATTGGCCAAGGCATAGAGTACACGAGGTTATACTAGAACTGTTAGCTAAAAACATTAGTTAGGTCACAGCTTGAGTGCTGCGTACAGTTCTGGTCACTGCATTACAGGAAGGGCATGATCCCACTAGAGAGGGTACAGAGGAGATTTACTAGGGTAAAATCAGGGATGGAGTATTTTAGCTATGAAAAAAAGTAACTGAGATGAGATGAATTTTGAATTTCCTTTGTTCAACCATCAAAGGGCATTCAAAGTACATCTCACAGCTGATTTATTTCAAGTCAGTAATCCTTCTGAAGCCACCAGAGAAAGATAGGCAGAAGATTCCAGGAAAAGTTAGAAGTCAACTACCAGTTAATGTTATTGTCTTGCTTCAGATACAATTTGAACTGAATGAAAGGCTAAAAAGCACAACTGTTATTCTATATATATATATTCTAGGAGAGAACAGTTAAGTTTATATATTGCAATTTGGGTTTATCCTTTAAAGCTGATTAATTTGGTTGCTAGTTCTTAGCTTAAATCACTATCTAATAGAGTGTTTACAGCTTTCCAAAGCCAAAGAAATCACACGAAGACATGCAATATACCCAGTAAGTTAAAATACAATTTCTGTTTGATCCCTGGGCTTGTTAGAATCACTGAAGTGTTTGCAAGTACAGTCACAGTCCAGTTTACAGGAGGCATGGCTTGCTTAGAGACACTTTGTTCTTTGGTGTTGAACGAGGAAAAGATTAGAAGTAAAGCCTAAAATCTAATAGACACCCATGATGTTGGGTCTCCAAGTGGCAATCTATTTGCACATTCTGTGCAATCTTCCAAAATTGGAGAAATAATGGTAATTAATTTGCTTTCAAATCTATGACCACTTACTCTTAAATCTTAAATGCATGATCTTACCCTGAAAATCTAAGTAAGTAATACTCACTGGAATTCTTTCATTCACTCCTCTAGGAATGTCAGTCTATTTGTTAAAGGGCTACCTTTATCCTGACTATTCCTTTGCACTCTTTAGACGAACATTCCTTCCCATCCCACAAACTGTTTTTGGCAGCATGTATCAACTTGTTTCTGCTGTTGTTTATGAGTCCCAAGGTTGTGGAATCAAGAATAAAATCTTAGCTGGCATCCAATATAGTGCTGAAGAAGTGTCAGAGGTGTCATCCTTCAGATGAGAGGTAAGATATCAGACATTAGGTAGATATTAAGAGATTTAATGGCACTATTTGATTAGCCAGAATGTTCTCCTGGTGTCATTACGCACATTCCTCATTCAACCAACAACGCCAGAACAGAGTCATTGATTAAAACAAAAAAACTGCGGATGCTGGAAATCCAAAACAAAAACAGAATTACCTGGAAAAACTCAGCAGGTCTGGCAGCATCGGCGGAACTGTCGAAGGGTCATGAGGACTCGAACCGTCAACTCTTTTCTTCTCCGCCGATGCTGCCAGACCTACTGAGTTTTTCCAGGTAATTCTGTTTTTGTTTCAGAGTCACTGATTATTCATCTCATTGCAATCCATAGGACCTAGCTATGTGTAAAATGTCTGCTTTATTTGCCTTTACAACAGTACTTCTTAATAAAACTACCAAAAATCCAATTCTTTCTTTCTTGACATTTTCCCCATTGCCAATGTTAGATTAGTAAGTCCCCAGTTTCAAAGCATATTCATTCTCTGCACATTGGGAGTGTACAGATCTCGGGTACAATCCTTCCATTTATGGAGGCATTAAAAGTATTAATCATAGTATTGTTCATTTTCTTTAGAATGTCTAGGGTGTAAACCTGTTTGTCTAGATACCCTCCAGATAAATTTCTTCCCAGCAGTCTTTTCTAACTGTCACATCGATTACAGCTTCATGAGCGATTTAGCAGATTTGAGACTTGAGTCTCAAGTCTGAAATTCTCACTAATGGTTTAACACAAATGCTGCAGCTTCATTCTACCATAATATTTCTATTTAACATATTTGCTACCTATTCTGTATGTTAGGAAATTTACATTATTTTGATCCCTCATATTTATCAAGTATCTATTCCCAGCCAAATCCCGCTGATTTTTATTTTAATTATCCTCAGATTTTGCTTTACCCTTTTATAGTCATCGAATTGCACAGAAATTACAATACACAAACTGGCCATTCATTCCAACCATTCTATGTTGTTTTTTCTCATTCACATGAGCAGCAGTGCTACTCCCATATGTCCACCTAACACCATATTCCTTCACCCCCACACCACACCCACTCCAACTTTCACTTTCTAACCTATTCTTAAATGTTGACATGGTCTCTGTTTGAATCACTAACTCTGGCTGTACATTCTACAGCTTCAAAGCCCTCAGCGTAAATATGTTTCTCCTACTAAATCTCTTACATTTAATCTCATAACTAAATCCTCTTATTCTAGACTCAATCACTGGAAACAGTCTGCTTCTGACTACCCTGTCTAACCCTGTCATAATGCACTTATATAAAAATCACCCCACATTCTCCTCTCTACTGCAAACAGCCTCAATTTTTCAAATAGAAATAGAAAATGCTGAAAATGCTCAGCAAGTCCGGCAGCATCTGTGGAGGGAGAAACAGAGTTAACGTTTAAGGTTGGTGACCTTTCATAAGAACTGGGAAAATTTAGAAATGTAATAAGTTCCGCAATATTCTACTTTTCAATTAGTGCCTAATTTCTCAAACACTTTTTTGCATTTGTAAAGAAAGGCTTGCATTTATATAACATTTTTCACAACCACCAGACATCTCAAGCGCCCTTCAGCTAATAAGTACTTTTGAAGTGTAATCATTGTTGTAACATAGGAAAGGTGGCAGTCAATTTGCACACAGCGATCTTCCACAAACAGTATGTGATAATGACCAATTTTTTTTCACAATGTTGATTGAGGGATAAATATTGGCCTAGGACACCTGGAGATAGGGGAGGGTAAATCCCTGCTCCTCTTTGAAATTGTGCCTTACGGATCTTTTACATCTGCCCAAGCAGGCCTTGGTTTATGGTTTCAACTGAAAGACGGCATCTCTGACAATGCAGTGCTCCCAATACAGGACTTAAGCCTAGAACCTTGTGACTCGGAAGTGAGAGTACTACCAACTAAGCTATGACTGACACTCGTTCCTAATACCAGACAATATGCTGTCTTCTCTTTATTACTGCATCATGTTTCTTATAGGTAAAAATAGGATGTTGTGAATTCCACTGTAAAATACCTCCTGATATTTGTTCAGCTAACAGCTCCGAAAGCCTGGAAAATCTGGCCCTTGACATCCAGGAAATCCAGTCCCATTTGCACTTACCTCCTAT
This sequence comes from Carcharodon carcharias, assembly GCF_017639515.1. NCBI lineage: Eukaryota > Metazoa > Chordata > Chondrichthyes > Lamniformes > Lamnidae > Carcharodon > Carcharodon carcharias. Next base: position 55,016,851 of record NC_054479.1, on the reverse strand, counting down.
TTGTTATTTTATGCTATCTGAATTTTGTAGCTTGGAAAGTTAAAAAGGGTCGTCTTTAAGCATTGTTGCCTCATTGGTAAAAATATAAAAGCACAGCGAGTTAAAATAAATGTAAATGAATGGAAATGTAGATTTAATTTTTATAGGTGGCCCTCAAGGCTCCCTGGTACACATCTGTGTGCCACACATAGAAACTAGGAGCAGGAGAAGGCCATTAGGCCCTTCGAGCCTGCTTCACCTTTCATTATGATCATGGCTGATCATCCAACTCAACAGCCTCCTCCCACTTTCTCCCCATACCCTTTGATCCCTTTCGCCCCAAGAGCTATATCTAACTCCTTCTTGAAAACATATAATGTTTTGGTCTCAACTTCTTTCTGTGGTAACGAATTCCACAGGCTCACCACTCTCTGGGTGAAGAAATTTCTCCTCATCTCAATCCTAAATTGTCTACCCCATATCCTCTGACTGTGATCCCTGGTTCTGGACTCCCCCCCACCATCGGGAACAGCCTTCCTGCATCTACCCTGTCTAGTCCTATTAGAATTTTATAGGTTTCTATGAGATCCCCCCTCATTCTTCTAAACTATAATCCTAAGCGACTCAATCTCTCCTCATTTGTCAGTCCCACCAACCCAGGAATCAGTCGGGTAAACCTTCGCTACACTCCCTCTATAGCAAGTACACCCTCAGATAAGGGGACCAAAACTGCACACAATATTCCAGGTGTGATCTCACCAAGGCCCTGTACAATTGCAGCAGGACATCCCTGTTCCTGTACTCAAATCCTCTGGCTATGAAGGCCAACATATCATTTGCCTTCTTTACCGCCTGCTACACCTGCATGCTTACCTTCAGCGACTGGTGTACAAGGACACCCAAGTCTCGGTGCACATTCCCCTCTCTCAATTTATATATAGCCATTCAGATAAAAATTTGCCTTCCTGTTTTTGCTACCATACAGATAAGGAGTTTGAACACCCCTAACCCAGGGTTACAAACACAGTAACAAAGCACCAGGAGGTTGTCAGAGCCTACAGAATCATGCTGCTGCATAAAATAGGAGCCTACAGAACCATGCTGCTGCATACATTAGAACCCTTTGGAGGAAATGAAAAAGTTTAGAGGGATTAAATTAAGTTAGGTCCTTTCCCCCAGCCTCTCCAGTGTTAAGTTTAGTGCTTGAAAGAAGTAGCAACACAGATGTCAATCAGTTTTAATCTGCTTAAAGATCTCACAGGATATCATTTGTGTGAAGGATAAAAGACCAATATCATCTGTGCTATTCAATAACAAATTTGAATAACTTATTCAGGAATTGAGTCAAGTTTCCTTCTAGCTCACTCAGTTGCTTGATTTGCACCGGCTAATTACCTGAACAGTACATTCTTATACTGGTGCTTCAGTGCTAAATTGAGTTCCCTCCATGAGATATAATCACACTGTAAATAGAAGCATTTTCTAACTAACAGTTTAGGAAGAAACGCAAATGTAGAGGCCCAGTAGACACTGCTGACCACAACTAAACATATTATCATTGTAAAGTTGGGGTAGGGGAAAACACTGAGCTAGAAAAGTAAACAAGCTTCACTGACTTTGCTGTTGGTGTCAAAGCAGTAGTTTGAGGGTTTCTTAGTTCTCAAAGGAATATAGAGATTTCAAAAGGGTCACTCCAGACGTGTGGCCTTCTTTCTCCACAATGATGTCAAAATGAATGTTTATCTATTGTCTGGAATTGGCTTTTGATTTCAGGTCTGATAATGTCCCAGCCATTAGAGTTTGAAAGAGTTACCATCCATAATGAGGTTCTTGTCCAGGCTGACCCTCTGACTCCGCTAGAGAGGTAAGCTTATCAAGATGCAAATTACGTCCATTGTCACCTCAATGGTTCCCTTTTGAAATGGACCTGGACAATTCCAGGTGTCAGATGGGTCTGTTAACAACTCTGCAAGCATAACAAGTTTAGATCAGTGAGTCCCCTGGTTTCATGATTATAATTTCCATACAACTGGGCTTGAGATTCTATAATGATGAGGAGGTCATGTGATTTGTAGCAGACATCTCTTTGGTTCAACAGAAAGTCCATTTTAAAAATATCAAAAAACATTAATGTTTTGATAAATACAGTTTTTGATTTCTTTTCACATCTTATTGACACAACAGTATGAAAGGCAAAAAGGACCCAAATACTTAAAGCACATGAACCATTTTTTCATAACTCTCTTGTGATTTGAAGTTTTCTCCACAGCAGTCTTTTTCTATCTGGTTTAAAATTATTTTGATTTCTTGCCAACCCGCCACAAAACTGATTAAAAACAGTCACAATGTCACTGTTTCTATGTAATGTGTATCACTTTACAGATTTTTCCTATGGCACAGGTGTGAGCCATGACACAGGGGTAGCACTTTTGCTGAGTCAGCAGGTTATCAGGCTTGAGCGCAACATCTCAGCTATTCTCCAGTGCAGTGCTAAGGAAATGCTGCACTCTCAAGAGGGCTGTCTTTAGGGTGGGATGTTAAACTGAGGCTCCATCAGTCCTTTCAGGTAGATGTGAAAGATCCCATGGGATAATTTCGAAGAAAAACAGGAGAGTTCTTCCCAGTCCTGCCAATAAGTATACCTCCTCCAAAACCACAAAAACAGGTTATATGGTCATTATTATATTACTGTTTCTGGAAACTTGCTGTGCCCAAATTGTCTGCCTTGTTTTCTACAGAACATCAGTGACAGCACTTCATTAGCTGTAACAAAAACAAAAATTGCTGGAAAAACTCAGCAAGTCTGACAGCATCTGCGGAGAGGGATACAGTTGATGTTTTGAGTCAGTATGACCCTTCATCGGAACTAAGACATATAGAAATGAGATAAAATATAAGCTAGTAGAAGGGATTGGGACAGGAGAGCTCGATAGGGGGCCAGTGATAGGTTGAGACCAAGAAGAGACTGCCAAATATGTCATGGACAAAAGGACAAAGGGGTGTTGACTGTGGTGATATTATTTAATAGATGTGCTAATGGAGACATTAAGGGAAGCAAGCTAGTGGCAGATGGCCCTAATGTGGGTGGGGTGGGGGGGAAGGGATCAAAATGGGCTAAAAGGTGGAGATGAAACAATAGATTGAAATAAATTTAAAAATAGGAGGGAAGAGAAAAAATGGTTGTAAAAAAATTATAAATTATTGGAAAAAGAGGGATCGGAAAGGGGGTGAGGATGGAGGAGAGTTCATGATCTGAAATTATTGAACTCAATATTAAGTCCATAAGGCTGTAGAGTGCCTAGTCGGAAGATGAGTTGCTGTTCCTCCAGTTTGCATTGAACTTCACTGGAACATTGCAGCAGGCCATGGATGGACATGTAGGCATGAGAGCAGGATGGTGTGTTGAAATGGCAAGCAACAGGGAGATCTGGGTCATGCTTGCGGACAGACCGAAGGTGTTCCACAAAGCATGACCCAGACCTCCCTGTCGCTTGCCATTTCAACACACCACCCTGCTCTCAAGCCCACATGTCCATCCTTGGCCTGCTGCAATGTTCCAATGAAGCTCAACGCAAACTGGAGGAATATCACCTCTTCTTCCAACTAGGTACTCTACGGCCTTCCGTACTGAATACTGAGTTCAACAACTTTAGATTATGAACTCTCTCCTCCATCCCCACCCCCTTTCCGATCCCCCTTTTTCCAATAATTTATCATTTTTTTTTACAACTATTTTTTCTCTTCCCTCCTATTTTTAAATTTATTTCGAACTATTATTTCATCTCCACCTTTTAGCCTATTTCGATCCCTTCCCCCACCCCACCCGCACTAGGGCCATCTGCCACTAGCTTGCTTCCCTTAATGTCCCGTTAGCACATCTTTTAGATAATATCACCACCATCAACACCCCTTTGTCCTTTTGTCTATGACATCTTTGGCAGCCTCTTCTCAGCCCCCACCCATCACCGGCCTCTATCGAGCTCTCTTGTCCCACCCCCTTCTACTAGCTTATATTTCATCTCATTTCTATATGTCTTAGTTCTGATGAAGGGTCATACGGACTCAAAACATTAACTGTATCTCTCTCCGCAGATGCTGTCAGACCTGCTGAGTTTTTCCAGGTATTTTTGTTTTTGTTCTAGATTTCCAGCATCCGCATTATTTTGCTTTTATCTTCATTAGCTGTAAACTGCTTTGGGATGTTGAGAGGTCATGAAAGGTGCTACATAAATGCTAGTCTTTTTCTTCCAGCATTTTAAACTCTGTAAATATGCTATTCCCCTCCTTGGTTCTTCATCTTGATTATCCTTATCTCTCAGCCTCTCATACTTGGTCATGAAGCTTTGAAGAAGTGTTATAATTTAAATGTTAACCTATTTTTGTCTTTCACTGACTGACTGAGGTACACTGCTAACATGTTTGGTTTTTTTTTTAAAAGTAGCACTCTGTAGCAACTAGCTGAGGTTTCAATTTAATTGCATTGCTTGTGAGCAGAACTTGCCCATGCCATTTGCAAATTACTGGTAGAATATCCTTTATCCGAAACCCTGGGGGCTGATTGTGCTTTGGTTTTCAGATATTTTTGGTTTGCGGATCTACCGTTTTTTTGGTAGACCCAGGCCTACTTACATTACAATAGCCTAACCTTAGGCTAACTATAGTTTACAAATACTAGGTTGTTTCTCCATTTGCCAACTCTCACACACCCTACTTCTCACCTGTTAAAACTTATCACACCTAAAAACAATAATACATTGTTTTATTAACATACAAATTAGCTGCATAGCTGTTCAAAAAACTTCTGTTTTTGGATGTACAGATAAAGGATATTCGACCTCTTTGAGGCCAGGTTGCTGTGAACATATACTGGATATGGTACTGGATGAGCAGAAATTTCCTCCAAGTAAATATTAGGAAATCCAAAGCAGTTGTCTTTTGTCCTTGCCACAAACTCCTGAAGTTGAATTAGACTGTTCCCAACCTTGGGTGATTCTAAGATGAGCTTCCAACCACATAGCTGTGCTATGATTAAGACTGCCTACTTCCACTTCTGTGACATCGTCCAACTCTGCTCCTGTCACAGTTTATCGAATGCAGAAACCCTCATCTATGCCTGTTACCTCTAGGCTTGATCATTCTAATACACCTCATGTTCTACTCTTTATAAAATTGAAGTCACCCAAAACTCTGCTCTGTCTTAACTTGAACCAAATCAGGTTCAATCATCACACTTGTGCTCACTGACCTACACCAGTTCCTATTTTAAAAAAGTTAAATTCTAATTTTAAAATTCTCATCCCTATTTTCAAATCCTACCATCACCTTGCCCTTCCCTATCTCTGTAACTTCCTCCACCCCTACAACCCTCCCAAGAACATAAGAACAGACAAACATAAGAAATAGAAGGAGTAGGCCATTTGGCCCCTCAAGCCTGCCCCACCATTCAATAAGATCATGGTTGATCTGCCCAGGCCTCAACTCTGCTTTTGTGCCAGCTCCTCATAACCCTCAACTCCCTAACATTTCAAAAATCTATCTACATCCTCTTTAAATACTTTGCGATCTAGCCTCCACAACTCTCTGGAGTAGAGAATTCCAGACATTTACTACCCTCAGAAAAGAAATTCCTTCATATCTCAGTTTTAAATGAGTGTCTCCTTATTCTGTAACTATGTCCCCTAGTTCGAGATTCCCCTACTAGTGGAAACATCTTCTGAACATCTACCCTGTCAAGCCCCCTCAGAATCTTTACATTTCAATAAGACCATCCCTCACTCTTCTAAACCCTAACCCGTTTAGCCGTTCTAGATAAGTCAACACCTTCATCCCAGGAATCAATCTACTGAATTTATTTTGAACTGCCTCCAATGCCAGTATATCCTTTCTTAAAAACAGGGACCAAAACTGCACACTGTACTCCAGGTGCGGCCTCACCAACACCCTGTATAGTTGTAATAAGACTTACCTATTTTTAAACTCCAACCCCCTAACAATATAGGCAAAAATTCCATTTACCTTCTTAATCATTTGCTGCACCTGCATGCTAACTTTGCCTTTTGATTTTTCCTAACCAAGTGCATGACCTTACACTTTCCTACATTAAACTCCATCTGCCAAATTTTTGCCCATTCAACCTGTCTATATCCCCTTGCAAATTCCTTATGTCCATTTCACAACATGCCCTTCCACCTATTTTTGTATTGTCAGCAAATTTGCATACATTACACACTGCTCCCTCCTTCAAGTTATTAACATAGATAGTAAATAATCAAGGCCCTTCAACCGATCCTTGTGGGACTCCACTAGTTATGTCTTTCCAACTTGGAAAAGATCTATTAATCCCAACTCTTTGTCTTCTGTGTTAACCAATCCTTAATCCATGCTAATACATTACCCCCCAATACTGTGAGCTCCTATCTTGTGCAATAACTTTCATGTGGCACCTCACTGAATGCCTTCTGGAAATTCAAATACACTACATCTACCGGTTGCTCTTTATCAACTCTGCTTGTTATATCCTCAAAGAATTCTAGCAACATTGTCAAACATGATTTCGCTTTCACAGAATCATGTTGACTTTGTTTGATTGCGTTAAGCTTTTCTAAATGCCCTGCTATTTCTTCTTTAATAATGGACTAGCATTTTCCCAAAGACAGATACAGAAGTACCTGGAAAAACTCAGGTTTGGCAGCATCAGCGGAGAAGAGCACAGTTGAAGTTTCGAATCTTCATGACCCTTCAACAGAACTAAGTAAAAATAGGAAAGAGATGAAATATAAACTGGTTTAAGGGGGAGGGGGGTTGTTGGGACAAGCAGCCAGTGATAGAAGGAGATAACCAAAAGATGTCACAGACAGAAGAACAAAGAGGTGTTGAAGGTGGTGATATTATCTAAAGGAATGTGCTAATTAAGAGTGGAGAGCAGGACAAGCAAGGTACAAATAGCTCTAGTGGGGTTGGGGTGAAATAAGACTAAAAGGGCATAAAAAGTATAGATAAACGATGGCTGGAAATACATTTAAAAATAATGGAAATAGGTGGGAAAAGAAAAATCTATATAAATTATTGGAAAAAAAATAAAGGAGGGGGAAGAAACGTAAATGGGGTGGGGATGGAGGAGGGAGTTCAAGATCTAAAATTGTTGAACTCAATATTCAGTCCAGAAGGCTGTAAAGTGCCTAGTTGGAAGATGAGGTGCTGTTCCTCCAGTTTGCGTTGAGCTTCACTGGAACAATGCAGCAAGCCAAGGACAGACATGTAAGCAAGAGAGCAGGGTGGAGTGTTGAAATGGCAAGCAACAGGGTGGTCTGGGTAATGCTTGTGGACAGACCAAAGGTATTCTGAAAAGCGGTCACCCAGTCTGCGTTTGGTCTCTCCAATGTAGAGGAAACCGCATTGGGAGCAACGAATGCAGTAGACTAAGTTGAGAGAAGTGCAAGTGAAATGCTGCTTCACTTGAAAGGTGTTTGGGCCCTTGGACAGTGAGGAGAGAGGAAATGAAGGGGCAGGTGTTGCATCTTCTGCGTTTGCATGGGGAGGTGACGTGGGAGGGGGTTGAGGAGTAGGGGGTGATGGAGGGAATGATCCCTACAGAATGCCGCCGGGGGGGGGTGAAAGGAAGATGTGTTTGGTGGTGGCATCATGCTGGAGTTGGCGGAAATGGCAGAGGATGATCCTTTGAATGCGGAGGCTGGTGGGGTGATAAGTGAGGACAAAGGGGACCCTATCACGTTTCTGGGAGGGAGGAGAAGGCGTGAGGGCGGATGCGCAGGAGATGAGCCAGACACGGTTGAGGGCCCTGTCAACCACCATGGGTGGAAAACCTCGGTTAAGGAAGAAGAAGGAACTATTTTTGAAGGTAGCATCATCAGAACAGATGCGACGGAGGCAAAGGAACTGAGAGAATGGGATGGAGTCCTTACGGCAAGCGGGGTGAGGAGCTGTAGTTGAGGTAGCTGTGGGAGTTGGTAGGCTTGTAATGGATATTGGTGGACAGTCTATCACCAGATATTAAGACAGAGAAGACAAGGAAGAGAAGGGAAGTGTCAGAGATGGACCATGTAAAAATGATGGAGGGGTGGAAATTGGAAGCAAAATTAATAAATTTTTCCAGGTCCCAACGAGAGCATGAAGCAGCACCAAAGTAATCATCGATGTACCGGAGAAAGTGTTGTGGGAGGGGGCCGGAGTAGGACTGGAACAAGGAATGTTCCACATACCACATAAAGAGACAGCCATAACTGGGGCCCATGTGGGTACCCATAGCCACACCTTTTATCTGGAGGAAGTGAGAGGAGTTTAAGGAGAAATTGTTCAATGTGAGAACAAGTTCAGCCAGACGGAGAAGAGCAGTGGTGGATGGGGATTGTTCGGGCCTCTGTTCGAGGAAGAAGCAGAGAACCCTCAGACCATCCCAGTGGGGGATGGAGGTGTAGAGGGATTGGACGTCCATGGTGAAGAGGAGGCGATTGGGACAAAGGAACTGGAAATTGTTGACGTGACGTAAGGTGTCAGAGGAATCACAGATGCAGGTGGGAAGGGACTGGACAAGGGGAAAGAGAAGGGAGTCAAGATAGCAAGAAATGAGTTCCGTGGGGCAGGAACAGGCTGACACGATTGGTCTGCCGGGACAGTCCTGTTTGTATTTGGGGTAGGAGGTAGAAGCGGGCCGTCCAATGTTGGGTGACTATCAGGATGGAAGCTGTGGAAGGAAGATCTCCAGAGGAGATGAGGTGAGTGTCAGTCCTGGAAACAATGGCTTGATGTTCAGTGGTGGGGTCATGATCCAGGGAGAGGTAGGAGGAAGTGTCTGCAAGTTGATGCTCAGCCTCCACGAGGTAGAGGTCAGTGCACCAGACAACAACAGCACCACACTTGTCAGCGGGTTTGATGACAATGTTAGGGTTGGAACTGAGAGAACAGAGTGCAGTAAGTTCAGAGAGAGACAGGTTAGAATGGGGGAGAGGAGCAGAGAAATTGAGATGACTAATGTCACACCGCCAAAGACAGATGTTAGGTTGACTGGTCCATAGTTTCCTGCTTTTTGTCTCCCTCCCTTCTTGAACAGGGGCATCACATTAGCGGTTTTCCAAACCGCTCGAACCCTCCGAGAATCCAATGAGTTCCAGGATATTTTGACCAACGTCTCCATCACCTCTGCAGCCACTTCCTTTAAAACCCTTGGATGTAAGCCATCAGGTCCTGGTGACTTGTCTGCCTTTCGTCCCATTAGTTTGTCAAATACTTTGTCCCTCATGATAGAGGCAGATGCAAGATCTTTCCTCCCATTAGCTCCTTGCTTATCTGATATCTTTGGAATGTTTATAGTGTCCTCCACTATGAAGACCCATGCAAAATATTGGCTTAAATTATCTGCCATTTCCCTGCACCCTCCAATCCTGACCTCGAGCATCCATGATTTTAATTGCCCCACCAATGGTGTCCATGCCTTCAGCTGCCTCGACCTCAAGTTCTGGAATTCCATCCCTAGATCTCCATTTCACTCTTTCTTTAAGATTGTTCTTAAAATATATACCTTTGCCCAAGCTTTTGTCATCTGCCCAAATATTTCCTGATGTAGCTGATGTCAAATTTTGTTTCACAATGCTGCTGTGAAGTGCCTTATGGGCATTTTACTGCATTAAAGACATTATATAAATGCACATTGATGTTGTGATGATTGGTCACAGCTAATTAGAGCTAGAATTACATTAACATTCACATCTATACACACACACAGTGTTACGGTCCCAGCTGACGTTATTACTGGACAAGTCAGATCCCAGGGTGAAACCTGGCTTGGTAGATCCTTTTTTTTTAGAAACTATGGAGGAAAGTTGCTGAACAATTTCACAGGGGCTTACTGATAAACTTCTAACATGAAAAATAAAACATTTATTAACCAAGGGAAAATGAACTATATTACACCAGACAAAAAGGTTGGAAAGATCTCAATACAAACAACAGAAAATGCTTCAAACTCACAGTATTCCTTTTATCCCAGCAATACCCTGACAGACACAAACCCAGTGAAGATTTACCACTATCTTAACATAAAGGCTTCTTGCTTAGACTGGCCCAGTTGTGAACAATTTTCTTCCAGCGGATTTCTGAGCATTCTCTAAATGCTTTTTCCCTAACTGGCATCACTCCGAGACACCCAAAACCACACACTAAACTCACAATTACTTCAACTGCAGAGCAAACACTAGTTCCCTAAACTCAGTGCCCGAGCAGCCTTACAGTATTTATCAGAGAGCTTAGAACTTTTGTTTTCCCTCTCTGACATACACACTCTGAACTTCTTTTCACTAGGCAACAGCATCATTTTTTCTTTGTTTTTTCCCCAAAATCACTATATTACTAACCCCTTTGTAATCCATCTCTTCAAGAGTTGTAAAGGCTCATTAAAAATGCATGTGTACAAACAAATCTGGAAAACCTGACCTTTTTGCTAGAAGACCCTCCGACTTACGGGCACCAAGCTCACAAAAAAACAAAATGAAACAAACCATATTTCACCTTTAACACATAAATATAAATATAAAAAGTTATACATTGTTCCTAACAACAGGAATAAACAGAGAGAATGAATTTTCTATGTAAAGTCCTGAAAGAATCCTAAATTGAACGCCTTAATCAGTCTCAAGGAACAAGTACATTATTCCACGAACAAGTCTGCAACGTAGAAATTACTCTTTTCTTTCAGAAAAAAATGTGCACATTTGTTTAGAAATTAGATTGGTCTCTTTTTCTGTAGTGCTATTTTAGTTTTGTTTTGAATCAACAAGTTCTACATACGCTTGAAAAGCCATAGCACAAAATAACCACAAAATGGGGAGATGGCATTGAAGTGGTAATGTCACTGGCCTAGTCATCCAAAGGCCCAGGCTAATGCTCTGAGACCAGGGGTTCAAATTGTGTGGAATTTAAATTCAATTATTAATAAGTCTGAAATTAAAAGCCAGTCTCAGTAGTGGTAGCCACAAAGCCATCAATTGTCGTAAAAACCCACCTGACTCAATAATGCCCTTCAAGGAAGGAAATCTGCCATCCTTACCTGGAGTGGCCTACATGTGACTCCAGACCCATTGCAATGTGGTTGACTCTTAAAGTCCTCTGGAATGGCCTAGCAAGCCACTCAGTTGTATAAAACCACTACAAAGTCAAAAGAAAATGAGACCAGATAAACCCGGCTTCAAAAAAAAGTCATACTGGACTCAAAACTTTAACTCTGTTTCCCTCTCTACAGATGCTACCAGACCTGATGAGATTTTCCAGCATTTTCTGTTTTTATTATAAACCCAGCATCAACCTAGGCACTGGAAACAATAATGGCAAACCCAGTCCTGTTGATGTTATAAAGTCCCCCTTACTACCTTACTAACATCTGGGGGATTGTGCCAAAAAATTGGGAAAACTGTCCCACAGATTAGCGAAGCAACAGCCTAACATAGTCGTACTCACTACAACATACCTTACAATGTCCTGGACACCAACATCACCATCCCTTGGTATGTCCTGTCCCACTGGCAGAACACACCCAACAGAGATGGTGACACAGTGGCACACAGTTAGGAGGATGTTGCTCTGGGAGACCTCAACATTGACTCTGGACCCCATGGAGCCTCATGGCAAAGGTCAAAAAAGGGCAGGGAAACCTCCTGCCTGATAACCACCTACTACACCCCCTCAGCTGATGAATCAGTATTCCTCCATGTTGAACACCACGTGGAAGATGCACAGCAAGTATTCTGGGTGGGGGACTTTAATGTCTATCACCTAGGTGGCTTGGTAGCATCATTATTGATCGAACTGGCCGAATCCTAAAAGGCACAGCTGCTAGACTGGGTCTGCGGCAGATGGTGAGTATGCCAAAAAGAGGGTAAAACCAACTTGACCTCATCCTCACCAATCTACTGTCGTAGATGCTATGTCCATGACAGTATTGGTAGGAGTGACCATCACACAGTGCCTGTGGAGACAGATACCTTCTACTGCGTTGAGAGACATTACTACTTTTGTTCAATAAAGAGTGCAGGAGGGCATGCCAGGAGCAGCATCATGCATACTTAAAAATACAGCGCCAACCTGGTGAAGCTACAACTCAGGACTACTTGCATCCCAAAGACAGAGCTAAGCGATCCTAAAACCAACAGTTCAAATCTAAACTCTCCAGTCCTGCTGCACCCAGTCATGAATTGTGGTGGACAATTGAACAACTAACCGGGGGAGGAGGTTCCACAAATGTGCCCATTCTCAATTAGGGGAAGCCCAGCACATTACTGCAAAAGACAGGGGTGAAGCATTTGCAAGCATCTTCAGCCAGAAATGCCAAGTGGATGATCCATCTCGGCCTCTCTTGAGGTCCCCAGCATCACAGGTGCCAGTCTTCACCCAATTCGATACACTCCATGTGATATCGGGAACAGCTGAAGGCACTGGATACTGCAAAGGCTATTGGCCCTAACAACGTCCCAGCAGTGGTACGGCAGACTTGTGCTACAGAACTAGCCGTGTCCTTAGCCAAGCTGTTCCAATACAGCTACAACACCAGCATCTTGGAAAATTTCCCAGGTATGTTCTGTCCACAAAAAGCAAGAGAAATCCAACCCATCCATTTACAGCCCCATCAGTCTACTCTGGAAGGTGTCGTCAACAGTGCAATAAGCTGCTCACTGATGCTCAGTTTGGTTTCCGACAAGGCTACTGAGCTAAAAGCAAAATACTGCGGATGCTGGAAATCTAAAACAAAAACAAAAATAGCTGGAAAAACTCCGCAGGTCTGACAGCATCTGCGGAGGGGAATACAGTTTCGAGTCCGTATGACTCTTCATCAGAACTAAGAAATATAGAAATAAGGTGGAATATAAGCTGGTTGAGTGGGTGGTACAGGTAGAGCTGGATAGAGGGCCAGTGATAGGTGGAGGCAAAGAAGAGATTGCCAAAGATGTCATAGACAAAAGGGTGTTGATGGTGGTGTTGTTAGCAAAGGAATGTGCTAATGAGGCTACTGAGCTCCTAGCCTCATTGAAGCCTTGGACAAACATGGACAAAGAGCTGGACTCAAGAGGTGAGGTGACAGTGACTGCCCTTGTCATCAAGGCAACATTTAAATGAGTGTGGCATTGGGAACCCTAGCAAAACTGGAGTCAAAGGGAATCAAGGGTTGGGGGGGACCCCTCCACTGGTTGAAGTCACACCTAGCACAAAGTAAGGTGGTTGTGGTTGTTGGAGGTCAATCATCTCAGTCCCAGGACATCGCTGCAGGAGTTCCTCCAGATAGTGTTCTCAGCCCAACCATCTTCAGCTGCTTCATCAATGACTTTCCCTCCATCATAAGGTCAGAAGTGGGGATGTTCACTGATGATTGCACAATGTTCAGCACCATTCATGACTCCTCAGATTCTGAAGTAGTCTGTGCCAACTTGCAGCAAGACCTGGACAACATTCTGGGATAGGCTGATAAGTAGTAAATAATATTCGTACCACACAATTGTCAGGCAATGACTAACCCTAACAAGAGAGAATCTAACCATCTCACTTTGACATTCAATGGCATTACCATTGTTGAATCACTACAAACATTGACCAGAAACTGAACTGGACCAGCCATATAAATACTGTAACTACAAGGGCAGGTCAGAGGCTGTGAATTCTGTGGTGAGTAACTCACCTCCTGAATCCCCAAAGCCTGTCCTCCATCTACAAGGCATGAGTCAGGTGTGTGATGGAATACTCTCCACTTGCTTGGATGAGTGCAGCTCCATCAACAATCAAGAAACTCAACACCATCCGGGACAAAACAGCCTGCTTGACTGGCACCCCATCCACCACCTTAAACGTTCACTCCCTCCACCACTGATGCATAGTGTGTATCATCCACAAGATGCACTGCAGCAACTCATCAAAGCCCCTTCGACAGAACCTTCCAAACCTATGACCTCCACAACCTCGAAAGACAAGGGCAGGTGGTGCATGGGAATACCACCACCTGCAAGTTCCCCTCCAAGTCACACACAATCTTGACTTGTAACTATATCATCATTCCTCCATTGTTGCTGACTCAAAATTCTGGAACTCGCTCAGTGACACCGCATGGACCGCAGGAGTTCAAGAAGTAGCTCACCACCACCTTCTCAAGGGCAATTAGGGATGGGCAACAAATGCTGGCCTAGCCAGCAACGCCCACATCTGTGAAAGAATAAAAAAAAGTCAACTAGCAGCCATTACAGCTGTAGAGAGATTGTTAGTGCTAACAAGAGCACAGCCATTAATTAATGTCATTATTTCCATACTCATCTTAAAGCTCTAAGGAAACATACTGATAATATTCCAGAGATTAAAAGTTGAATCACTCTCCCAAGACCTTCCATGCTTTCAAAAAAATTGCTACCTTCACTCAAGTGTTGCAACTGTAGTAACAGCCAGATTCATAAAGCAGAGTATATTGCAGAGTAGCAACTATTTATTAACACATTTTCAGAGTGTGTCAGCCACTACAGAAATGAGCAAAGAACCTCTAAATAATGCACTGTAAGTGGATTTCTATCGAGTGGCTGTCAGAACTGGTAGCTGAAACATTATGAATGATGAAAATTTGAGTTAGCTGTATACCAAGTTCCCGGATCTTCCAAATGGCACAATAGTGAGGCAGCCAAGTTCCAAATTACTGAATGCCATGAACACTCAACTGGAGTTTTCTGGCCAACTCCTGCAGCAGCTGACAGCTGAGCTCAGCCTTAAGCAATGGGAGCTATGTTAACAGTGAGGATACTTTGGGTGGGAGGGGGTTGAAGAGATCACAGCACGGTTTCAAATTTACCACACAGCAATATCACAGTAGCCCTGCCATTACTAACTCAATAAATGTTTCAATCTCCAGAGATCAGATAGAATTACAGAACCATATTTTAGTGAGTTTTACAAGGTGCCATCTGGGTTCCAGCTGAATGGTTTCCCTCCCTTTTCACCATGAGAATCACAGGCTTCGGGCCTTAAACTGCAGTAATAGGGCAATGACAACAGGTTGCATTTATATTGTTCTTTAGTGTAGAAAAACAGTTTCAATGGACTTCACAGAGGTGAAAGGAATGAGTGAATGCTAAGCCAAAGAAAGATAATAGGAAGGGCAAACAAAAACTTTGCTGAAAAGATGGGCTTAAGGAGAGGGATGGGGAGAGGTGGAGTGTTTAAGGAGCAAAATCCAGAGCATAGGACTGAAGTGTCTGAAGCTGGACCAGCAACAATGAGGTGAAGGGGTGGTGAGGGAGGAGTAGATATGCACAAGAGGCTAGTCAGAGGAATGCAGAGTTGGCAAGAGTTGTATGGTTACAGGTGCTTCAGAAGAAAAGGCAAGGCCTTTCTGTGCAAACATGAACATTTTTAAATTGAGATATTGGGAAACTAGCAGCCAATGTAAGTCAGCGAGGACAGGAGTGAAGGGTGAGGGGGGACTTGGTGCAGAACAGGATGTGAGGTACAGAAATTTGGGTGAGCTACCATTTAAAGGGTAGAGAATGGAAGCCGACCAGAAAAGCATTAGAATTGTCAAGCGTGGAGGTGACAGTGGCATGAATGAAGGTTTCAGCAGCATATGAATTGAAACATGGGTGGAGACAGACAATGAGGCAGAAGCAGGCAGTCTTTTTGATGAAGGGAATATGGAGTTAGAAACTGATCAAGGTCGAATAGAATGCCAAGGTTGCAAACGGTCTGGTTCAGGCCAAAGCACTGGGGAGGGGAAATGGAGTTAGTGGTAAAGGTACAAGTTTGTGGCAGGAGTCAAAGATGGCAGCTTCAGTTTTACTAATTCTTTGCTAGAGGAAAGTGAGCCTCAGCCAAGGCTGCATGTTGGACAAGTGGTTTGGCAACAGGGGTAATGGAGGAGTTGGCAGAGGTGGTGGGGAACTAATATTGTGCATCGTCAAAATCCTGGAACACCCTCCATAACAGCACTCAGGGTGTACCTACACCACGGTACTGCAGCAATTTAAGGTGGTGGCTCACCACCACATTCTCAAGGAAATTAGGGATGGGCAATAAATGCTGGCCCCGCCAGCAACGCTCACATTCCATGAACAGAAAAAAAAACTGACCTCATGCCTGAAAGCAACATCGCCAAGGGCCAGCATGCAGGAGAAGCAAATGCAAATACAGGAGACTGGCACACAGCAGTCTGGGTCTTGGTATTACTTACCCAGGTTCACTTGTAAAAGTCTCAAGAGACCATAAAAGCCAAACAAATTTTGACAAATGTAAGAGTAGGGAGAAGTCATCCAGCTCGAGAAAAAAGGAAATGAGGCAGCTGTCCAGTGGTTACTGAAACAGCTGGAGCTCTGCACACCCTAACTGATTAAAGCAAGCAGGTCTAAAACTCAGGAAACTGTGAATTCCGGTTTTGAAAGTGGTAAGAAGCACCCTGTCTTTCAACGTGTATGACTGACTAAACATGGTGTTGTATCATTTACCAAGGGCTGTGGCTTTAAGGAGCAATATGCCACATCTCTGGAAAACCTGTGTACATCGCTTGCCAGTTATCCAATGCTATCTGGAACCAGAGCAAGAATTTTGTGACCACTCCAGGATGATCAAAGTCTATAAGGTTCGTAAAGAAAATTAAAACAATCAAAATAATCAAAGGACTATGCAGCACCAAAGCACACTGCAAAACAACACCAGAATTCAAGAGAAATTTGAACTCAAAACAGTCCAGAAAAGCTATGAGTGGACAGTCAAAGACATTTACATAGCATCAATCCCCTTTTTAGAAACAGACTGAATATATATATATGAATAAATGAGTTGTTCTTACTGTCAGAATTACTTTCTAATCTTCTCCCTGTTTGTATCCCAAAAACAATACATTTTAAGGAAGAGTTCTGGGTGGAATACCTCAATGCAGGATGTTCAATGATTGCAAAACAGGGCCATCATCAGAAGCAACATTAACAATAAGCAGTTCAGTGAAATAGTAAATGTCTGATTAAAATAGGTAATTGACAGAAGTCACATTATCCATAGGATATGAGAGCAGTAGTAAAAGATAAGTGGAGATGGCTAAAATAATGGTCAAAATATGGGTTTTGAGGTATCTTTTAAAGTTGGGAACAGAAGTAGCATCATAGGTCCTGAGTTTCATGCATGAGTGTCTACAGTGACAAATATAAGATACAAGTCGGTCAATGTTTGGAACAAAGATCTTTTCCGTAGCAATGCACACCTAAACACTCAAGTTCAAGGTACAATATTAGGACACAAGGTGTTTCTTTCTTGGGATGTGGGCATCACTGGCAAGGCCAACATTTGTTGCCCATCCTGAATTGTCCTTGAACTGAGTGGCTTGCTGGGCCATTTCAGAGGGCAGTTAAGAGTCAACGCTATTGCTGTGGATCTGGAGTCACATGTAGGGCAGGCTTATATCTCTGGGATTATATTAACAATTCCCTAATGTCATTATCTGTTTTAATTCTATCACTGTTTCTGCAATTTAAATATAATACTTCAGTTTGTGTAAAGATTTCAATATGGTATATAAAGAAAAACCTGGAGATTATTAAAATCAGTGCCTACTGACTTCCATAGCTAAATTTGAGGTTTTGTTCAGGCAATTCAGCACCAAGAAATAATTCCCTCACAAACCTTGCGGGTAAAAATTCCAAGTGTTTTACTAAATTGAGGATTGGAGATCAATGTCATAAACACACACAGGCTGCATGTTCAGCACGGTTGTGATACATGAACAGCTTTGGACCTGAATTTTGGCAGGAGGACAATGAAGACTGAGCAATTTGGAGTTCTTTCTCTGGGAGGGGTACAGCACCAGGATAAAACAATGGTAAGGAGAAACAAGAGAGCTGGAAGAGGCAAATAATTCAGAAATGGGAGGGGAAGACAGGGGGCAGATGTGAGGCAGTGTGTGGAATACACATATGTAATTGCACAGGGCATGGTAAAAAAGGTTGGTCAGCTGCAGGCACAAGTCAACACATGGGACTATGATGTAGTGGCAAGAGCAGAAACCTGGCTCAAAGAAACAGAGGTTGAGAACTTAATATTCCTGGCTATAAGGTTAAGGTATCCAGGAAAGGAAGGAAAGGGTAAGAAGGTCAAGGGCGAGGGATGGCGGCACTGATCAATGAAACTATTATAGCACTGAAAAGGGATGATGTAGTTAAAGGGTCAAAGACAGAATTCTATTGGCTAAAATCAAAGAACAATAAAGGAGTTATTATGCTATTGAGTGTATGCTTTAGATCACCAAGGAGATAGAAGAGCATTTCTGCTGGCAAATTATAAACAGATGCAGTAATTTTAAAGTAACATTACATCTTACATTTGTTATGATCCCCAGCCGAGGTTACCGCTGGACAAGCCTGATCCCAGGGTGGAACCCAGTTTGATAGATCCTAATATTTATTTCAAAACAAAAACAAAAACAGAATTACCTGGAAAAACTCAGCAGGTCTGGCAGCATCGGCGGAGAAGAAAAGAGTTGACGTTTCGAGTCCTCATGACCCTTCAACAGAACTTGAGTTCGAGTCCAAGAAAGAGTTGAAATATAAGCTGGTTTAAGGTGTGTGTGTGGGGGGCGGAGAGAAAGAGAGAGAGAGAGAGGTGGAGTGGGGGTGTGGTTGTAGGGACAAACAAGCAGTGAAAGAAGCAGATCATCAAAAGATGTCAACAACAATAATACAAAAGAACACATAGGTGTTAAAGTTAAAGTTGGTGATATTATCTAAATGAATGTGCTAATTAAGAATGGATGGTAGGGCACTCAAGGTATAGCTCTAGTGGGGGTGGGGAGAGCATAAAAGATGTAAAAAAAATTAAAATAAATAAATAATTTTTTTTTTTCTTTTTCTCTTTTTATAATGGAAATAGGTGGGAAAAGGAAAATCTATATAATTTATTGGAAAAAAAAGAGAAAAGGAAGGGGGAAACAGAAAGGGGGTGGGGATGGGGGAGGGAGCTTACGACCTAAAGTTGTTGAATTCAAATTCAATATTCAGTCCGGATGGCTGTAAAGTGCCTAGTCGGAAGATGAGGTGTTGTTCCTCCAGTTTGCGTTGGGCTTCGCTGGAACAATGCAGCAAGCCAAGGACAGACATGTGGGCAAGAGAGCAGGGTGGAATGTTAAAATGGCAAGCGACAGGGAGGTTTGGGTCATTCTTGCGGACAGACTGCAGGTGTTCTGCAAAGCGGTCGCCCAGTTTACGTTTGGTCTCTCCAATGTAGAGGAGACCACATTGGGAGCAACGAATGCAGTAGACTAAGTTGGGGGAAATGCAAGTGAAATGCTGCTTCACTTGAAAGGAGTGTTTGGGTCCTTGGATGGTGAGGAGAGAGGAAGTGAAGGGGCAGGTATTGCATCTTTTGTGTGGGCATGGGGTGGTGCCATAGGAGGGGGTTGAGGAGTAGGGGGTGATGGAGGAGTGGACCAGGGTGTCCCGGAGGGAGCGATCCCTATGGAATGCCGATAGGGGGGGGTGAAGGGAAGATGTGTTTGGTGGTGGCATCATGCTGGAGTTGGCGGAAATGGCGGAGGATGATCCTTTGAATGCGGAGGCTGGTGGGGTGATAAGTGAGGACAAGGGGGACCCTATCATGTTTCTGGGAGGGAGGAGAAGGCGTGAGGGCGGATGCGTGGGAGATGGGCCGGACACGGTTGAGGGCCCTGTCAACGACCGTGGGTGGAAAACCTCGGTTAAGGAAGAAGGAGGACATGTCAGAGGAACTGTTTTTGAAGGTAGCATCATCGGAACAGATACGACGCAGGCGAAGGAACTGAGAGAATGGGATGGAGTCCTTACAGGAAGCGGGGTGCGAGGAGCTGTAGTCGAGATAGCTGTGGGATTCGGTGGGTTTGTAATGGATATTGGTGGACAGTCTATCACCAGAGATTGAGACAGAGAGGTCAAGGAAGGGAAGGGAAGTGTCAGAGATGGACCACGTGAAAATGATGGAGGGGTGGAGATTGGAAGCAAAATTAATAAAATTTTTCCAAGTCCCGACGAGAGCATGAAGCGGCACCTAAGTAATCATCAATGTACCGGAGAAAGAGTTGTGGAAGGGGGCCGGAGTAGGACTGGAACAAGGAATGTTCCACATACCCCATAAAGAGACAGGCCCCAGCTATGCCTGTCTCTTTATGGGGTATGTGGAACATTCCGTGTTCCAGTCCTACTCCGGCCCCCTTCCACAACTCTTTCTCTGGTACATCGATGATTATTTCGGTGCCGCTTCATGCTCTCGTCAGGACTTGGAAAAATTTATTAATTTTGCTTCCAATCTCCACCCCTCCATCATTTTCACGTGGTCCATCTCTGACACTTCCCTTCCTTGACCTCTCTGTCTCAATCTCTGGTGATAGACTGTCCACCAATATCCATTACAAACCCACCGACTCCCACAGCTATCTCGACTACAGCTCCTCGCACCCCGCTTCCTGTAAGGACTCCATCCCATTCTCTCAGTTCCTTCGCCTGCGTCGCATCTGTTCCGATGATGCTACCTTCAAAAACAGTTCCTCTGACATGTCCTCCTTCTTCCTTAACCGAGGTTTTCCACCCATGGTCGTTGACAGGGCCCTCAACCGTGTCCGGCCCATCTCCCGCACATCCGCCCTCACGCCTTCTCCTTCCTCCCAGAAACATGATAGGGGCACCCTTGTCCTCACTTATCACCCCACCAGCCTCCGCATTCAAAGGATCATCCTCCGCCATTTCCGCCAACTCCAACATGATGCCACCAAACACATCTTCCCTTCACCCCCCCCTATCGGCATTCCGTAGGGATCGCTCCCTCCGGGACACCCTGGTCCACTCCTCCATCACCCCCTACTCCTCAACCCCCTCCTATGGCACCACCCCATGCCCACGCAAAAGATGCAATACCTGCCCTTTCACTTCCTCTCTCCTCACCGTCCAAGGACCCAAACACTCCTTTCAAGTGAAGCAGCATTTCACTTGCATTTCCCCCAACTTAGTCTACTGCATTCGTTGCTCCCAATGTGGTCTCCTCTACATTGGAGAGACCAAACGTAAACTGGGCGACCGCTTTGCAGAACACCTGCAGTCTGTCCGCAAGAATGACCCAAACCTCCCTGTCGCTTGCCATTTTAACACTCCACCCTGCTCTCTTGCCCACATGTCTGTCCTTGGCTTGCTGCATTGTTCCAGCGAAGCCCAACGCAAACTGGAGGAACAACACCTCATCTTCCGACTAGGCACTTTACAGCCATCCGGACTGAATATTGAATTCAACAACTTTAGGTTGTGAGCTCCCTCCCCCATCCCCACCCCCTTTCTGTTTCCCCCTTCCTTTTCTCTTTTTTTTCCAATAAATTATATAGATTTTCCTTTTCCCACCTATTTCCATTATAAAAAGAGAAAAAGAAAAAAAAAGAAAAAAAATTATTTATTTTAATTTTTTTTTACATCTTTTATGCTCTCCCCACCCCCACTAGAGCTAGACCTTGAGTGCCCTACCATCCATTCTTAATTAGCACATTCGTTTAGATAATATCACCAACTTTACCTTTAACACCTATGTGTTCTTTTGTATTATTGTTGTTGACATCTTTTGATGATCTGCTTCTTTCACTGCTTGTTTGTCCCTACAACCACACCCCCACTCCACCTCTCTCTCTCTCTCTCTCTCCGCCCCCCACACACACACACCTTAAACCAGCTTATATTTCAACTCTTTCTTGGTCTCGAACTCAAGTTCTGTTGAAGGGTCATGAGGACTCGAAACGTCAACTCTTTTCTTCTCCGCCGATGCTGCCAGACCTGCTAAGTTTTTCCAGGTAATTCTGTTTTTGTTTTTGTTTTGGATTTCCAGCATCCGCAGTTTTTTTGTTTTTACCTAATATTTATTTGTTTATTTAGATACATGGAAAGGGGCTACTGAACAGTCACCAAAGTCAGCTAATGAACTTTTAACAAAGGCATAAAACATTTATCAAATGACAAAAAAGTGAACTATATTACAATACTCCTTCACCCACAACTATACCTTTACAGATATATACAGATTTGTAAGGATAATACAAGTTAGAAAAGCTATCTTATACTCTAATGATCACAGTAAGTACAGTCCACGTAAACCAATTGACAACTTGTGGTCAGGCACGCCACACTATGAAAGCAAGTGACAGATGCCGCTGATCTCTCCTCAACTCTCCCCAGACACTTGTCACACTATGAGCCAACCAGTATCAGAGAATCACAGTGCAGAAGAGGCCCTTCGGCCCATCAAGTCTGCACCAACACGTGAGAAACACCTGACCTACCTACCTAATCCCATTTACCAGCACTTGGCCCATTTCCTTGAATGTTATGATTTGCCAACTGCTCATCCAGGATGTGAGGCAACCCGCCTCCACCACGCTCCCAGGCAGTGCATTCCAGACCGTCACCACCCTCTGAGTAAAAAAGTTTTTCCTCACATCCCCCCTAAACCTCCTGCCCCTCACCATGAACTTATGCCCCCTTGTGACTGACCCTTCAACTAAGGGGAACAGTTGCTCCCTATCCACTCTGTCCATGCCCCACAATCTTCTATACCTCGATTAGGTCACCCCTCAGTCTTCTCTGCTCCAACGAAAACAACTCAAGTCTACCCAATCTCTCTTCATAAGTTAATTGTTTCATCCCAGGCAACATCCTGGTGAATCTCCTCTGCACCCCCTCCAGTGCAATCACATCCTTCCTATAATGTGGTGGCCAGAACTGCACACACTACTCCAGCTGTGGCCTCACCAAGGTTCTATACAATTCCAACATGACCTCCCTACTTTAGTAATCTATGCCTCAATTGATAAAGGCAAGTGTCCCATATGCCTTTTTCACAACCCCACTAACATGCCCCTCTGCCTTCAGAGATCTATGGACACACACGCCAAAGTCCCTTTGTGCCTCAGAACTTCCTAGTGTCATGCCGTTCATTGAATACTTCCTTGTCAAATTACTCCTTCCAGTGTACCACCTCACACTTTTCAGGGTTAAATTCCATCTGTCACTTATCTGCCCATTTGACCATCCCGTCTATATCTTCCTGTAGCCCAAGACACTCAACCTCAATGTTAACCACCCGGCCAATCTTTGTGTCATCCACAAACTTACTAATCCTACCCCCCACATAGTCATCTATGTCGTTTATATAAATGACAAATAATAGGGGACCCAGCACAGATCCCTGTGGTACACCACTGGACACTGGCTTCCAGTCACTAAAGCATCCTTCTGCCATCACCCTCTGTCTCCTACAACTAAGCCAATTTTGAATCCACCTTATCAAATTACCCTGTATCCCATGTGCCTTTGCCTTCTTTATAAGTCTCCCATGTGGGACCTTGTCAAAGGCTTTGCTGAAATCCATATAAACTACATCAACTGCACTACCCTCAACTACACACCTGGTCACCTCTTCAAAAAATTCAATCAAATTTGTTAGGCATGACCTCCCTCTGACAAAGCCATGCTGACTATCCCTGATCAAACCTTGCCTCTCCAAGTGGAGATAGATATTCTCCTTCAGAAATTTCTCCAACAGTTTCCCTACCACTGACATGAGACTCACTGGCCTGTAGTTCCCTAGCTTATCTCTACAACCCTCCTTAAATAGCAGAACCACATTAGTTGTTCTCCAGTCCTCTGGCACCTCCCCCGTGGCCAGAGAGGAATTAAAAATTTGGGTCAGAGCCCTTGCTATCTCCTCCCTTGCCTCCCTTAGCAGTCTGGGACACAAATTATCCAGACTTGGAGATTTGTCCATTTTTAAGCCTGCCAACACCTCCAATACCTTGTCACTCCCTATATCAATTTGCTTAAGAACCTTGCAGTCTCTCTCCGAGTTCAATACCTTCATCCTCATTCTCTTGGGTGAAGATGGACATGAAGTATTCTTTCAACACTCTAGCGATGTCCTCTGGCTCCACCCATAGATTGTCCCCTTGGTACTTTATGGGGCCCTACTCTTTCCCTGGTTATCCTCTTCCCACTAATATACTTATAGAATATCTTGGGATTTTCCCTACTTTTACCAGCCAGAGCCTTCTCATATCCCCTCTTTGCTCTCCTAATTGCTTTCTTAAGCTCCACCCTGCTCTGTCTATACTCCACTAATGCCTCTGCTGATTTGCTTCCCTTGTACCTGCTAAAAGCCACTCTTTTCCTTCTCATCGTAACCTGAATATCTCTCATCATCCATGGTTCTCCGAGCTTGTTACTCCTTCATATCACCCTCGAGGGAACATGTTGAGCCTGTACCCTCCCCATTTCCTTTTTGAACAACTCCCACTGTTCCTCTGTAGATTTCCCCACAAATAACTGTTCCCAGTCTACCCTGGCCAGATCCTGCCTTATTTTACTAAATTCCACTCTCCCCCAATCCAAAACATTTTTTTTTGCAAATTGTCGATTTCTTTGTTCATAACAAACTTAAACTGTACCATGTTGTGGTTGCTATCACTAAAATGCTCGTCCACCACCTCAGCCACCTGTCCGGCTTCATTCCCCAGAATTAAGTCCAGCAAAGCACCATCCCTTGTTGGACCCTCTACATACTGACCTAAAAAGTTCTCCTGTACACATTCCAAGAAATCCACTCCATCCAAGCCCTTAACACTATGTCTATCCCAATTAATGTTGGGAAAGTTGAAATCACCTAATATAATTACCCTATTATTATTGTTTTTACACACCCCCACAAATTGTGCACATATTTGCTCCTCAATTTCCCGCTGACTATCTGGGGGTCTATAATAAACACCTAATAATGTTGTTGCTCCTTTTTTATTCCTAAGCTCTACCCACAAAGCTTCATTTGATGCCCCCTCCAAGATATCATCTCTTCTTACTGCAGTAACAATAATGCAACGCCTCCTCCTCTTTTACCCCCCTCCCCTGTCCCACCTGAAGATTCTATATCCCGGAATGCTGAGTTGCCAATCCTGCCCTTCCCTCAACCGCATCTCAGTGATGGCTACTATCTCACAATTCCACATGTCAATCCTCACCCTTAACTCATCCGTTTTATCCGTAATACTCTTGGCATTAAAGTAGAGGCCATCCAGCCTTGCCTTACTCTCTTGAAGCTTATTGCAGCTGACTTGATTGTTTTACTGTATTATGATGTGTTCCTATTCTGCTAACATTGTGCCCCCTCCCCTTCCCAAATTAGTTTAAACTCCTCCCAACAGCACTAGCAAACACGCCCGCAAGGATGTTAGTCCTGCTCTGGTTCAGATATAGACTGTCCTGCTTGTACAGGTCCCACCTTCCCCAGAAACGGTCCCAATGATCCAGGAATCTAAAACCCTCCCTCCTGCACCAACTCTTAAGCCACATATTCATCTGTGCTATTTTCCTATTTCTGAGCTCGCTAGCACGTGGCACTGGGTGTAATCCAGAGATTACAACCCGAGAGGTCTTGCTTTTTAGTCTACTGCCTAACTCCCTGAATTCTTGATGCAAGACCTCATCCCTCTTTCTACCCATGTCATTGATACCAACATGTACCATGACCTCTGCCTTATCACCCTCCCCCTTCAGGATGCCCTGCAGCCGTTCAGTGACATCCCGGACCCTGCACCAGGGAGGCAACAAACAAACCCACCCGGCGGCATTTCACAGGGATTGTTCCCTCCGTAACATTGTTCCCTCCGTCCATTCCTCCATCACCCCCTACTCCTCAACCCCCTCCCATGGCACCTTCCCACGCAACCGCAGAAGATGCAACATCTGCCCCTTCACTTCCCCTCTCCTCACCGTCCAAGGGCCCAAACACTCCTTTCAAGTGAAGCAGCGTTTCACTGCACTTCCCTCAACTTAGTCTACTGCATTCGTTGCTCCCAATGCAGTTTCCTCTACATTGGAGAAGCCAAGCGCAGACTGAGTGACCGCTTTGCAGAACACCTTCCGTCTGTCTGCAAGCATTACCCAGACCTCCCTATCGCTTGCCATTTCAACACTCCACCCTGCTCTCTTGGCCACATGTCCGTCCTTGGCTTGCTGCATTGTTCCAGTGAAGCTCAACGCAAACTGGAGGAACAGCACCTCATCTTCCGACTAGGCACTTTACAGCCTTCCGGACTGAATACTGAGTTCAACAATTTTAGATCATGAACTCTCTCCTCCATCCTCACCCCCTTTCTGTTTTTCCCCCTCCTTTTTGTTTTTTCCAATAATTTATATAGATTTTTCTTTTCCCACCTATTTCCATTATTTTTAAATGTATTTCCATCCATTGTTTTATCTCTACCTTTTAGTCTTTTTAGATTCCTTCACCCCACCCCACCCCCACTAGAGCTACTTGTACCTTGTCTGTCCTGCTGTCTACCCTTAATTAATACATTCCTTTAGATAATACCACCACCTTCAACACCTCTCTGTCCTTTTGTCTGTGACATCTTTTGGTTATCTCCACCTATCACTGGCCCTTCACCTAGCTCTTCTTGTCCTAACCACCCCCCCTTAAACCAGATTATATTTCATCCCTTTCCTATTTTTACTTAGTTCTGTTGATGGGTCATGAGGACTCAAAACGTCAACTGTGCTCTTCCCTGCTGATGCTGCCAGACCTGCTGAGTTTTTCCTGGTAATTTTGTTTTTGTTAGGCAACAAACCATCCTGGAGTAAGGTTGACGGCCACAGTAGCACCTATCTGTTCCCCTGACTATAGAATCCCCTATTACAATTGCTCTTCCTCCCTTCCTCCCCTCCTGTATAGACAGGCTGCATATGGTGCCAGAAGCTTGGCTCTGTCCGCACTCCCTGGATGAACCAGCGCCCTCATCAGCCTCCAAAACGGAATACCGGTTTGCGAGCGGGACCCCAGGAGACTCCTGAACTAACCTGCCTGCTTCTCTTGGAGTGCTTGGTGGTCACCCATTCCTTTCCTTCCTTAAATCCCTTCATCTGCGGTGTGAGCACCTCTCTAAACGTGCTATCCACAATACTCACAGACTCGCGGATGCTCCACAGTGTCCCCAGCTGCCATTCCAGCTCTGAAACCCGAGCTTCCGGGAGCTGCAGCTGGGCACACTTCCTGCACACATGCTGGCCCCGGGCACTGGAAATGTCCCCGGCTTCCCATAAGGAGCACCCATGGCTTTGAGCGGTCATGCCATGACTTATCCCTTCAAATTAAACCTTTTAAGTCAATTACTCTAGGGCCATTCTTTCCTGATCCTTGTTACTATAGAGTATACAAACTTTAAACCACTAAAAGACCTAAAACTATAAGCGATTAAAGTAATAAATACCTTACCCACTACTTACCAGTGACTTCTTTCCCTTGTAGCCTCTACTGCTGCGGCACGCTCTGAAGATTTAAGAAATTGGATAGCAAGGAAAAAATTGCAAAGAGCACCACGTCCCCTATGCATCGAATTCCTGTTTTGCACCAAATTCCTAATACCCACTCTGGCTGTGCCCCACTCAGGATGTGCTCGCTCTCCTGTTTGTGTGCAAGCACACTGTAGCGTGCTTCCAGGTAGTCCCTTTCTTAAATAGAGCTGACTTGACTCACCATTAGTTAAGCTTCAAATAGTAATTAACCTCTATTCAGGCCCTAATCATGGAACTCTCTTTCACACAAGGGTTTCCAATCTCCACTCTCAAATGGCTGTTTGGAATTTTCTCCCAAATCGATGGTTTCTCTCAGGCGCCTTCCGCAAGGGTTCGAACTCTTCTTCCAATGTTCCTCTCCCCTGGGTCAGTACATGCATTCAAGCTTTCTTCCAATGCACTCTCTCTCACCAACTCAGCTGTCGACAGTACACCACTGCTTCACATGCCCAATGCTAAGAGTTACAGACCTTCAGTTGTCTCTTTGGACCCTCTGGCCTCTTGCAAGCTGTTCTCACTTTAAATCTGCTTTCTGGAGCTTTTGTCTCTTTAAATCTGAAGCTTGGGGCCTCTCCCTCAGTCCCTCACTCTTAACTTCACTTAACAGATCTTTTCCAGGTCCCTGTCCTTCCCTTTGACTAGTAGGTCTGCTTGGGACTTTCTCCTGTTTCACGCCCCTGGGTTTTGGGGTCTTTTCTTTAGCTTGGGGCTATCTGTCCCCTTTGCTCCAGTCTCTCCTGGCAGCTACTTTCAAAGGAGGATACAAATAATATACCAGAAATGTTGGGGAACACAGGGTTTAGTGAGAGGGAGAAACTGAAAGAAATCAATATTAGTAGGGAAACGGTGCTGGAGAAATTGCCGGGATTGAAGGCCGATCAATCCCCGGGGCCTGATAATCTATATCCCAGAGTACTTAAGGAAGTGGCCCTAGAAATAGTGGATGCATTGGTGGTCATCTTCGGAGATTCTATAGACTCTGGAACAGTTCCTACAGATTGGAGGGTAGCTCATGTAACCCCGCTATTTAAAAAGGGAGGTAGAGAGAAAACAGGGAATTATAGATCAGTCAGCTTGACGTCGGTAGTGGGGAAAATTCTAGAGTCCATTATAAAAGATTTAATAGCTGAGCACTTGGAAAACGATGGCAGAATCAGACAGAGTTGGCCTGGATTTACGAAAGGGAAATCATGCTTGACAAATCTACTGGAATTTTGAGAGAATGTAACTGGTAGAGTTGATGAGGGGGAGCCAGTGTATGTGGTTCATTTGGTCTTTCAGAAGGCATTCGACAAAGTCCCACATAAGAGATTAGCATGTAAAATTAAAGCACATGGGATTGAGGGTAGTGTATTGAGATGGATAGAAAACTGGTTGGCAGAAAGGAAACAATGAGTAGGAATAAACGGGTCTTTTTCTGAATGGCAGGCAGTGACTAGTGGGGTACCACAGGGATCAGTGCTGGGACTCCAGCTATTCACAATATATATGTTAATGATTTAGATTAGGGAGCTAAATGTAATATCCTCAAATTTGCAGATGACACAAAGCTGGGTGGGAGGGTAAGCTGTGAGGAGGATGCAGAAATGCTTCAGGGTAATTTGGACAGGCTGAGTGAGTGGGCAAATGCATGGCAGATGCAATGTAATGCGGATAAATGTGAGGTTATCCATTTTGGTAGCAAAAACAGGAAGGCAGATTACCTGAATGGCTATAAGTTAAGAGAGGGGAATGTGCAACAAGACCTGGGTGTCCTTATACACCAGTCGCTGAAGATAAGCATGCAGGTGCAGCAGGCGGTAAAGAAGGCAAATGGTATGTTGGCCTTCATAGAGAGAGGATTCGAGTACAGGAACAGGGATGTCTTGCTGCAATCATACAGAGACTTGGTGAGAACACACTTGGAATATTGTGTGCAGTTTTGGTCTTCTTTTCTGAGGAAGGATGCTCTTGCTATTGAGGGAGTGCAGCGAAGGTTTACCAGACTGATTCCTGGGATGGCGAGACTGACATATGAGGAGAGATTGAGTCGGTTAGGATTATATTCGCTGGAGTTCAGAAGAATGAGGGGGGATCTCATAGAAACCTATAAAATTCTAATAGGACAAGACAGGGTAGATGCAGGGAGGATGTTCCCAATGGTGGGGGAGTCCAGTACCAGGGGTCACAGTCTGAGGATACTGGGTAGACCATTTAGGACTGAGATGAGGAGAACTTTCTTCACCCAGGGAGTGGTGAACCTGTGGAATTCACTACCGCAGAAAGTAGTTGAGGCCAAAAAACTGTATGTTTTCAAGGAGGAGTTAGATATAGCTCTTGGGGCGAAAGGGATCAAAGGATATGGGGAGAAAGCAGGTGCAGGCCATTGAGTTGGATGATCAGCTAAGGTCATAATGAATGGCGGACCAGGCTCGAAGGGCCGAATGGCCTACTCCTGCTCCTATTTTCTATGTTTCTATGTTCAAAGCCAACTGAACTCAAATAGCTGTTTCTAGTTTCTTCTGTGCGTGTCTGTGAGAGGGGCCTGCCTCTCTGGACACTTGTTGCTAGGCAACAGCCCAGTTTCTCTACTCTTGTTTGTTTAACTTAGCTGCAACAGTCATAAAACTCTCATTAGAAATGCGGGCATCTTTTAAAGTGAAACTAAAACTCAACTTAATCTTTTCTTAACCCACAAATACAGAAATACAAATCAAAATTAAACTTTAAAGCTAGAACTCCATTCCTAACACCAACAAATACAACTTACTTAAACTATCTCTATTTCCTCACACATTAAAATCGTGACTGCACTTCAGAAAGCACTTTGCTGGCTGTTAAGCGCTTAAAGATATCAGTGGTCGGCAAAAGTGCTATATAAAAGCAAGTGTTTCTTTTTGTGATAATGGAAGACTTCAATTATCCCAACATAGACAAGGACAGTAACAGTCTAAGGAGCAAAGTGGGGGTAGGATTCCTGAGATGTGTATAAAACAGCATTTTTGACAAGTGTGTTTTCAGCATAACAAGGAAGGAAGCAGTACTGGATCTAGTTCTGGGGAATGAGGTGGAGATAGTAGAGCAGGTTTCAGTGTGAGCGCATTTGGGCAACACTAATATTATCAGGTCTAGAACAGTTATGGAAAGCTTAAAAAAAAACTTCACTGGAGGAGGGTTAACTTCAGTGAGTTGTAAAGGAATTCGCTCATGTGGATTGGAATCAAAACCAGATTCGCAAATCACTAATTGAACAATGAAGGGACTCCTAAGTGAACATAACTCGGACAATGAATGGATACATAGCTATGCAGAAGCGGCGGGGGGTGGGGGGGGAAGAGGCATCCAAAGCTTGAGCTCCTGGCTGACTGAAGATATAGATAAAAATGAACCAGTAAAATTAGTTTATGACAATTATAAAGTTCATTATAGAGTAGCAAGTACAGTGCAGCTCCAAAAAAAGAGAATAGGTGGGGTGAAGATAGAGTATGAGAATAGATTAACATAAAAGGGAACTCAAAGTAAAAAAAGTAGTGAAAGGATGGATGGAGCCAATAAGGGACCAAAAAGGAGATCATCTTGTGGAGGCAGAGGGCATAGCCGAGGTATTAAATGAGTACCGTGAAGCTGTCTTCACTACAGAAGAGGATGCTGCCAATGTATTAATAAAGGTTATGGGAGTGGTGACAGAGTACTGGAGGATTGTAAATGTTAACCTATTTAAAAATGGAAGAGGGGTTAACCCAGCAAGGCCGGTCTAATTCTGGTGGTGGGGAAACTTTTAGAGACAATAATTCAGGACAAAATGAACTGACATTTAAAAATGTATGGGTTCACAAATAAAAGTCAGCATGAATTTCTTAAATGCAAATCATGCTTAACTAAATTGATTGAGTTCTTTAATAAAGTAACAGACGGTTGATGATGGCAGCGCAGTTGATGTTGGATAAATGGACTTTCAAAAGGCATTTGACAAAATACCAGATGATAGATTTTCAGTAAAATTAAAGCCCTTGGCATAAATGGCAGTAGAATGGACACAAAATTGGCTGAGGGGCAGAAAACAGAATGGATATTTGTCAGAATACTAGGAAGTATATAGTGGCATTACCCAAAGGTTAGCATTAGGACTACTAATCCTATTGATATGCAAAAATGATCAGGACTTGAATATACACGGCATAATCTCAAAATGTGCAGATAACACAAAACCTTAGTGTAGTGAGTTGTGACATTTATAGTATCAGCCTTGGCTCAGTTAGTGGCGCATTTACCTCTGATTTCAGATTCAAGTCCCAATCCAGGCCTCGAACACACAAATTTAAGGTGACAATCCAACGCAGAGCTGAGGGAGTTCTGCCTTGCATGAGCTGCCACCTTTCAGGTGAGATGTTAAACTGAGGCCCCATCTGCTCTCTATGATGGACATAAAAGGACATACATTTTTTCAAAGAACAAGGGAATTCTCTCTGTGTCCTGGCCAATATTTATCCTTTAATCAATATCACAAAGAAGATTATTTTGTCATTATCATGTTGCTATTTGTAACAGCTTGCTATGCACAAATTAGCTGCAGCCTTTCTTATATCATAACAGTGGCTATACTTTAAATAAAAGTACTTCATTGGTTCTAAAACGCTCTAGGATGTCCCAAGCTGGGGTCAAAACATTTTTGTTCCTCGCATCGCATTAGAATTGGTGGCCAGTTTTTTATTTTTCTGCCAGTGCAGACATGAGGGCTGAATGGCCTCTTTCTGAGCTATTAACTTTTCTATGGTTCTACCCCCCAAGGACTCAAGATTTGCTCAAGTTCTAATTTTTGGTTTTCAGAGGTTCCTTTTTCATTTTCACTCCTTTATTATTAGTAGTTCTGCATTTGTGTTGACATTTGGGATAGTTTTTTTTTCTCACAGAAGCAGAATTAGGAGAATTCATCAATATCCTCAATGGTCGATACCCTCCATTGAACTCAAAGCCACATCACGCATAGAAAGCATTAATTTTATAGACACGACAGTATTTAAATTGGCACAAGACAACAGACACAAGTTAGCAACAAAAGGTCTTTCCAAAATAACTGACACACATTTCTACAAACAAAAAGCCATCAATCACCCTAAACATGCCTTCCGTGGACTGATGAGGTCAAAACTAATGCGTTTTCATCGCAGATGCACAAAGCTGGAAGATTTTAACCAGGCAATTGCTCCCCTTTGTACTGCGTCTCAGATCTCAAACTCAGATTTTAATTTAACAATTAATCTAGCATTGATATTTATCTAGCTTCAATTGCTGCTTGCGGAAGATGTTTCCAAATTTCCACCACCTCGCTCCTGAAAGATCTAGTTCCAATTTTTAGATTATGCTTCCCAGTCCTATCATGCACCTCATTACATTTTCTTTACTACAACAATGACTACACTTTCAAAGTATTTCCATTAACTGTAAAGCACTTTGAGATATCCTTAAGTCATAAAAAGCACTATAAAACTGCAAGTTGCTTATAACACAGATACAAAAAGAAAATAATACAACGTCCAAAGAATCACTTGAGGAGAGATTTCTTCGGAAGTTATTTGGCTCCTTTAATATAGTAGGTATCCTTCTCCAGTTTGAAGGCTCAACAGACTCCTGGCAAATGTGACCCACAAAACCTTGTCCTGGCATTGCCTGAATGATGCACAGCTCCAGTTCAAGTTGACAGATTGAGGATGCAAGTACCCCTTGTGGTCCTAAAATGGCGATGTAAGGAGAGGTGGAATTTTCCTGCTCACTGCTTCTGCAGATGGAGAAAGTGTTCTGTAACCACTCTCACCACCCGCAGGCATTCTCTCTTCCCCCACAACACCCACCCCCCCAGCAGGTAGTCGCTTTCTCACAGCCTCTCTTCCACTCTCCACAGGCAGCTATTCCATCACGGTCCCTCTCTGGTAGGCAGCCGTTCCCTCACAGCCGCTGTTCCATTGGCAGGCAGCCACTTCCCCATGACCTCTACCCCCCCACAGTGGGCAGCCACTCTCTCGCAGCCTCTGCCCCTTCGACAGGCAGCTGCTCCCTCGCAGCCTCTAGTGCTCCCCTACCCACTGGCAGGCAGCCACTCCCTCACAGCCTCCGTCCCCTCAGCAGGCAGCCACTCACTCATGGCCTCTCCCCACCAGCAAGCAGTCGCTCTCTCATGGCCTCTCCCCACCAGCAAGCAGCTGCTCTCTCATGGCCTCTCCCCATCCCCCCTTAAGGCAGCTGCTCCCTCATGGCCTCTCCCCCCGGCAGGCTGTCGCTCCCTTGTGGCCTTTTTTAAATTCATTCACGAGATGTGGGCTTCACAGGCTGGGCCATCATTTACTGCCCTTCCCTAGATGCCCTTGAGAAGGTGCTGGTGAGCTTCCCACCACCCAGCCAGGCAGCCTCCCCCGCCTAGTGAGCCTATCAGCAGCAAGCATGGGAGAGAAACAGTCTGTGATTGGAGGAGCAGCTCCTCACAAATTCTGTCACTTCCATGTACGGGGTGGGGAAGGATGACTTTTCTCTAAATGGCCGTCCCTGTGATTGAATTTTCCAGGGATTTTTGGGGGCTTACAAGTGTGAATTCGCCTGCCACCCCTGTATATTTTGAATACCGGTCCCAAAGTTGTAAAAGGTGCTTTAAAATGGAAGTCTTTTCTTTACTGTGCAATGAAGCAGGTAGGAACATTTTCCAGCAGGACATAGACTGGTGAAACAGCAGATGAAATTTAATGCAGAGAGGTGTAAAGTGATGCACTGTGGTAGGAAGAATGAGGGGAGGCAATATGAACTAAATGGTACGGTTTTAATGTGTTGAAAGAGAAACCTGTAGGTCTTTGAAGGTGGCAGGCCAAGTTGGGAGGGCTGTTAAAAATATATAGGATCCTTGACTTTATTAATAAAAGCATAGAGTATAAAAGCTAAGTTTTGCTAGATCTTTATAAAACACTAATTAGGCCTCAACTGGAGTAATGTGTTCAATTCTGGGCACCACACTTCAAGGGAGGTGTCATGGCTCTGGGGGAGTACAGAATTGATCTCCTCAAATGTTTTCAGGGATAAGGAACTTCAGTTATGCGGAGAGAATGGAAAAGCTGGGTTTGTTATCTGTAGAACAAGGAAAGCTAAGAGATCTGTTCAAAAACATGAATGGTTTTGATGGAGTAAATAATAAGAACTTGTTTTCAGTGGCAGAAGAGTCAGTAACCAGAAAAAATAGATTTAAGGTGATTGGCAAAGAACCAGAAGCGGCATGAGGGAATTTATTTTCACTCCGCAAGTTGTTATGATCTGGAATGCACTGTCTGAAAGGGTGGTGGAAGCAGATTCAACCATAACTTTCAAATGGAAATTAGATAAATACTTGAAGGGAAAACAAATACAGGGCTGTGAGGAAAGACCAAAGGATGGGATTAATTAGACAGCTCTCCTAATAGCTAGCTGAGGCATGGGGGAACTAATGGCATTCTTATATGCTGTAGCATTCTATAATCTATTATTCCTCATTCAATATAGAGTAAGGACAGCAGTGCATTGACAAAATTAGTACACTGATAGTCCCCCAAATACTGAAGTCATCAATCAATAGGTGATTCAGGTCACACATTAAAGTGTTCACTAAAAGCAAAATTGCAACTGTTCCCGTGTACAATTACCACCACACCTCACCCCCAAAACTGGTTCTTAAATTAACAATTCAAACTGACTTTAGAGTCTTTAGAAATATCAGAGGTTATGATTAATACAGAAATGAAAAAGGCATCCTAGCTCAGATAAACTCTTGTACTTCCTCAAAAACTTGTACCAGTTTTCCAAGCTACCAACCCACAGAGTAACCAGCACATATCTGACACATTTCAGTGGGTTCTAACAAACCCCTTTCTCTACCCACTTAAACAAGGTTACTTCTTGAAAAGTTGCAGAAACTGGACATTTTCTAAAGTAAATTCAACTCCACTGTGATTAAATACAGGGCTATATTTTCCAAAGAAAACATGATTATAACCACTGGAAGAGACAAATCACTGCACTGTTTCCTTCATTTTGACTAATGGCCTCCCACTTATAGCAGGTCGATAGGCTGAATCACGCACACATGGCTAGAGCACCGTAACTCGCTCACTCAGCAACCTCACATTGATCCTCTACACTACAGGGCAGGAACACACACAGTGACTCGTACGTACACTCTATGTACACCTGGAATACACATGCAGGCTTGCACAACTGACTCATGCATCCTGAAAGGTTGAAGCATGTACGCAAACTCTCCGTTCACAACAAGGTTTTAATTTTTAAACCTCTTCTCTGGCTCCTGAATCAGAAACAACAAATTCGCTTTTAGTCACTTAAGTGAGACAAACACCTCCTCCCAAAACAGCAAGTAAAAATTCGTCTCTGAGAGAAGATCAAGAAGTTAAAGAATCACCAGGTGAGACAATTGCAACTATTAGAGCACAGTGAAGATGGAAAACCTGAAAATACAATGTTTTAAATCAAACAAAATCTTCAGATTTGCAGTGTAATCTATACCCTCTCATTTTATCTATGAATTTAGCATCAGGAAACCACAAAGAATGGTTCTTTTGTACTGTGTTCACTTGCCTCTGCTAATGTGCAGTATGTCTGTCTTTCACGCAGACTAGATTGTATTTCTGAAACACTGCCCCAGGGTTTCGATGAAAACAACCTTTGAGATGCTCCAGTTTACCCCAGTATGAATGTTCTAATAAATAACTCCTCTGTTACAAATAATGACAATGGCCATTTCCACAAAACGTCAAGCACAATCCTGTCTGATGGTGTAAACTAAGAAACCCCTGGTTTTTGACAGCTCATGAACTTTGCACCCAAAAACTTCCTATTAAATTCACACTTTGACAGTAAATATATAATGTAGTACTTCAAAAGAACTATCAAAATCATTTTAAAATGACCAGACGCGATTCAAGTGCAACATAAACTTAATTCAGTGCATTCCTTCACTGCATTCCCTTAGAAATAACTGGAACACAAATATAAACAGCAGCACTTCTTTGCTAAGAGACTCCACAGAACAGCAAAGCCACAGGGGTGGAATATTCAAGCTTTCAGCTTCAGACAGAAAATGTTTCTGTTCAGCTCAACATGCCCTGCCACCCCCACATGACACCGAGCTATAATTCATGGAATGGATGACTTGTCAGGCCTGGACATGCAAACTGATCAGAACAATTTCCTGAATATAACGTAATATAATATAATGCTGCAGAGCTTACTGAAGCACTTAAATTTTAACTCACTAAGAAGTGGAAGGGAAGCCATTTAGCTCATTTGGTGCATCCTTCAATTTTGTTCCAACTTTCTAATAGCATATCTCTGCCCAGAGACATGGGGGGTGGGGGGGCAGAGATCCATTCTATAAAACTGATACACTCAATAATCTTGATTCATAATCCTATTTGAAGCAAGCTTCTGCCACTCTCAGTGCAAATGCAAGCTCCACCATGCCCAAGCCTGGCCTCACCTATGATTTTCACCACATGTTCCCCAAAATAAATGAAGTCAGAATGACAAGAAAGAGGTGGTATTCCAAAGACAGATGTCATCAAATGTATGAAACTGCAATGGACTTTCATTTAGAGTCTCAAATTTAAAAGTGAGAAGTGCACAGCTCGGCTTCCCTTTGTAAGCGCACATCAGAGATGAAGTATATGCTCAGCAATAGACATCCAGGAACTAATTTTTTAATAATTTCAAATAGGATGGGAAGAGGTTTGGTGCCTCTGTGGGTACCGTCCCTGCCTCAGAAGCTTCAGATTTAATTCCCACTCTGATGGTTGATGGCCACAGAAGGTGAGTTTAAAACATGGCTGAACAGGTTGATTGTCAATCAGTAAATCCTTCCAATAAGTCTATGGCAGGCAGTAAGCCTGGGAGAGTCTCCAGGTCAGCCCTGCTTGATGCATAGCGGCACACTCAAGCTATAGCCTCTGGAGACAGGTGAGCGACCCGCTCCAGGTGAAACTAGCTATGGAAACAGGCATAAGTACATGCTTTGCCTGCCTCATGTGTCATTAGACGCGGGAAAGTCTCTAAGTCTAAGTCATGGGATGTACACGTCACTAGCAAAGCCAGCATTTGTTAGCCATCCCTAACTGCCCTTGAACTGAGTGGCCTGACAGGCTATTTTAGAGGGCAGTTAAGAGTCAACCACATTGCTGTGGATCTGGCGTCACATGAGTCAAATAAGGACTTCCTTTCCTGGTCTCTATGTCAAAAAATGATGGTTTCATGATAATAGCTTTCAATTCCAGATTCTTAATAACTGAATTTAAATTCTTCCAGCTGCCGTGGCAATATTTGAATCCATGTCCCCAGAGTATTAGCCTGGGCCTCTGGATCACTAGTCCAGTGACATTACCACTATGCCACCACCTCCCCTTACTGCAGAGGCAGGGCAACAAATATCCAAAAACGAATCATAATGACAGAATAAAAGATATACTAGAGCTTCTCATACAGCAACAGAGTAATAAATACCCTGGAGCTAATTAAAGACACAGAGTAATAGATACTGGAAGTCAGTTATACATTGAGCGCAACCCCCACCCAGGATCTCATTACAAAGAACAAGGTAAAAGCTGCTTTTATGCCAGCACTTGGTGAGGTCTGATTTTGATGTCTTTAAGTCAGCCAACTCTTTAATGTTACATTACTTAACCCAGCTCTCTTAATCTGCAGCAGAATTGACAACCAAATTCTTTGTAAGTTTGCAATCCTACCTCCAGGAAAAAGGGAGCCACTTTTAGTACAAACATAATAGCAAGCAGTAGATGCTGGTGTCCCAGAATCCAACCTCACCCAGCAGCAAAATAAAAATGGCTTAATAGAGACTTAAGAGCTAATTACATAAAAACGGCTTGATAGATACACAGAAGTCAGTAATGCAGAGGTAACAACTGATACCTGGGAACTAATTACACAATCATTGTACACTGAATTAATAACACAGAAATGAATATTTAGGTGTAAATAAAACAGTAACTGTGATTGGTGCACTGGTTAGCACACTATCTTTTCACCTTAGGACCTGGCTTTAACTCGTCAAAACTAATGGGGGAGCAAATATTATCACTCTGCCAGCTGTAATGCCCCTTACAAAGAATATTTAGTGCTGGCTCAACAATGTCAAAGGACCCACAATGACAGCTGGTGAAGGAAGTAGAAATTTCATTGATCGAGTAAAAGTGCTTTATTGAGGCAGTGTTCAGCGCACACTGCCGAGGGGTATACCCCAATTTGATTGCACATCAGGCTCTCAGTTACAACCATTAATATGCCTAACAGCATAATCTTAAGGGTAAGGGCAGCATGAACGACCCAAAATCACTGCCTAGTGTGTTATTTTATATCAGTTTTGGATCTGTTTTCAAGTGTGGCCATCAATAGCCAATGTGTACTGTTTCATTAATTCACAGAAGTGAGCACACCATTGATAAATTAATGGTTGTGATGTTGGTTGGCATGTTTAAAAAGAAATAATTGGCAGTGCAAAATTAACAACCAATACAAACTATACTGAGCAGGCCGGATGCAGTCTGGTGTACTACAAGACAATTTCAAACAATGGAATTGGCATCAAACAGCAAGAGCAATGAACCATGTCAGAACTGCATGAAGCTCTTGGCTATGTTAGTCTGACAGCACAAGTAAGACTCTCTCATTAGGCACAAATTGGAAAACTTTCCCACTTCCCATGTTTATTATCATCAAGCGTTCCTAAAGCCACCTAACCTACTCTGCCCCAGCCCCAATCATACTGCACCCAGTATTGAGTTAGTGTATTGGATTACCCACTCCAGCAATCCAGTCTGCTCTCTGACTAAATGACAATGAAATGCCAGTTAGGGGAAGTTTTGTGATTTGGATCCATGTTTGCCAGAAACAGAGTGTAAATTATCCTACTATGTTTTATATTAGATCCTTTCAACCTACAGAAAGGGACTTGCATGTCTTCAGCCCCAGACAATATTTGAAGCCAGAAATGAAAGACTAATATCTAATCACTGCACTATCTAACCATTCCCCGGTTGTACTTAATTTTTCCTCACAATGGTACTCCCTTAAAAGTTTTTCCACAAATCAGGTCCTTAATAGGTCTTAATAATCAGGCTCTTATCTGCACCAGGAATGAACTGGACTCATAGGTATGATATATTCAACCAATCTGTCTGTATTTCACACACTCCTTGGGTCAGAAGCCATGCTGAAATAGGAATACCACGCTATTTTCAACATGTAAAAAACACATATGTCCCTTGGCAAATTCTCAGTGTCTGAATTGCAAATTTGCTATCACCCAACACCAAGCAGTGCAAAGCCATTCCTTTAAAAAGAATGAGAAAAGTAAAAGCAGTCAGAAGTTGGTGAAATGTGGCATGAAAGCCACATTGAGTGTTTATATTGCATAAAATGCATTCAGCGGACGTTACAGACAAAAGCAAATTCTCATCATGGTGAATGTTGTTCTGCACTTTTTCCATTAACCCTAAAACAGGTCAGAAATGATTTGACTGTTTTTCAAAGTAATGTGGAAATTCTGATCTGCAAATTTGTTGAGTATGGTGACCTTGCATTTGTGACTTGCAGTCTTAAGAAAACACAGGCCATATTTTGCAGCTAAGACCTCTCTGCTGTTGAAGCTCCCCTCCACTGCCCCAGCACATCACAAACAGTATTTCCTAAGTAAACACTGTTCAAAAAGCAGATTTTGCCAAGAAATGA
The DNA here is from genome assembly GCF_017639515.1 of Carcharodon carcharias. NCBI lineage: Eukaryota > Metazoa > Chordata > Chondrichthyes > Lamniformes > Lamnidae > Carcharodon > Carcharodon carcharias. The sequence continues at coordinate 54,976,775 of NC_054479.1, read as the reverse complement.
TTAAACAAGGAAGTTGCTGGGATACTGGATGAGATTAAAAATGGAGATACAAGGAAGGCTAGCAGTACTTAAGGTAGATAAGTTACCTGGTCCAGGTGCGATTCATCCCATATTGGTTAGTGAAGGAAAGTTAGAAATTGCAGAAGTGCTCCTTAGAAATAGAGGTGGTACCAACAAATGGAAGATTGCCAAGGTCACAGCTTTTTCAAAAAAGGGAAGAACGGCAACTACAGGGCAGTCAGTTTAAAAGCCAGTGGTCGGGAAGCTTTTAGAAACAATAATGCAGAAGAAAATTAACAGCCACTTGGGCTAACAACTGAGCACCAGCATGGATGCGTTACGGTCAAATCATGTTAGACTGATTTGATTAAGATGAGGTAACAGAGAAGGTGGGTTAGGGCAGTGCAGTTCATATGCATATGTGCCGGTTTAATTTTGTGGTCACCGGTGAAGCAACACCATTGTCGCTTCTCAAAGAAAGCTGCCCACAAGATCTAGGGATCTCTGGTGTGGACTTCCCAGTTCCTGACATCAGTTTTAATCTGGTGCCAAGGCAAAAGGGTCTCCAGGTGTCCAGCTACCATGATGTCATCAGGTAGAGTAAGCAACCAATCATATCGAGGTATTCCCATTGACAGCAAACCAGGAAGTAAAAACCTCAGAACCCTAACCATTAATTTTAATTTCTAAATTTTACAGACAGTGAAATAATTCCTAGTGTATGTCCCAATCATTTAAAGTGGAAGCTAACAAACTTTTAAAAAAAAAATATATGGAATTTAGCATAATGGAGAATTTTTTTGACATTCAACAAAAATAAAATTCTTTCAAGATCAGTGAGAATGCCTTAACAGTAATCACGAACTTGGTATACTGTCAAACTCCTAGTTACAACTCATTTAAAATGATGTAACTTTTTCAAGAGCTTTTACAGCAAGACAGAGCGCAAGTTCTCGTCAGTTCAATGATTTCTAATTGATTGCAATCTGGGCCCTTAACAGCGCACCCTCTGGAGAAGCACATAACTACAGGCAGCAACTTCTGAATTTCAAATGTGTGGACTCCAGAAGTTGCTGTAAGTTTTTGGAGGAGTTATGGCATCTGCACACTGATAGTTTTGCTATCATTACTACCACAAAATCCAGTCCGTTAAGTCTTGTTAGCAAGGGAGGCGATGGCGTAGTGGTATTGTCGCTGGACCTAGAAATCTAGGGTAATGCTCACAGCAGATGGTGGAATTTGAATCCAATAAAAATCTGGGATTAAAAGTCTAATGGTGACCATGAAACCATTGTAAAAACCCATCTGGCTCACAATATCCTTTAGGGAAGAAAATCTGCCATCCCCGTGTAACTCCAGCAATGTGAATGACTCTTAAATTATGAACTATGGGTAATAAATGCTGGCTGAATAAAATAAACTAAAGTCCATGCAATAAAAGAGACAGTAACAGCATTAATACAAAATTGGCTAGGTGACAGAAAATTGAGTTATGAACATACGAACAATTTGGCCCCTCGAATCATTTAATAAGATCATGGCTGATTTGAGTAACCTCAAATCTGCATATCACCTACCCCTGGTAACCCCTTTGCTTAACAGACAAGGATCTATCCACCTGTACCTTAAAAATATTCAAAGACTCTGCTTCCACCATCTTTTGAGGAAGAGAGTACCAAAGACTCACGAAACCTCAGAAAAAAATTTTGCCTCATCTCCATTTTAAAAGGGTGATTATTTTTAAACAGCGACCCCTAGTTCTAGATTCTCCCACAAGAGCACATCCTCTCCACATCCACCCTATCAAGACCCCTCAGTTTCTTAAAGTTGCCTCTTACTCTTCTAAATTCCAGCAGATACAAGCCTAGCCTGTCCAACCTTTCCTAAGACAATCTGCAACTCTGTACTAGCCTGGTCTCTGAACTGCTTTCCAATGCAACATGAAAGCCTGTTTTTCAGACTTGAGGGAGGTGTACAATGGAGTTCCCTAAGATTCTGTACTAGGACCAGTGCTGTTTATAATATAATGACTTGTTTTTGGGGGGGGGGGGGGGGGAGAGAAGAGGTCTTCAATAGGCCATACCATTCAAGGCAATCACAGATGATCTTCTGCCTCAACTCCGTATCCCTTGATTCCTTGACAGACCGCAAGTATCTTTATCTCGGCCTTGACTATATTCAATGGTGAAGCATCCTCAACCATCTGGGGTACGGAATTTCAAAGATTCACAGCCCTCTGAGTGAAGAAATGAAGTGGGCTTACAAGCAATTATGGGATTAAGATGATTCTTGAATGCTAATTAGGTGTAAAAGCAACAAAGTGACTTTATTGCAGAAGTGAGAGTCACACAGTTTGTTTCAAGAAACAATATCACAGACACATCCCCCGCGGACAACCTGCTGGTATTGCAAGATTGGTACATAGCACCCACTTTGATCCTGCAAGTCTATCCTGGACAGACACTAGTGCTGATGTTAATTCTACAACTGAAAACAATGAAGCCTACCAAGGTGAGCTGTCCCTGACTCCAAGGCTGGTGTTTGCATGGAGGATTTCTTTCCTTCCTCGACAGGGGTGAACGGATGCTGTCTGGGGCGATTTGATTATGACAATTGCCTTCTCCATTTCTGAATTAGATTACATGTTGGGGGTTATCCTGTGTCATTGTTGTGATGTCCTAAATTCCAGTCCTTCTTAATGGTATCAGTTCTGTTGTAGGCGGTACTGTGGATTGTAACGCAATTAGAATAGTATATAAGCAGGTTGAAACTCTGCTTTGTTGAAGATGTCTCCTGGTTTACCAGTAGAGATTGTCTTCCCACTGGTGTAAAAAATAATGGCTGCTCAATGTTTGAACAAAAGACCCTGTGTTGAATGTTGGTTTAAAATACTCCACAATAAGAAATTTATCCTGATCTGAGTCCTAAATGATTGGACTCTTATCCTGAGACTGTGCCCATGTCCTAGATTCCCTAACCAGGGGAAGATGATCTCGCAGAGGCTACTCTGTCAAGCCCCCGCAGAATCGTGTATGTTTCAATGAGGTCACCTCGCAGTCTTTTAAACTCCAGAAAATATAGACCCAATTTACTCAACCTCTCATCATAGGACAACCCTCTCATCCCAGGGACTAATCTAGTGAGCTGTCACTTTACTGCCTCCAATACGTATGTCCTTCCTTAAATATGGAGGCCAAAATTGCACCCAGTATTCCAGGTCTGGTCTCACCAAAGCCCATGTTCAATTGTAGCAAGGCTTTTTTATTTTTGTACTCCAATTCCTTGGTGCAATAAAGGCCAACATGCCATTTGCCTTCCTAATTGCTTGCTGTACCTGCATGCAAATTTTGTGCTTCTGAATGAGTGCACCCAAGTCCCTCTAAACATAAACATTTACAAGTTTCATGCATTATAACAATATTCTGCTCTTCCATTCTTATGACCAAAGTGAATATCCTCACACCTCCCCATATTATATTCCAGCTGCCACTTTGTTGTCCACTCACTTAACCTGTCTCTATCTCTTTCCAGCCACTTGGTGTGTCCTCCTTACAGCTTGCATTCCCACATGACCTGTGGTTCCCACTTTCCCTCTCCCTCCTTCCTTGAATAGCAGTGTTACATTTGCTAACTTCCAATCCACTGGGCGAGATAGAATCTAGGGAATTTTACACATCCACTATCTTGGCAGCTATCTGCTTTAGAACCCCAGAATGTAGACTACCTGAGGATTTGTCGGATTTTAGTCCTTTTAGTTTCTCCAGTACTTCTTCTCTACTGATATTAATTACCTCAATTCCTCACTCTTATTATCCCCCCAGGTTACCCTCTAATTCTGGTATGTCTTCTACTGTGAAGACAGACACAAAATATGTGTCCAATGTCTCTGCCATTTCCTCATTCCCCATGTCTCCTGTCTCCAAGCGGCCAATGTTTATTTTAGCTGCCCCACTCCTTTTTATATACACTTGTAAAAGCTCTTACAATCTGATTTTATATTCCTGACTAATTTACTCTCATTCTATTTTTTAAATAACTTTTTGGCGGCCCTTTGCTGGTTTCTAAAACACTCCCAATCCTCAGACTATTATTCTTTGCAACATTATAAGCCTTTTCTTTTAATCTAATGCTATTCTTAACCACCTTAGCTCGGGCAGAGACGGTAAGCGCAGTTGGCTAGATGGCTAGAATGTGATGCTGAATGGCGCCAACCATGCAGGTTCAATTCCTGTACCGACTGTGGTAGTTCATGAAGACCTGCTTCCTGGCCTTCAACCATGCTTGCGGATTGGTACGTCTCAAGCTATATATAACCAATTGTCTCCCTCTAATGAGGAGAAATGCCCATGGTCCTTTGTGGACTATGGCTAATTATTAATCTTAGTAAAAGAATGGATCTTTTTTAGTTTGTGAATTTGTAATGGAATGTACTTTTGTTGAACATTTTTGAGTTGTTTCTTTAAATGTTTCACACTGTTCACTTACCGCCTTACTTTTTAGTTTATTTACCCAATCAACCTTAGCCAGTTCTCCCCTATTACCTATGTAATTGGCTTTGTTTAAGTTTAAGATTCTTGTGTGATTGGAGTATGTCACTTTCAAATTTAATATGGAATTCAATTGTATCATGATCAGTATTTCCCAGAAGATCTTTTACTAATTAACCCTGTCTCATTGCAGAATACTGGATCTAAAATAGCTTTATCCTTACTTGATTCCACAACATATTACTCTAGGAAACTGTCACAAGCATTCTTACAAACTCACCTCTCAGACCACCTTTGCCAATTTTACATGTCCAGTCTATATGAAGCTTAAAGCCCCCACAATTATTATTTTTTCTACATTCTTTCATGGACATCACTGGCGAGGCCAGCATTTGTTGCCCATCCCTAACTGCCTCTGAACTGAGTAACTCGCTGGGTCATTTCAGATAGCAGTTAAAAGTCAACCACATTACCATGGATCTGGAGTTACATGGAAGTAGGTAAGGACATCAGATTTCCCAGATAGGTTTTTACAACAATTGACGATAGTTATCATGGTCACCATTACGGTTTTATATACCAGATTTATTAATTGAATTTAAATTCCACCAACCACCTTGGTGGATTTTCAACATATGCACCCAGAGCATTAGTCTGGGCCGCTGGATTACTAATCCAGTGACATTTCCACTAACTACCATCTCCCCCACATTGCCTTTATGACAAGCTCCAATAATTTCTTGTTTAATGCTCTGTTCAACAGTATAACTATTGTTGGGGGGGCTATAAACTACACCCACCAGCATTTTCTGACTGTCTCTCCAACCAAATTGATTCTACTTCCTGAATTTATGAGCCAAGACCCTTTCTCATTAATGTCCTTGTGTCATCCTTCCCTATCAGGGGCACCCCTCACCCTTTTCCATTCTGTCTGTCTTCGCGCAATGTTGTGTACCCTGGAATATTTTTCTCCCAACCTTGGTCACTTTGTAACCATGTCTCTGTAAAGACAATTAGATCTAATATAAACTACTTATCTTTACTTGCACCAATAGTTCATTTAACATATTATGGATGCTTTGTGCATTCAGATAAAGAGTTTTTAATTTTATTTTTTACTAATATTCTCTGCATGAACCTTACTCACTGATGCACTATTTCCATTCATATCCCCCTTCCTGTCCCAGTCTGCCTGCCTTTACCCATATTGCTACACTATTCTAATGTCTCAATTTTACTCTTTGGATTTCTAAATCTCCCTACACTTGAATTCTTCTTCGCCCTGTGTTAGTTTAATTTAGCCCTAATTATATGATACAGGTTAAAAAAAGTAGTTAATAAAGCATATTGGATCCTGGGTTTTATAAATAGGAGCATAGAATAGAAAAGTCAGGAAGTGATGCTAAATCTATATAAAACACCAGCTCTCCCCCCAGCTGGGGTATTGTGCCCAATTCTGGACACCATACTTTAGGAAGAACGTAAAGGCTTTGGAGGGGGTACCAAAGAGATTTACCAGAAGGATTCCAGGGTTACAGTTATGTGAGCAGACTAGACAAGCTGGGGTTGTTCTTCTTAGAACAGCAAAGGCTAAGAGGAGATTTAATAGAGGTGTTTAAAAGCATGAAGGATTTAGGTAGAGTAAGCAAAGACAAAGTATTTCCAGTGGCTGAACGGTCGAAAACCAGAGGGCAGATTCAAACTATTTGGAAAAAGAATCAGAGGAAACATGAAGAAAAATGTTTTTATGCAACGAATGGTTAGAATTTGGAATGGACTGATAGATTGGCAGATACAGGTTCAATAGTGGCCTTTAGGCGGAATTAAGTAATTATGTGGAGGAAAATATTGCAGGGATATAGGGAAAGAACAGGGAAGTGGGAGTAACTGGATTGCTCTTTGAAAGAGATGGTGGAGATTCAATGGGCTGAGTGGCTTTCTTCTATGCTGTTTTATTATGTGATTCTATGTTGCAAGTGGTCTTGTGATGGGGATTGAAGCTAATCTGTGAATTCAACAGGATGCCAAGCTTTCACATAGTCTAGTTCAACATAGATGAGTGGCTAAGGAAGAGGATGGAATAAAGTCATAGGCCAATATGGCACAGGAAGAGGCCATACAACCTATCAAGTCCGTGCTGGCTCTCCGTAGAGCAATCCAGTCAATTGCATTACTCCAATCTATCCCTGTAACCCTGCGAGTTCATTTCCCTCAATTTCCCACCCAATTTCCTTTTGAAATCATTGATCATCTCTGCTTACCCCATCTTTGTAGGCAGAGTGTTCCAGATCATTACCACTTGCCACATAAAATAATTCTTCCTCAGATCTCTGTGCATCTCTTACCCAAAACCTTACACTTCAATGGCAAAAGAAGAGAGTTTACATGAGATTAAAAAAAAGGTGGTTTGGGTCTTTCCGTTATTGAGCTGATGTAATGTTTGATTAAATCACTATTTCCTGCCAGATCGACAAACAGAATGACCGAACAGACCAGGATGAAAGGAAATGATAAAGAGATAGAGCTGGGTGTCATCAGCATACATAAAAAAACTGACCTCAAGCCTGTGAATATAGGCAATATATAGATTAAGAAGAGGGGTTAAGGATAGATCACTGGGGAACTCTGGAAGAAGTATCTGTTGGCTACTTTCAGACAAAGAGTGGAACCACATGAGAGCTGGAGGAAGTTGGCGTGGTCAACTATGTCAAATGCTGCAGAGGGGTCGAGGAACACAAAGGAGATAAAGTAAGAGGGCAGGGAGATAAGATTAGAACAGACAGCTGCAACAAAAAGCTGGCATCAGCACATTAGGCTTGAGTGTCCTCCTGTGCTGTAAATTAAATGGTTACATGATTCCTTAACAATCTAAATGGTGAGTTGTGTTACTTTGTCTCTAGTTATTAGAAAGTGCATGCAGTAATATAAAACAGACAACTTGTATTAAAGGTTCCTCTAAACTTTTATGTTTGTCAATGTGTCCTGTTTGGATTTGTTGTTTCTTTCCACGACAATTGGGGGAAAAGGAGGAAGGAAAATGTTGTGAAATGCTTCCTGTGATCCACATTCAGCTTTCAAAGAAACGAGCAGGTTAAACACCAATGGCCCAACCTTGTGCACTATTCAGCTGCAGGGCCCAGTTGTGCAAATAGGTAAGGAGATTCTCACAGCTTTGCCTGACATCCCTGGGAAAATCAAGCACACAAGTTATTTTTTTAAACAATGATCCTCTTGTTTGTGCACTGATCAGCACACTGTCTGCTGCAGGATACAGTTACCATTATTCATGCTGACAATTTAGGCAATGCTGCTGATACCTTAGACGAGCAAGAGTCAGCATCACCCACAAGCAGTAAAGCACGCCAATCATCCCAAACCTCATGAATTAGCACTTTGCTTGCAACATAGAATTGCCATTTTCCCCCCTTCTTACAAAATCAGAGTTTAATTTATCAAGGACCCACAGTTCTGTAACACAGACTGCCAATACTACTCTTCATCATACCAGACCCCAAGAGTGTGTTAAATTCTCTGTGACGAGGGACTATTACAATGAAATTCTATACCAGAAGTGGTTTGGCCTGTGGCTTGGTGTTTCTCTTTTCAGTGTTATTCAGAGTTTAAAGTGGTTTCCTGCTGTATGCAGCCATCCTGACTCAGTAGTTTGGGCAGATTCCTGAATATAACAGCTCATAAATCAGTTATCATGATAGTGAATCATAACAGGTCTGTATTGTTCAGCTTTTAACACATGCAATCTCAGTACATCAAGGAGCATCAAACAAGACCAGGCAGCTGCCAGGGTTCTTCACCAGAACACCACAGTGTTTAGAAAAAACTAAAAATATTGGCAACATTTATCATCACAAAGACCCAGGTACATAAATGGCAATATTTGAATCTAGTGGAGCACAAACTATCATCTGTACTCTCTAATGCACAACCATGCAGAGGACTGATTGTAAAGGTCTCTTAGACAGGTTACAATATGATAGCCCAGGTGCTCCAGCCGAGCATCTATCTCAGCACAGAAAGTAATTTCAGTACCACTCCTTTTACAGTGGCATTGACACTTAAAAGCATGACTACATTCTATGCCTGCAACGTTTGGAGAGAACCCTGCAGCTGGGTCATCTAGAAGTCAGAAGTCACAACATTTGCAGTGTAAACCTGATCATTCCACCGTAATTCAGCAGAAGATATATGTTACAGTATAAATCCGGTATTACAATGCACTCACCAAGAGGAAAGTACAGGAGTGGGAGGAGTACAAATCAAACATTTTCAAATTTACATTAATTCAAGAAGTATAACTGCTAACCTAGGAAATGTGGCTGTATGTTAAAAAAGAAAGTACGTTATAGAACACTATACTGTGTCCAGTTTTAGCTGCTATGACACAAAATATTCATTTCCTTGCTATAATGTGGGCAAGAGGTAAAAAGATCCCTGGTATCAGCAAATGATGTTTAGAGGAAAACTCAGACAGGTATATAATATATTGATACAGAAAATATTAATATATTTCAAGTGAACTTTGACAGAAAAACATGGGTGCAGAGGCTCAAGTTAAGAAAAAGGAAAACTTAAGACTGGTGTCGAGAAGTTCTTGGCACAAATGCTAATCAATATTTGGAATGCATTTCCCAGTGGAGGAAAAAACCTTGGGAGTCATAAAAACGACAGCTGGATGCTGCACTTGAGAGAGACTGCAGCTTTGTCTAGTTGAATGGGTTAAGACGGGCTGAATGGCCTCCCTCATCGATAATTACCTTTGATCTAATTAGACCCAATCAGAAGTAAAGTGCCATGGGATTTCTATTACTGGCTATAATTTGAATAGGTTTGATGACTAAAACAACAAGTTTTTTTTTCATTTCATGCTGTAAGCTGAACGCTGCATTTACCTCAAAATACTGCTGACACTGGCCATCTTGATTCTAACAGCAGCACTGTAAGGTTAACGAGGTGTCCCTACTGCCTCCAGCAGCACAGAGAACCACCACAAATACTAACTGCTGCATTCTGGCCCAGGTGAGCTGACTGTCTTTCTTTCTGCCCACAGACAGGTGGAGGAGCTTTCACATTGCTGACCTGGACAAACATTCTGTGTCACCAGCAAAAATCTGCAGCTAGAAAGCAAAGCTGCAAGTCCCTAGTTTTAAACAACACGCAAGCAGAAACTTGCAAATGTGCAGCTGATCTGGAATCCATTGTGCAATGTACCATACTGGAAGCCAAGACAAGCAGAGCTTTCCCCAGTCATCAGGTAATAAAAATACTTGTGGTTTACACCCTAGACACTGAAGAAATATGTTTAGGCGATTACAACAAGATCACATATACACTGCATTTGTCCTCTACATTCAACTGTTAATTACTATAATAAGTGTGGCAAAATTTTCATCTTCAGGCATTTTTACACACTAAAATCTACGTATTTTACTTAATGCCAATTGTAGCAAGGAAAGCGACTTATTTTGCAGTACAGGTAGTAGTCCAAATGAGCAATTAGTGGAAAAAAAGTTAAATCTATATCAGCAAGATGACAACCAAGGTTCAAGTTAATTCCAGGTCATTCCTTCCATTTTTTTTAAGGTGGAGAAGGGTGCTGAAGTTATAATGGGAAAACATTAGAAAAGAACAGGCACAAATATGAAATCTCTCACATCTCAAAGCGTACAGATTGCACTAGGGTTTTTTTATTCTCAATACACGACAAGCCAAGTGCTGTTATGGAATGCTAAATACAGAGAAATTAGAAAAAACAATCACCCTTTTTTCAGTTCAGAGCTGTCTCTCAGGTCTCTTTTTCCTCCAACATTCTGACCCGTTTCTGTCAGTCAAGTTTCCAATTTTATTCACTCCACAAGCATCACCTGGCCTAGGTACTTCATTCCACTGTTTCATATCAGAAAACAACCTAACCCCACAGCAGCCCAGCTGAATTCCTTAGTGGTGCAAGACTCCACATGCCTGCTCCACAAACCCAGAAGAAAGCAACATTCCTAGCAACAAATACCACAGGTTATAACACTTGCTTAGCAGAGGACTTGCAGATTATACATGCGTCCTTAAAAGGACCTTACAATCTATCACTAACATAAAAGTCACTCAGCTGTACTATGTTGGAGAGCTCTGGGGTAGAGATGGGCGGAGAGGTTAACTTACTGGAAGACGAGAGAAGATAAGGTTTTCACTCCTGTTTGCTAGTCTGTTTGGTCATCAACAGATCTCAAAAACCAATGGATGGATTTCAACAAAACTTGGTATAGATAGGGTATGGGTCAAGGAAGGGCTGATTAGTTTTTGGCAAAGATGAGGAACCAGATCCAGATCCTGGAACTTTTTAAAATATCCATTAGCATTAGAAGATAGAGAGAAATTACTTTTTTTCTTTAAGAATGTTCTGGGTTGTTTTATTTAGAATGTTGTTGATTGTTTCAGAACGTTGTTGAGTGTCTCGGCTGCTGTGGTGGATTTGGCAGAGCTGTCAAAACGTGAGCTGAGTTTTCAGAGCAGGTTGTTGGATGTGGATTGGCCTGAAGCCTCCTCAGTGAGATGGAAGCTCTGAATAAAAATATTTCTTTTTTTCAGCTTTATAGTTACAGAGCATCAACAAGGCAGGGTAAAGCCTCAAGAAAGAGCTGCATAATTATTAATAATGCTGAGTTAACACACCGTGGGAGGTATGCGCTGAGTGCCCTCTTCACTTGTTATAACCGTGATATCACAGCAATACATTGGACATTAAGCTTACCAAGCGTCAACCAACTTTGACACTATACACAATTTTTAAATCACCCTTCTTTGAACAGTTTAGTAATGAAGATTACAAGGGCAAGTAGTTTACATCTCTGCAAAATACTTTCCCATTTGACCTTGAAGAGAAATCCCCACTTATAACTGCTAGGCAAGAGAGAGAGATGGACCAAATGGACCTGTGAACAAGTATTCAATGTTATTAATTAATCTTTATTATTTTATCAACAGAGAATAACAAAAAGCTTCAAAGTTAATATTTCCACTTGCTGGGACTGAGTACATGCAGGCAGTTAAGCAGGCAGTTAGCCATTTTTTAATCTCTTAATCGTAGTGTCACACAGCAGTCTAAAATACTTAAAAGAACCTATAAACAGCAACATGAGGGGCTTTTAAGATTTAATAAGGGCAGTTCTGACCTCGAGGAAGGAGATTTATGATCTAATGGCTACACTGTGCTCTAGTTTAAAAATAGCTTTAAAGTCATAGAATTCTTAGATGTCCAGACAATTCCAACTAGCAGTGAACAGAGCGACATCATGATCTGAAAACAAAAAGCTGTTAATCTCTCCACAACAATCAATGGCTGTTCTCAACAAGTGGAAAATATCCAAGTTGAAGCCTGCTTTCATTCAATGTTTAAAGGCATAGCAAAAATTAACGAGAGATAGGAAGTGAATAATGGTGGTGCTATTCTGTGTATTGAACATGAGCTGCTTAGTAGTCCAACAGCCCCATTTAAGTACACTTATGTACCAGAATATAACATAACAAATGACATTAGATGTTACTGACATAAATATTAGTAACTGTTCAAAAAGATTTCTTTAGTTATAGAATATTCAAGTTAATTACAGCTGAATCTAGATCACCCAGATGAATTAAGGCCTTCCTGAGTGTAACAGCCATTGATATGCTGGAAAAAAAAGGTTGCCAAAGTACGTGGTTTGTAATACACAGGATGCATACGTGTGATTGAATACAGTGAGGTTTATATCAGTGATTATAGAGCCCCGTACAGTAAGCATTCATCTAACTCAATCTGTGGCACAATTTATTAAGAGTCTTGTGATTGAAATTACAATGTGCCTGCCCTGGCAGCTATATAATAAAATTACTAATTTTTTGAAACAAATAATTCATAAACTGAATTGTAGATCCAGAATGGTACAGTTAACACAATGCATCTCAAATTAGGTCTGGATTACACAATGGACTAAAATACAGATACTCCCAGCGCTTCTTTTCTGAAGTCTAATTTTGATTCATTTTAGGAATCTCCAGTAATTATATTAACATATCAGATTCATTTCATTCACACTGATTGATGATCAACATTGCATTTCACTTCACAAATTCCGTAAGTTTAAAAAACATGTAAACGAAAGGGAAGATATTTTTATTTACAAACATTAAATTAGCTGGTTTCCATTTTGATAGCATGTCCAAATAACTCAAGGAGACAAAAGAATCATGATCTGCCAAACTTTGTAGGGCAAAACTCCTGTTTAAATCTAGCTTAGTGAATTGAGGCTTAAAGTCAATGTTGCCTTTATGGAATGGATGATTTCATTGTGCCACAACATTAATTAACTTAACAGGTGAAGTGATGAGCTTCAAAATCAGACTTATAAATTTATTTAACTGGAAATTAGTATCCAACCCAATTTCCGTTTTGTTTCAAGGGAAACAATATCTTTACAGAGTTGCACATCATCAAGCTATACTAACCAAAACAGAGAACAGAATTAACCATCATTGATTTACAAGTCAAAGCCTTCCAAAGGTGTGCCATGTTGAGTTTAGTGGCAAAGAAAATAAGCTGATACAACAAATTTATCAAATCTATCTCTAAATGCCAATCCTATGATTAGGGATCAGCATCCTTTTAGAATAGGATGCTAATGCATAAACATAAGAGTCACTTACAATTGTCCCTGAAATTTACATTTCAGCATTGAGTTAGAAATCTAACACTTCCCAACATACTTTCCACTCTTCAACAATCTGGATTTGATTCATGTTATTTACTTTGACTTCATCAATACAAAAGCAGATGGCAAAAGAATCCAGAATTGGACACTACGGAACAATACCATCTGGGTCAGAATGGGAAGACAATGATCAAGTATGAATACAGGCAATGTCATCCTAATTAGGAGACATGGTCAATCTAAGTTCAGAGTAATGTCACTTCATTAACAGCTGAATAGGGAGCTTCCAAGACAGGATGCAGCCCTCCCATCCAAATACACATACAGCATTTTGTTAGGGAAACAACTAAAGATCCATTTCCACTTAAATTATTGAGGGGGAAGAGAGAGAGAGAGAGAGAGAGATGGGGAGAGGTGATGGGAGAAGATGGCGGAGTGCTGAGGGAGGGGAAGAGAGCGGGCGGGGAAGCGCATGGGCAAGGGGGTTGGGGGGGCCGGGGAAGCCAGTGGGGACGAGGTTGGCAGGGGGCAAGAGAGCATCATGACTCACTGGGGAAAGTGTGCTGTAATATCAAGCCCCACTGTTCACAGAGCTGCAACAAATGTGAAAAAGTTGGATCAGACCACCAGATTGCCCCAATTCTACCTAACTGTTTGATTTAGGTTAACAGAATATGAGCATCAGGTTTGTAAACTTCATAAGTAAACAACTGTTTATTGAACAAACTTTCATTAACTAGTGACAAAAGAAAGAAATATGAACTGCTCATTTCTAACTATAACCTAAACTCTACTCCTTCTTAAATCCGTATACACACATATACAAGACACATAAGACACACAAAAAGATGGATTTTATGGATGGGATAAAACAGTTCAATAGCATCAATTCCAGAGTACAGGATTTGATGGATTGAGTTTGATCCTTGTCTTCCAAATTCCTTTCAGTCCTTGTTGATGACACGAGGTGGTCTTCCATTGTATATATCTCTCATCCTGTTCCAGTGGACATGTCTTTCAAGCTGCAGCCATTGTAATTTTAATCCACAATCCAACAGAAAATAGAAAGATATGTTCTTTACAACAGTCCAACAGAAATAAAGAGATACGTTCCTTACAAGAGTGAGGGGGCAAGAGAGGGACAAGGCAAGAGATGGAGATAAAGTGGGAGAGATCCTGAGGGGTATGGACAGGGTAAATAGTGAGAAACTGTTCCCACACAAGACAGCATCAAGAACTAGAGGGCACAGAGTCAAAATAATTGGCAAAAGGAGGAAAAGTGATGTGAGGAAAAATGTTTTCACACAGGGGGTGTTTGGAGTCTGGAACAAACATCCTGAGGGGATGGTAGAGGCAGGTTCAATCGAGGTATTTAAAAGGGCTGAATGACCTCCATCTGCACTGTAAAGATTCTGAGAGAGGGGGGAAAGAGAGAGCGAGGGTGTGAGAAATAAAGAAGGAAAAAGAAGAAAGATGAATTTCCAATGAAATTTTTAAGAGTACTCATACCACTGGGGCAAAAGTTTCTTAAGGTCAAGTTCAAAGTATTTCTCCTTGTGCTTGTTTCACACAAATAACCCCAGCAGACAGACATCATTATTTTCTCCTTTATTATGACATATCTGCAATCCATGGAATGTGAATATGATCATTGACCCTTTAGGTAGGACTTATGTGAATAATTCTAGGAATACCAATTGGTTTATGTTCCTGTTTCTGTGATGATGCTGATGACTAACCTTTGAAACACCAAAAACTTTATCTCCTCCCTATTTAGGAGATATGATTAAACCCTGAAACATGGACAGCACATTTTGAAAATTTTTGTAATAAGGTAGGGCCCCAGTCAACCAAGAGTTCTATGATACTGAGTGTTAATATTTGAAAAAGTGAAGCTCAGCATCAGCTGAGGAGGGTGAGGAGCAGTTGGCCAACACTCATCATTTTGATGCAAAGGACCAGGAATAGAGGCTTGGTTATTTGCATGTTTTTTTGTCAGGATTATAGCAACAGAGTCAAATGGATTTCTTATCAATGCCTCAAACATGCAGAGTCAAACGAGTGACATACAGCAACCATGGTACTGATCCTTGCAGATCAGAAAGTTCCATCTTTCATCACTAATGTGTACTAAGGTCAGAAGTGGGGATGTTCGCAGATAATTACACAATAATCAACATCTTTCGCAACTCTTCAGATGTTAAAGCAGTCCGTGTCGATATGCAGCAAGACCTGGACAATATTCAGGCTTGGGCTTATAAGTGGCAAGTAACATTCATGCCACACAAGTGCCAGGCAACAGTCATCTCCATCAAGAGAGCATTACCATTGGTGAATCCCCCACCATCAGCATCCTAGGGGGTTATCATTGACCAGAAACTGAACTGGACCAATCATATAAATACCGTGGCTACAAGAGCAAGTCAGAGGCTGGGAATTCGACAGAGACGAACTCATCTCCTGATTCCCCAAAGCCTGTCTCCCATCTACCAGGCACAAGTCAGCATTGAGATGGAATACTCTCTACTAGCCTGGATGAATGCAGCTGCAACAACACTCCAGAAGCCCAACATCATCTAGAACAAAGCAGACTGCTTGATTGGCACTCCATCCACCTCAATAAATGTTCAGTCCCTCCAATACCAACACATAGTGGCAGCAGTGTGTACTACTTACAACACGCACATCAGCAACTCACCAAGGTTCCTTTTGCAGCACTTTCCAAACCTGTGATCTTCTCCACCCCGCCACCCCCCACACCCCCAGAAGGACAAGGGCAGCAGATGCATGGAAATGGCACAACCTGCAAGTTCCCCTTCAAGTAATACACCATCCTGTCTTGGAACTATACTGCCATTCCTTCACAGTTGCTGGGAACTCCTGGAACTCCCTCCCTAACAGCACTGAGGGTGTTGCTACAACATATGGACTGCAACAGTTCAAGGAGGCGGTTCACCACCACCTTCTTGAGCGCAATTAGGGATGGGCAATGAATGCTGGCCTATCCAGCAATGCTCACATCCAATGAATCAATTCAAAAGTAGGTTGAACGCAACCAAAATGGCAGTGAGGAACTATCGGTGACTTTATTCTCCCCAGGCTAGGGAGGATTTTCGCTTTTCAGTGTCCCATCTGGAAGCACATGTGTGCAGCTATCAGGTGAGGACATCTCCCTTTAGGGGGAGGAATCATAGTCAAGAATTAAGAAAATATCCTGTCAATACTTACTGTCTTAATTTCAAGCAGAATATGGACCTGAACAGGGGCAGCAGGAACATAAATAGAGTGGGAGAGGAGGCCCAAGGCAGAGGGTGGGCCTTAGCAGAAGTGGCAAGAGCAGAAGCAGCAGGAATGTAAAGAACACAAGAGAGAAGGCTTCAGACAGGGAACAGCTCTGAGGGTTAGCAAATTGGCTGAATAAATAGTATGTAATTTATTTCTTTAAAATAAACAGTCTTCAACTAGAGAGCATAGACATAAGGTAGCACAAGGTGATTGGTAAGCAGGTCAGTCCAGATCAGGGACAAGTCAGAGTACAGCCAGAGGCAAATCCACAGTACCATCAATGGCTCAGTTCTGCAGGTAAAGGAGGAGCAAAGTCAGAAAAGCAGAAGTTATAGGAGTTTCAATGGTTAGGGGAACAAACAAGTGTTTTGCAGCCAGGAAGGTATATTGCTTCCCTGCTGACAGGGTCAAGGATGTCACTAAGCAGCTACAGAGCATTCTCACGGGGCAGGTGGCTGAACAATCATAGTCCAGTGACTTAAGTAGAAAGAAAGACGTGGTCTTGCAGGTAGATTTTAGGGAGCTAAGAAAGAAATGAAACAAAGGACCTCAAAAGTAGTAATCACTGCATTACTCCCAGTGCCACATACAAGTGAGTACAGAAACAGATGAATGTTGCAGATCAATGCTTGGCTGGAGAGGTGGGGTGGGAGGAAGGGCTTTAGATTCTTGGGATATTGGGACCTGTTCTGGAGGAAATGGGACCTGCAGAAGGAGAATAGGTAGCATCTCTGTAGGACTGAAACCAATAAAGTGGCAGGGAGGTTTGCTAGGGCTGTTGGGGAAAAGTTTAAATTAGCTTGGCAGGGGGTGGGAATCTGAGCATAGATTCAGAAGGGAGGTAAGCAAAGCTGGAAATGGAAGGCAGGAAATTAGTAAATTAGAAGGCTGAGGAAACAAAGGCTGGAAAATAGACAACAAAGAAGTTGTTCAGCGTTTGGTGGCATACACTTCAATGCAAGGAGTTTAGTGAAAGAAGCAGATGAGCTGACGACACAGAGAGAGACATGGAAGTTTGATATCATAGTTATTACAGAAACTTGGCTTAAAGAAGAACCAAAATGGCAGCTCATATTCCAAGTTACTGGGTTTTCAAACGGATTAGACAGGAGCGGCTTGGGGGGGTGGGGGAGGGGGGTTCCGTTGCAATATTGCTTGAAGAAGCAATCACAGCTGTGAGGAGGAATGCTATGCTTGAAGGATCATCAAATAAGGGAGGCCATATGGGTTGAACTGAGGAACAAAAGAAAGTAGTTACATTGCTAGGAGTATATATTAGACCTCAAAACAGTCAGAGGGAGGTAGTAGAGCAAATTTGTAAGCTGAGAAACAATAGCGCAGTGATCATAGGGCATTTCAAATACCCGAACATTAACTGGGATAAAATCAGTGTAGAAGGAAGGTATAGGTAATGTACCAAGATGTGCTTGAGGACCCTGCAAAAGTCCTGATGCAATAACTGTGGGAATTGCCCAGGAAATTTGAACTTCATTGGGCAATTCCCCTGCTCTCCAGGACCCTCCAATAAAGTCTCAGATTCTGGGCTGGAGTCGGAGATTTCATACAGTTTTGACTTACTTACCTGGATAGTTACCCAGGAAACATTAGACGGAAAAATCCTAGTCTAATTCCTGGGTAACTATACAACTGATACACATGACTCCCTGTTCAACACCAACCGCCCAACCCTTCGACTCCACCTGACTAGCCCCGAACACCCAATTACCCCACTGACCCCCACAACCAGACATGACTATTCCCCAGCCTAACCACACCCACCTCACTCAGCTACCACTGTACCTAGCTGCCACCCTACCCACTCAGAGACACTCATTCACTCACAAACTGAGAAGCTTGGGGACCTTAAAACATTTACCAGAATACAGCAGCTGGTGCCATAAAAAGGGGACGTGGCTTCTGCGCAGATTCTTTTCACTGCCCTCAATGGGGATTCCTTCACTGACCAAGTTCTACAGGACCCTTCATCAGAAGTCAGAGTCTTTTCAACATATGCAGAAAGATGGTAGTTTTCTGTCTAATCAGAGTCAGATGTCAGGATTCCAAATCTGATTGGACGTTTTGGGCCATTAAAATGCATTCAGGAGCACTTATTTTACCAGTATGAAGGAACCCAACATAAGAAGGGACAATTCTGGATTTAGATTTAGGAAATGAAGCTGCGCAAGGGGTCACAGTGGAAGAACACTTTGGTGGTAGTAATTATAATTCAGATAGATAGAGTACTTATGGAAAAGGACAAAGATAGACGAAGAGTAAAGGTTTTAAATTGGGAAAAAGCCAATTTTACTAAACCGAGGCAGAATTTAGTAAAAGTGGACCGTAAACAGCTACTTGAAAGTAAATTAGTGCCACAGCAGTGGGATGTATTCAAGAAGGACATAGTGAGGCTTCAGAACAAACATGTTCCGAAAAACAGGGTGGAACCCCCAAATCCAGACCTCTTCCCAGGTGTCAAAGAGCACACAGAGCAGGGCAAGGCAGAAAAAAGGAAGCTTATTTCAGCTGCCAATAGTTCGAACTGAAAAGAGGCTGGGTGTTTGGAAAGTACTGAGGTGAATTTAAAAAGGAACAAGGGCATGAAAAAATATTGGCAAGTAAATCAAGGAAAAGCTAAAGATGTTTTATAAATGCAGAAAGGGAAAGAGGATAACTAAGGGAAGACAGCGTCAATTAGAAACCAAGAGAAAGGTGACTTGTTTTGGAGACAGAAGACTTGGTTCTTATTAAATACTTTGCATCTGTTTTCACAAAAGTGAAGGGAGACAATGCAGACATTGTAGCTAAGGAAGAGAAATGTGAAATATTGGATTGTATAAGCATAGGGAGAGGGGAAATATTAAGCTGTTTAGCGTTTTTCAAAGTGGATAAATTGCCAGGCCTGGATGAAATTGATCCCAGACTTCTAAGAAAAGCAAGAGAGGAAATAGCAGAGGTTCTGGCCGACATTTTTCAATTCTGACTACAGGCATGATGATGGAGGAATTGGAGGACTGCTGACGCTGTACCATTATAAGAGGGAGGAAGGGACAGACCAAATAATTACAGGTCGATCAGCCTAACCTCAATAGTGGGCAAATCATTCGGAAAGAAATCTGATGGACCATATAAACTGGCATTTAGAAAGGTATAGATTTATCATGGGCAGTCAGCATGGCTTTGTTAAGAAAATATTGCCTCTGACTAACTTGACCGAATTTTTTCAAATGGTAACAAGGAGGCTCAATAAGGGTAGTGTATTTAATGTAGTCCATATCGATTTTAGCAAAGCTTTTGACAAGGTCCTACATGACAAAACAGTTAAGAGTCCATGGGATCCAAAGGAAGAAAGAAAGTTGGATCCAAAATTGGCCTAGTGACTGGAAAAATAGGTCATGGTCGATGAGTGTTTTAGTGACCAGAAGCCTGATTGAAGTGTGGTTGCACAGGACTCTTAGTACTAGGTCCCATGCTTTTATGTTATATATCAATGATTAAGACTTAAATTTAGGAGGCATGAATAAAAAGTTTGCAAATGATACAAAATTGGTTGTGTGATCCATAGTGTGGAAGGAAGTTGCAGACAACAGGCAGGTATCAATGGAGTGGTCAAGTGGGCAGAAAAGTGGCAAATTGAATTCAACCAGGTGCAGTGTGATGTCATATATTTGGGGAGGACAAACAAACCAAGGGAACACAAAATAAATGGTGGCATACTGAGAAGTGTAGAAGAACAGAGAGATCTTGCAGCACATGCTGTCAGACCCTTGAAGGTAGCAGGACAGGTAGATGAAGTGGCTAAGAAAGTATGTGAGGATGCTTACCTTTATTAGCCAAGGCACAAAACATGAGAGCAGGGAGGTTATGCTAGAACTATATAAAACACAAGCTAAGCCACAGCAGGTACAACAAAGATTTACAAAGATGTTGCCAGAAAAAGATAATTTTAGCTATGAGGAAAGATTGGATAGACTGGTGGGTTGAAGGGGTTGAGTGGTGTGGTAGTCAGTCAAAAGGATTTACACCCAACACAACTGCATAGAATCCAATGTTTCTCTTTCCAATATCATGGACAATTTTCTGCTCTTTAGAGACTCTCTAACATAATAGTCATCTTTCACAGTCAGTTTCCTCTGCTGAAAACCA
Source organism: Carcharodon carcharias (assembly GCF_017639515.1). NCBI lineage: Eukaryota > Metazoa > Chordata > Chondrichthyes > Lamniformes > Lamnidae > Carcharodon > Carcharodon carcharias. The sequence goes on along the minus strand of NC_054479.1, from coordinate 54,956,164 downwards.
ATCAGAATATCTATTACCATTTCAGAGCATCAAACAAATGTAAGATAGAACTCCAGCAATGACTTACCATAAGAAGCGGAATTATATCATTCATCAAATAAAAGTTAGAGGGAAAAATCAAATTATAACCGAACGCAACACGAACAACAAACAAGGTGAGGCAAGCACCTACTTGCATTTGCTAGCCGGAGATAAAGGTTTTTCTATATTATAAAGATCGAAAAGTGTGAAGTACAGAACAGAGAAATTAGAGGGGCGGAGAGCAAGAGAACAGCTTCACTCAAAAGTGCATTCTTAAAATAGTTTAATTAGAGGGCAAACTGAGAATCAAGAAATTCTCTGTGGTCTCATGCACACCTTGAACCAATATTCAAATATTCAGGTGAAAGGTCATGGAACAGAAAGTTAACTCAGTTTGCTCTCCACAAATGCCATCAGACTTGTTGAGCATTTACAGCATTTTCTGTTTTATTTCAAATATTCATTGCTTGAAAAATGCAAAATGTGCATAGAGCAGTAATAAATGCAACACTGAAACAGTTAAGGTGTAATTGTTGCAAAACTGCAACGACAATAACAAAATGCTAGACAGACACACAAACACATGCACAGTACCAAGAACACTGGCAGATTTTTACTGTCAAGTTTCCTGACAATGCATCACCAATTTCCCAGTTGCACTGATATAATTGTTGATGTACTTGAACCTAGTCTAAAGCATTGGTTTAATGACTTATGAAGGTTGTTGAATAAACATTTAAGCTTAATTCTTTTAGAGATGCCAAACCAAGACAGATCCTAAACATTAACATCCCAAAATGGGCCATGAAGCAGTTCACAGACATACTGCCAAACTCATCAGGACAATGAAGTCTCTCCCTATATGAAATTAACAAATGCCTTATGGACACCTACAATGATTGAGTCCTGTACTGCGAACAGCCAGCCACAAGCTCCAGTATGCTGATCGATAGCGCTAATAGTTGCCAATCTCTACTAATAAAGCTTTACTTTGGTGCACTAACACAGATTAAACAGAACAGCTGTTACAAGTGTGCTAGATCTGGTGTTAAACAACAAAGCACTAAAGCACAGGCCACAGTGGTTTCTGCACTTGGATTAGCTCTTCCTCATCTATGTTTACATGCACCAGAGGCTCAGAGCTATGTCTTGAGCTTTTCAGTAAAGGGTTCTGATAGGCACCCACAAAATATAAAAGCACATTCAATGGAACCTGCAGTTAAAAGTAAATTACTAGCTTTTCAAACAAATCTTCCTGCACATTGCAATCTACAGCCAGCAGTAGGAATCAACAATCTCTTCTTTACATTGGCTGAGTGGCAATACTCGCACCTCGGAGTCAGAAGCTTTAAGCTATACTCCAGTGACTTGAGCACATAACTGAGGCTGGCATTTCAGTGCAGTACTGGAGTGCTGTACTGTCAGAGATGCTGCCTTTCAGATAAAATGTTAAACCAAGCTCTTGTCTGTTCTCTCAGGTGGACGTAAAAGTCCCAATAGTATTATTCAAAAAAAAAATCTATGTCCATGTCAATATTTATTCCTGCTCTGGTCATTTACTTCATTGCTGTTTGGAGCACAGTGTGTGCAAATCGACTACCATATTTTCCTACTTAACATTAGTGACTGCATTACAAAAGTACTTCATTTGCTATAAAGCACTTTAGGACATGACGATGTATAGAGATCTTGTTGAGCTCATGGAAGGTGCTATATAAATGCAAATTCTTTCTTCTATTCAGTTTCAATTTATGTTCCGCCACTGGGGTCCCAGGAGTAGGAACTAAACCCTTCCTTGCATTCCATCCAGATTTAGCCAAAGGCACCCCATCCTCAGGATTACCTCTTCTACTGATGTCTAAATGAGCTTAATCTCGTCACTGGAGGCTGTTTTAGTAGAAACTGCCATTTTAACACACCACACGTGGTAAATGAGAGTAAAAAGGCTAAAAGATGCTAACTGTTAATTTCCAAGTAACCAACCACTTTGAAAGTGGAACCATCATCCATGGCCTTTCCGTTTACTCGATTTTTTCACATTGTTCCGCTTAAAATCATTTTCAGCTGTGCTTTCCCCCTAATTCTCAGTATTTCTATGTTAATTTTTAATTGGAAAGTCCCTATACATCCACATGTAAATTTCTCCTTCAAGCACCAACGGAGTGAGTGAAGCACACTCTATAATCTACAAAGAGCAATTTACGTTCAGTGAGTTCCAGTGCAGGAAACCATGGTCAGAAATCGAAGAGCTGTCTGCATGTTTCCACGGTATCAGTGAGGAGAGATGCAAGTGTCCAATCTGTAAGTGGAAAATGGTTACTAAGTGAACTGGCGAGGGAATATTCTTTTTTTATAAATAGTGGAAAAGAGTATATAGCTGTCACTGCAAATGTTTCTGCTATATACAGAATGGTATCTGCTGCACCCAGAAATCAATCTTCAGACCAGGACATTTTGATTTCTGTTCCTTGTACTGAAGTCACAAAAATAGATTGGTGGGAGATGCTTTGTAAATATTTTGAGCAACTCTTCCTGCACATTCTGCTGTGCAGTAATGGCTCACTAGGCTCATCTGTGCCACTGCGTAGAATCCTCAATTCCTCAGTTCAATAGTAACATTTTAAAATTGTACTAATGCACTCACATGATCATTGGACTCGGGTAAACTGTTCTCCATCCCTTTCCCTATTTAACCCATCTCCTTTACACTGGTTTAACCTCTATTCCTCCTGTATGGCTCTATGCTGGTCTATCCCTCTCCTATTCTTAAGCCACTACACTGGTCCATCGCCACAACGTTCTCTGTTAAACCTTAGTACATTCTGAAGTGGCCACGAAAGCCAGTCAGTTGCTACAAACCAGAAATTGAAGAAACCCCACTACGTTCTTAGATTACTAAATGTGGCCACAGTAGAGATACAGGCAGCATTGTAGTTGTCCCCTCTTCCCATAGGGTCATTTATGGCACAGAAAGGAGGCCATTCAGCCCATCAAGTTTCTACATCAGCTATCCATGGAGCACTGCAGTCAGTCCCATTCCCCTGCTCTGTCCCATAGCCCTGCAAGTTTACTTCCTTCAAGTGCCTATCCAATTCCCTTTTGAAATCATCAATCGTTTCTGCTTCAACCACCCTGGTGGGCAGCGAGTTCCAGATCATTACCACTCGCTGCGTGGAAAAGTTCTTTCTCACATCCTTCTTGATGTCTTGCTCAAAACCTTAAATCTGTGCCCCCTAGTCCTTTTACCATCAGCTAATGAGAATTTTTGCCTTTCCTACTTGCCCCAACCCTGTCATAATTGTGTATACCTCAACCAAATCTGCCCTCAATTTCCTTTGCTCCAAGAGAACAACCCTAGCTTCTCCAACCCAATCTTGTAGCTAAAATCCCACAGTGTTTCCTCATTCCTTGCGATATTTTGTTTCACTGATGCCTGTCACTTTTGTTTGCCTCATGCTTTTTATAACTTTTTGTCTTGTTTTACTTGTCATTATCTTTTTTTGGGCAGTTTTTCTTCTTCATTCTCAGCTTAGGTTATGATAGTGAGATGGGTTTTCTTCTTCATCATATTCAGCTTGTTTGCTCAATGCGTGCCATTTATTTGAGTGTTGTGAATTTAGCATTAAGTGTTGGTGGTTGAGGCATACACCTTGAAAGAGAGTCCATCAGGTTTAGGTTATAGTCATGATAAGGATCATGGATGAGGGTATTTTAAAGTGAGGGTTTTAGGTTATGTCCAGGTACAGGTAGTGGGGTAGTCAGGGTTAGGGATGTGGTTAGACCTAAGACAGCAGTTAGGGTATGAGAAACAGGCTGAAGAATGAGGTTACACTAGGTGAATGATATGGTAAAAATGGGACAGACTTGATGGGCCAAATGGTATGTTTCTATATTATAATGTTTGATGATTTTATCCCACCACTGTAGTCTATCTCCTATTTCTTCACTTTCCTAATATAATGGGTGCATCCTCCATGCCATGAACTATGCTTATACATTATGCATCCCTCTCATCCAGATTTGCATTTATATAGCACTTTTCACAACCAGCGGATGGATGTCTCAAAGCGCTTCAGAGTACTTTGAAATGGAGTCACTATTGTAATGTAGGAAATATCACAGAATCATAACAGCACAGGAAGTCATTTGGCCCATCATGTCCGTGCCAGTCCTTTGAAGGGCTTTCCAATTAGTCAGACATTGCTGTTCCTTCCCCATAGCTCGACAAATCATGATATGATTATACAATTGCTGCCTATGTGCAATATTGTTCTTGTTGAAATTAAAATATTTCCAATAAGAGATACACAATGTTTTTAATTTGGGACAAGAACACCCTCAAGACCTGTTTGACAACAACTCCAAATAAAATTGGGTCAGACACAGGAACCAAGAACCAGATAAAGCCTGTAATCTGGACATCACTGCTATAAGGGAAGGAAACTATGGAAGTTATCAAATAGTAGGCACAGAAAACACATCCATACCTCAAATTCAGATGCATTTGCCTCATTCCTGTTAACTTAATCCCTCCAGGCTATGGGTAAGGTAATGGAAAAACAACACATTTCTGAAAAGGTTATAAATTCCAACAAAGGCTAGGTCAGCTTCTCTTTACAGTACAATGTGGATCTCAGTAAATGACTCTTGGGATCATTCAGGCGCTGTGTCCTGGATAAGTCATTAGTGAGCTCAGAACATTCAACGACTTGTTAGTCTGGACAGCTTGATCAATACAACTGTTAATACAACTTTTAACTGTACAATATTCTGCTCTTTGTTGTGCTAAGAATATCAAGGGGTTCTTCTTACATGGCATGCTGTTAAAAAAGGCATTCTGTGTACTCAAGACTGCTCTCTTAAATCCCACTGACGTGTTTTTATGTTGTCTGACTTGATTGTTACATGGTTTTGGTGGTGTAGGGAATAACCTAAAATTTGATTTCCTTTTCCTGGCTGGACTCTAAAATTATCTGTTGTAATCTTCAAACTCTCTCTCTTTCTCCTTACTGGAGGCAAAGGGAATGACTGGTATGTGATAGCAATGTATTTGATGCCTGGAGACATGGAATAATCACCATGGTAGATTACACAGAAATATTAAAACAAACATGCAGTACACCCTGATACAGGCAACAGTGAATTCCTAAACACATACTGCCTTGCTGAATGGAGAACTAAACACATTAGGGAATCAGCCAACACCCTTTTTTAATCTAAATGAGATTATGAAAAACAATACTAGTAGGCATGGATACAGGTTAAACTGCAAGGGCTTATATCTTCAAAAACTAGAAACAGTTTTGCATAGCATGCATTCTCTCTTAACAAAGATGTAAAATCAAAGTACTATTCTCTACAGATAGCAAATCAGGTTACTACACTTCATGATTCAATGAGAGATCAATTGAATCATCATTTCCTGCAGCCCAGCTAGCAACTATTACTAGTAAGTAATTTTTTCGATCTCTATTTCTTATGATCTCTGCCACCCCAGCTAAAATGCAGAATTGAACCAGTAGTCCCTATGATCCCTCTGAAAAGTTAATCAAATTGTTATTCCAATGGACAAGCAATCAAATCATTCTTCTTCCCTGTGACGCCATAAGAAACAAAACAAATTGTTATTCCCTACAAACCTAGCAGACAGTCAATTTTACCATTTGTAATCATATCCCACATGGAAGGCTAATGAGGTAATCATTTCGCACGCCCCCACAGATCCCTGGCACTGTTATTTCCCATGCAACCCTCCCAACCTCCCCCAATCGCATATCCCTTTATTATTCCTCTTGTCCTCACAGACATTTAACCTCTTTAACCCCATACCATAGATATCCCAGATCCTTATTTCCAGTGTCCCCAAAAAGAACCCTATTCCCCATGCCCACACAACTCCCAATTCATTGCTTGGTAGTACAGGACTTGAGTGATGCTGAAAGAAAATTGTTGTTCTCTTTGAAAGCTGGCATTCTTATGTTTTCCCTGATAAGTACAAGATGAAAAGCTTTGACGGCATGTCTCTTTTTTCAGCAATAACTTCCCAAATCCTTATTCTCAATTCTCCATACATCCCAATTCCCTGATCCCACAGATCCTTGATCCATACTCCCTATGCCCCAATGTGTCCCTGATTCCTGTTTTCCAATCTCCTCAAACTTCTGCTGGCTGTTGTCCATACCTCTCGGATCCCTGATGGCTGTATCCTGCAGATTCCACCTGTCCATTCCTTACAGATCTCATTGTCCATACCGCACAGATCGCTCCTACTCACACACCCCAGATCTATGGTGCCCACACTGCACAGACCTCCAGTGCCCATACCCCAAATATGCCCATGCCCCACACACCTCCAGTGTCTATACCACACAGATCCCCAGTACCCACATTGCACAAGTATCCAGGCCCCAACGGTCCCGATGCCCAGGCCACTCCATGACCCTGTGGCGGGATAATCAGGTTCCAATTAACCATGATCTGCCGATTGGATCATTGATGCCTGTGACTGAGAAAGTTTGTTGCCGGGAGTCCGGTCTGTGCGACAAACAATCCTTTCAGCTCCAGAAATCCCAAACAAACAGGAAACTTTTCAAATCCACCCAACAAACTTCCAGCGGCTCTGCTCCGGGATAAGGAGGGAGGGACTAAGCCCTATGTCCAAGAGACGGGGAAGGAGGACGGAGCCCGCCTGCCTGTCCGGCCGGGGACGAGAGGTTGCCGTCGCCATCAGACCGCACGCCAGCCTCCTCCGGTTCTCGTGCCGTCCGGGCGCCGGGAGATGGCGTGGCCGGCACTGCCAGCCCGGGCTAGCTGTGCGGCCTGGCCTGGCCCAGCTCAGTGCTGGGGGGTAGGGGAGGGGGAAAGGCCCCCACTCTCTCCGCCGGCCTCACTTACCCAAGTCATCCATGTTCGGGCTCCGAAGGCGCGAGCTGCTGAGCCCGACGCGGTCCAACTGGCAGCAGCCAAGTGAGGGGAGGGGGGAAGGAGGAGGAGGTGGCGGTAGGTTGGAGGGGTGGGGGGGGGCGGGACTCGCGGGAACGCACATGCGCGCCCACAAGGAACATATCAGGGCGCGCGCTCAACAAATGCTTGACGTGGGGGAAACCATGAGGGGAGGGGGAGGGGGGGATGGGTTTCGGGGTGTTGGGTTCCAGGGGGAGGGGGGATCAGGTGGGAGGGGGATCAGGGGGAGGGGAGGGGGGGATCAGGGGGAGGGGGGGGGGGGATCAGGGGGACGGTGGGAGGGGGAATCAGGGGGAGGGAGGGGGATCGGGGGAGGGAGGGAGGGGGATCAGGGGGAGGGAGGGATCGGGGGGGGGGATCAGGGGGAGGGAGGGAGGGGGGATCAGGGGGAGGGAGGGAGGGGGGATCAGGGGGAGGGAGGGGGATCGGGGGAGGAGGGAGGGAGGGGGATCAGGGGGAGGGAGGGAGGGGGGATCAGGGGGAGGGAGGGGGGATCAGGGGGAGGGAGGGAGGGAGGGGGGATCAGGGGGAGGGAGGGAGGGAGGGGGGATCAGGGGGAGGGAGGGAGGGGGGATCAGGGGGAGGGAGGGAGGGGGGATCAGGAGGGGGGGGGGATCGGGGAGGGAGGGAGGGGGATCAGGGGGAGGGAGGGAGGGAGGGGGATCAGGGGGAGGGAGGGAGGGGGATCGGGGGGAATCAGGGGGAGGGGGATCAGGGGGATCGGGGGAGGGAGGGGGATCAGGGGGCAGGGGAGGGAGGGGGGATCAGGGGCAGGGGGAGGGAGGAGGGATCAGGAGGAGGGAGGGGAGATCAGGGGGAGGGAGGGGTGATCGGGGGCGGGGGGAGGGAGGGGGGATCAGGAGGAGGGAGGGAGGGGGGGATCAGGGGGAGGGAGGGGGATCGGGGGAGGGAGGGGGGATCGGGGGGAGGGGGGATGAGGGGGAGGGAGGGGGGATCGGGGGGAGGGAGGGATCAGAGGGGGATGACAGGGAGGGGAATCGGAGAGGGATGGGCATCAGAGTAGGGCGGGAAGGGGGATCGAGTGGGGAGGGGGAATCAGAGGCAGGGAGGGAGGATCAGAATGGGGAGGAGGATCGGAGGGGGAAGGGGTCGAACAGAGGGGTAAGGGGGATCAGAGGGGAGGGAGGGGATCAGAGAGAAGAGGGATCAGAGGGGAGAAGAGAAGGGGCTGGGAGGGGGGAGGGGAACGGGAGAAGAGAGGGGGCTGGGAGGGGGGAGGGGAAGGGGAGAAGAGAGGGGGCTGGGAGGGGGGAGGGGAAGGGGAGAAGAGAGGGGGCTGGGAGGGGGGGAGGGGAAGGGAGAAGAGAGGGGGCTGGGAGGGGGAGGGGAGGGGGATCGGATGGGGAAGGGGAGTGGGGGGAGCCGCGGGAGGTGGGGGTACAGGGGGCACGTGAGATGGGGGGTTGGGGGGCATGGAAAGTGGGGGGGGTAGAAGGTACAGCAGTGGGATTGGAGATGCAGGAGGGTAGGGGCGTGGGAGGGATAGGGGCCTGGGAGGGGTAGGGGTGTGGAGTTAGCGGTGCAGGAGAAGGGAGTAGGGTGTGAAGGAAGGGGGTAGGTGATGAAGAAGGAGGGGTGGGGATGAAGAAGGAGGGGTTGGGATGAATAAGCGTGTAGGGGTGAAGGAGGAGGGTAGGGGATGAAGGAGGGACGTAGGGGTGAAGGAGAGGGTAGGGGGTGAAGGAGAGTGTTAAGAGGTGAAGCAGGGGATGCAGGAAAGAAGTAGGTGTTGCAGGAGCAGAGGGGTAGGGGGTGCAGGAGGGGGAGGAGGTGCAGGAGTTGAAGGGAAAGGTAGGTTTGCAGGAGGGGAGGGTAGAGGGTGAGGGAGGGGAGGCGTAGGGCAAGCGTAGGAGTGGGTGGGCAGACAGGAGGGGAGGGATTGAGGGGCAGTTGGGAGGGGAGAAAGTGAGGGGAGGCTGGAAAGGAGGAGGTGAGGGGGGAGCTGGATAGAGAGATGAATGGGGGGAGCAGGAGAGGAGGATGCAATGGGAGTGGGAGGGAGGTTGTGGGAGGGAACAAGGGGAGGCAGGAGGTTGTGAGAGTGGAAGGAGAGGGGGTGAGGGGGAGAGAGAGCGAGCAGGCAGCAGGAGGGCAGAGGGAGAGTGAGGCAGGAGTGGATGGAGCGAGACAGTGAGGGAGTGGGGGAGGGGAGGGGAGGGTGGGAACAAGTGGGGTGTGAAGGGAGGGGAGGATACAATGCGAGTGGGGTAGTTTGGGGTTGGGAGGGATAATTGGAGGGATGGGACCAAAGGGGATGGGAGGCGAGGGGGTGGGGTGCAGGAGAGGAGGGAGCAAGGGGCTGGGGGAGGGAGCGAGGGGCACCCAGGCAGGCGAGCGGGAGGGGAGGGAGCAAGGGGGTTGGAAGGGGAGGCAACAGGGGGAGGGAGGGCAGGAGCAAGTAGGGTGCAAGTGGGGAGGGGAGGCAGAAGGGATGGAACTGATGGGGTGGGGAGGGGAGGGACCGGGTGGATGGGGGAGGGGAGGGAGCGAGGAGTGGGTAGGCAGACGGGATGGGAGGGAGTGAGGGGCAGTTGGGAGGGGAGAAAGTGAGGGGGGTTGGAAAGGAGGAGGTGAGGTGGATCTAGATAGAGGGATGAATGGGGGGAGCAGGAGAGGAGGGTGCAATGGGAGTGGGAGGGATGGTGTGGGAGGCGAGGGAAGGCGGGAGGGGAGGGGGTGAAAGAGGAGAGGAGGGAGTGAGATGGGGGCAGGACGGAGGCGAGGGAGCAGGCTTGGGCAATGGAGGGTGGGAGGGAAGGGGAGGTAGGGCAGGAGGAGTGGGAGGAGGATGTGGAAGGGGATCAGGGATTGGGGATCAGAGGTGCTTGGGGAGGGGGATCAGTGGGCAATAGGAAGGGGCGCAGGGGTAAGGTGAGGGGGATCAGATGCAGAGGTGGGTCAGAGGGGGTTGAGGATTGGGATGGGAGCGCTGGAGGGACAAAGGTCACGGGAAAGGAGGGGTCAGCAGGTTGGAGAGCAGGGGGTGGGAGGTGGGGGTAGGGTGCAGGGGAGTGGAGGCAGAGGGCAGTGGGGGCAGGAGGAGAGGGAATGGGGGCACAGCAGGTAAGCAAGGGAGGGCATGCAGGAGGGGATGGTGTCCAGGACGGCGGGGTGGGGGGAGAGGTAGTGGGGAAGGAGGGGAGGGGTAAGGGGCACAGGAGGGGAGGGTTCAGGAGGGCATAAGATGGAAGGAGTGGGGGCAGGAGAGAAGGGGGTATGAATGGTAGGAGGGAGGGAGCGATGGGAGGGGCAAGGGGTGGGAGGGGACAACAGGAGGGAGAGAGGAAGGGGCAGGAGGGGAGGGGAGGGAGGGAGGGGGTGGGAGAATGGAGAGCGAGGTGTGCGGGAGGGCATTGGAGGGGAGAGAGCGATGAGTGGCAGGAGGGGAGAGAGTGAGGGCCAGGAGGGGAGAGAGCAATTGGGGTGGGAGGGGTGAGAGCAATGGGGGTGGGAGGGGAGAGAGCAAGGGAGGGCAGGAGGGGTGGGAACAAGGAGGCAGGATGGGAGGGAGCAAAGGGGGGCTGAGAGGTAAGGGGAGGGTACAGTGCAAGTGGGGTGTGGATGCGGGAGGGAAAAGCACGAGCGGGCGGGATGGGTGGAAGCGCGGGGGGTGGTGGGAGGGGCAGGGGTGAGGGGGCGGGAGAGCTGGGGCAGGAGGGGAGGAGAGGGCGCAAGGCAGGTGGGAGGGAAGGGAGGGGACAGTGTGAGGACGGTGCGCAGCAGGGGGAGGAGGAAGGGGCAGGAGGAGAAATGGGGCAGGAGGGAACAGGTGGCTTGGGAGAGAGGGCCGGGGACCTGGGACGGGAGTGGGGAGGAGCGTGGGAGGGAGAGAGGGAAGGGGCTGGGGTGGGCATGGGGAGGGTTTGGAGTTGGGGGGTGGGGGGCCAGGAAGGGCAGGGCGGGATGGGGCAAGGCGGGGGCCAGAGGGGAGAGGGTGAGGTGGGGCTGGAGGGGAAGGAGCAATGTGGACCAAGAAGGAAGGGAGCGAGGGGGGTGGGAATGGGGGAGGCATGAGGGAAGTGGAGTGATGGGTGGGAGGTGGGAGCAAGGGGGTGTGGGGGGGAGGGAACGATGGGCAAGGCGGAACAGAGAGCAAGGGGGGAGCAGGAGGGGAGGGAGCTAGGGGGGCAGGAGGGGAGGGAGCAAGGGAGGGGAGGGAGCAAGGGTGGGCAGGAAGGGAGGGAGAGAAGAGGAGGGGAAGGGGGTGGGGAGGGGTTGGGAGGGGAGGGGGAGATGGGACAGGATGAGAGTGTGGTGAGGGGGAGGAGGAAAGGGGGTGTGGGATAGGAGGAGGGGGATGTGGGGCAGGAAGGAGACAGGAGGAGGGGGTGAGGGATAGGAGGCAAGGGGAGGAGGTTGGGTAGGATGTTAGGGGAGGGAAAAGAAAGGAAGAGGAGGGGGAAGAGAAAGGAGGGGAGGGGGAAGGAGGCAAGTGGGGAGGGGAGGGGGAAAAGTGGAGAGGAGAAGGGGAAATGGTGGGGAGATGAGGGGGAGGGAAAGGAGGGCAGGAAAAGGAAGGGAGGGGGAGGGAAAACAGGAAAGGAGGGTAGGGAAATGAGAGGAAGGGGAGGATAAGGAAAGGAGGAGAGGGGAGGGAAAGGAGGCGAGGGAGAGGGGAGAAGGATGGGTCAGGATGCTACCAATATTTTCCCTCCATGTTATCAATCTTCTGTGGCGCCATGGACACCCTCCTGTACTTTGGCCCCTCTCCTCTTCCAGCAAAAAACATCAGTATCTGATCACACGGGGTGCAAAGAAATTGGGATTAGTCTGGCATATCCACATGGAGAAAATCACTTGATGGGTTGAATAATCAGTTTCTGTTGGCAACATTTTATGATTCTTTGAATAGGAGCAGAGGAAGAGAAGAACACATTAGAAGTGCCTGTGGTTGGATAGTGAATAGTGATGAGAAGAAAGGAGCTGGCTAAGATTTCCTCTCTTGCCACGAGGTCCCGCAACATTGATAAGGAATCAGATCTTCTAGTTTTCATGATTCAGTTTCATTTTGAGCTGCTGATTTATCAACTAAGCCACACAGCGAGTGTGATCATGCACTGACAATTTGGAACCATCCAGCACTCATACCACAGGGGAGAAAGTACTCTTGGGAACATTTAATACTTCAAGAGATGCAGTGGAAGGCAATACCATGGGAGCACACACCTGAGTAGAAAGATGTGGGAACTCCTAGCAACACACAAGGGAATGTGTACTTTAGGTGCCAGAATGCTCCTTGGACTGGTGTAGGAGGAAACACTTGCAATATTTGCTGATACACACAGCCTAGCAAACTGCAGCAAATGGTATGCTCATTGGGTATCATCTGTATGAGGGAATTGATTCTCAGCAACACACACACACATTCACAGTAATTACATGCAACTCAAGGTACAAGATCCCATGTTAGTGTGTCACTTTGTCATAACCAGGATTAATTTTGTAACCACAAGCCCTCAGCAACAGTTTTTTCCCCTCTATTAGCTTTCCCAGCTACTCTAACTCTTCAGTTCAGGTCTTCCCATAGACATCTCCATGATTTCCATTTTGGGCTTTCATGTACTTTTTTCTGATTTGGACCTGATTCCACCATTTTCTGAAGGCATCAATGTTTATTCATATGGCACATAATGTCTTGTTAACAGCTGATCAAAACTTGGCGGTTGTGTCTCGATGTATAAGAAGTGTCTGGCACCTAAGTTTGATGAAGATTCCATCCGGAGGTATTTCCAGTTAAGTAATCTTAAAGTTAGCTTGGATTGTGATTGTCGGACAATTCTTACGGGTCCTTCCTAAGAAGATGCTGGCATGACCCAGTTATGTCATAAACTATCAGTGAATCTATCTCTCTTGGTGTTTAACATAATTGGGCATGGAGCCGCGGTAGAATGAGTGATGCCTACATAAACAACGAAAGCACCTAGAAGGAGTCAATAGCATAATGGTTCATGGCTGGAGAGACATGGATTGCTCCTGGCAAAACTGTGTGATGACAGAATTTATTTCCAGATTGCAAACAAATCACACTGTAGACCAGTCAACGATTGTCTCCTGCAACTAATACACTTGAGGCATTCACTTCCAGTTAGAGACAGGTAATTATGCATGCCTGCTTGCCACATAAATCCTCAGCTTTCTTCCCACTAGCAGTTCTCTTGTTTATCAACTACAGCCTCTGCTACCCAAACTGGTCACCTGTGAATATTTTTATAGCATTTTTGATATTATTTACACCAACATTATTGCTATGAAAACCTAATTTTAATCATGAAAATTGTACAAGTTGTAGTTGTGTTGCTGGTGTGGTGCTCAGTTATACCACAGGTTGGAATTAATGTTTAACACACAAAGCAAAAAGTGGAAATGACGCTAGCATAATTACCTCGATTTGTAGAGAAAACTAGCACATTACGACCAGCAGTGTAACACTACCAAAAGTGAGAATCCATCCAATGATTTTGATTAAGATTAAACTCGGATGAGACAGGATTCTGTAAGTGGAACCAATCTAATGACAGCAGTAAATCCATTTTTATTGATAAATTGAAGTGTGATGTTTTTATTTTCCATGAACATGGATTAGCTACACATACAAATGTCTTTGGGTAAGGTAATGCCTGTTTACTGAGACCCACTTTATCTAACAATTAAAGAATGAGGGAGAGATTAGCCACAAAAATTAGTGCAAATGCTGCTTCCATTTCTGCTGCTGAACAACCAGCAGATACAGCAACACAGTAGCAAGCACAGCTTAGCCCTTGCATTCAATACACCTCAGAGGGTGACGGGCCTGTCAAAACAAGAACCAAGACTTTTCTGACTGAGGTCTCCAAACTTTCATAACTAAAGCATGGTTTAACTAATTTGATAAAATCCAATGTTAAATGTAAGCATTGTTTAACATAAGGTTGAAGTTGGATACAATGGGCTAAATTTTAACCTAAAAAAGGGACACATTTGGGTCTGGTGTGTTGTTTAAAGACTGAAAAATTTGTTTCCCAGCCCAAACCCAAACCCACCTCCATTCCATGTATTTCCAGCTTTAACTAAGGTTGGAAGTTGGCTAGGCAGCCAAAGGGCGGATTAGAGCACTTAATATGATAATGAGGCTGCAAGCCACATTGCAGTTCAGGTTTTTGACTTTAACTCTTGTCAACCAGGAGAGTCAGGAAAATCAGCAGTTTCATAGAGGTGAGGACCTGATGGATTCAGGAAGTAACTGCCTCCCCACCCACCTCCTGGATCCAAGGCCTGCCTGAGAATCCTCTGCTCTAGTTGGCCATCAGGAGATGCTCAACAGGGCCTCTGACTTTCACTTCCATTTGTGCTTCTTCTTGGTGACCCCTTTCTCCAGCAATATAGCTGAAACTTAAAATTTACCATTTTAAGGAATAACCCACCTTTCTTCTAATCTACAAGGCAGGACACCAAATTTTCAACATGGAGAGATGTTGCCGTTGTGGTAATGTCACTTGTTATGATCCTGGATGTTTGGTAAGATCCAGTTAGGGATCAGTAACTTGTTTTTTAAAGTAGACAAAATTTGATATTCAAGACACTTGCTAACAGAATAAAGCCACAAGATTCCATGGGTTTTGAACAAATAAAAATAAGCTTTACTGTACAAGGTCAAAAAGATAATACATTTTACAATATGTATCTTATTACTCTAACATTCAGGGTTAATATGAGATACAAGTGAATTAACAGACAAACAGTGGTCGAACACCCAACACTGCACAATAAATGGTAAATGTGACCAAGACAGAGTCCAAGGATTTCTCACCAACCTATCCAGGCGCCAGTAACACCGTGAGTCAACCAATCTCAGTGAAACTCTGTCTCTCTCAAGAGGGATTCCAGTCTTCACCTTCAAAGATATTGCCTTGGAATTCTCTCCAAAAGTCACTCCAACTCTGATGGCATCAATGACTATACACCACCCAGAATTTCAATCTTGTGTCCTGAGATCCCCCCTTGCCCTTTGGGACCTCTCCCTGCTCCCTCTCCCATCAGGACTTCTCCTTGCCCCCTCTCTCTGTGCTTTTCCTGGGACCCTTCTCGATTATGGTGTTCTGCTCCTGATCACATGATCGAGGTTCTTGTGCCTGGCCCCGGTCCGCACATGCACAGAAATTCCCAAGGCATGCTGGGGCTTGTAGTTCCCCACCTTCCGATGATGAGCTAAATCTGGATCTCATAACACACTAGATTAGTAATTCAGAGGCCAGGGCTAATGCCCCGGAGACTCATTCAAATCCTACCACAGTAGCTGGTGGAGTTTAAATTCAGTTAATTAATAAATTCAATTAAAAAATATGTAATTGAAAATAAGTCTCAGTAATGGTGTCAAAACCCATCTGGCTCACTAATGCCCTTCAGAGAAGAGATGGACTAGTCAAGCAAAAGCCTGACATAGTCATACTCACAGAGTCATACCTTACAGCCAACACCATCCCTGGACAAAAATAAAAATAAAAATACCTGAAAAAACTCAGCAGATCTGACAGCATTTGCGGAGAGGAACACAGTTAACGTTTCGAGTCCGTATGACTCTTCAACAGAACTAAGGAAATATAGACAAGAGGTGAAATATAAGCTGGTTTAAGGACAGGTGGAACAGGTACAGCTGGATAGAGGGCCAGTGATAGGTGGAGATAGCCAAAAAGATGTTATAGACAAAAGGGCAAAGAGGTGTTGAAGGTGGTGATATTATCTAAGGAATGTGCTAATAGGTGACATTAAGGGTAGAAAGCAGGACGAGCAAGGTACAGATAGCCCTGGTGGGGGTGGGGTGGGGGGAAGGGATCGAAATAGGCTAAAAGATGGAGATAAAACATTTAAAAATAATGGAAATAGATGGGAAAAGAAAAATCTATATAAATTATTGGATATCCCTGGATATGTCCTGTCCATACTGGCAGGACAGATCAACCAGAGGTGGTGTCATAGTGGTATATTGTGGACAGAGAGTTGCCCTGGCAGTCCTCAACATTGAGTCTCATGGCATTAGCTCAAACATGGGCAAGGGAACCTCCCAGTGATTACCACCCACAGCCCCCCTCCGCTTACGAATCAGTAGTCCTCCATGTTGGACACAACATGGAAGAAGCACTAAGGGTGGCAAGGGTGCAGAATGTACTCTGAGTGCGGGACTTCAATGTCCATCACCAAGAGTGGTTGGGTGGTGCTGCAGCTGACTAAGCTGGCCAAGTCCTGAAGGACATATAAGCCAGACTGGGCCTGCAGTAGATGATGATGGAACCAACAAGAGGGAAAACCTATTCGACCTTGTCCTCACCAATCTGCCTGTTACAGATGCATCCATCCATGACGGTATAGGTAGGAATGACAACTGTACAGTCCTTGTGAAGGCAAAGGCCCATCTTCACACAGAGTATACCCATCATTGTGCTGTGTGGCACTACCCATGCTAAATGGGACAGATTCAGAACAGATCCAGCAGTTCAAAATTGGGCATCTATGAGGTGCTGTGTGCCATTAGCAGCAGCAGCAGATTGTATTCAACCATAATCTGTAACCTCAAGGCCTGGCATATCCCTCGTTCTACTATTACCATCAAGCCAAGATATCAACCCTGGTTCAATGAAGAGTGCAAGAGGGCATGCCAGGAGCAGCAACAGGCATACCTAAAAATGAGGTGTCAACCTAGTGAAGCTACAATACAGGATTAGTTGCATGCCAAACAGCATGCGATTGACAGAGCTAAGTGATCCCACATCAAAGCTTTGCAATCCAGTCACATCCAGTAATAAATTGTGGTGGACAACTAAACAAATGGGAGTAGGCAACTCCACAAATATCCCTATCCTCAATGATACAGCAAAACTTGGAGAACATTCAGGTTTGGGCTGATAAGTGACAACTAAATAATATTCATGTCACACAGGTGCTAAGCAATGACCGTCCCCATCAAAAGAAAATCTAACCATCTCCTCTTGACATTCAATGGCATTAACATTTCTGAATCCCCCACTATAAACATCCTGGGGGTTACCATTGACCAGAAACTGAACTGGACAAGCCAAATAAATACTGTGGCCACAAGAATAGGTTTGAGGCTAGGAATTCTGCGGTGAATAACTCACCTTATGACACCCCAAGGCCTGTCCATCACCTACAAAACACAAGTCAGGAGTGTGATGGAATACTCTTCACTTGCCTGGATGAGTGCCGCACCAGCAGCACTCAAGAAGCTCGACACCATTCAGGGCAAAACACCCCGTCCACCAATTTAAAGTGCTAGATTTTACAGGGAACTGTGCTTCTCGTACACCCCCACCCAACAAAAAAGCTGGTTGGGACTTCCCCACAAAAATGCTGGCTGTCACTCAGCCATTTTATGCTTGGAGGAATGGCTCAAGTCAAGACTTCTGTCTCCATCTGGGGAGGACATCCCACCTCACAGAGCTGCCAGGCAATTCGATTGGCTGGCTGCTCTTCAGTCCCTGCAGCACCAGGTTCAAACAATGACTACTGCTGACACTACAGCAATGGGGACCATGGTATTGGCAAGGGCTGGCTTGCAGGCTCCGGTGAAGAGGTGAGGGAAGTGGTTGGACGTGGGGGGTCATGTTTGAGAGGCCATGGGGGAGGATCATAGGGGGCTGTGACCTTGTGGGGAGATATATCTGATGGGCACGGGAGCCCTCCAAAGTAGGTTCCCCACTTTCCTGCCTTGCAAGGACACTTATATCACTGAATCACCCACTATGAACATCCTGGGGGATTACCATTGACCAGAAACTGAACTGGCACACCGATATAAATACTGTGGCTAGAAGAACAGGTAAGAGGCTGGGAATTATGCAGCGATTAACTCCCAAAAGAAAGCCTGTCCACCATCTACAAGACACAAGTCAGGAGTGTGATGGAATACTCTCCACTTGCCCAGTGAAACCTGCCACACTACTCACTTGGCCTGGGTCTCCCCTTGCCATGGGTAAAGTGGAGGTAGGGGGGGAGCGCAGGATGAGACCGGTAAATGGCTACTAATTGGCCACTTAAGGCCCTCAATAGGTTCAAGGGTGATCAGGCTGCCTGATGCCTCCACTGTCCCCTGTAAAATGAGAGACTGGTCGGGGGTGGGTGGGAAGGTAGTGGGAAGTCCATGGAAATGGTGGGCAACTCGATTAGCATATTTGTGGATCCAACCATGAAGATCTGATGGCCAATGGCTTAGTTTCTATTGCAGCATAAGCAGAAATCAGCCAATGTCTGGTGTTGCAACAGAAACTCAGATTTCTGTCATGCAAGGTCAGCTTGCTGTGTACAGGCTCACACTATTATCAACCAAGCGCAGCCTGCTTCCATCATGACAGTGGAAACTAATGTTAAAAGACGCTTGTAGGTTGTCACAACAGTTTGGCAGTCTGTCCCCCAACACATTAGTGGGATTGCTAAGGTGCTGCCCTGAGGGGATGCAACAGTGGTCCTGTGGAGCATGTCCTCCCTCAATGAGACAGCATTTGTCCCTCCACCACTTCCACTCTGCTAGGGTCCTTGGTATTGCCTGTTAGTCAGCCAGCCCACACAGCTGCTGGCAATGCCAAGATGACCCAGAGTTGTCCAAGGTTGTCCACCAATGCCTTTGCCACTTAAGGCATGGCCACCAATGGTGGAGTGATTAAAATCAGGGATTCTCCAGAGGCTAGAGTTGCTGGAGGCAGATATTTTGCAGGATTTTTGGGTCTGGAAGAAATTATGGAGATAAGGAGGAATGAGGCCATGGAAGGATTTGAAAACAAGGATGAGAATTTTAAAACTGAGTTGTTGATTAACTTGGAGCCGCTGATCAACAGTGAGCTCTGGATTGATGGATAAACTGGACTTGGTGCAAGTTAGGATGCTGGTTTAACATTCTGGAGTGATCTCAAGTTTATAGAAGGTAAAATGTGGGAGGCCAGCCAGGACCGCATTGGAATAGTCAAGTCTAGAGGTAAAAAAGGCACAAATGAGGTTGGTACAATGCGCCATAAGTGTTTCAATTCTTGCCCTGTTGTTTAAATTAGCCACTCCCTTTTAAGAACATCATTCTCTCTGCACTTCTCTCAGGTTGTAATAGTGCAATTCATGAATATGACAATAATCCTAGAAGTACTCTCTGGAAGTAGGTCACTCTACACATCAGCAATTACCTTCACATACCTTCTGCTCCTGATTATATTCTTTCATGTTATGGCACAGCCAATGGTAAATGCTGAGTTGTTCAAATCCCAGAGGGAAGCTTAAAACAACTGCCACAACTTGGTTTGAAATTTGTATAAATATAGAAGTGTGTCTTAAATTCAGTAGTAATAAGACCACCAAGTCTTATAGGTTCCTTACCAAATTAAACTTTTATTAATAGAAGAAATGATTTTAAATACATACATAAATCTACAAATTACTGCTATGATAACTTCTAAATCCTCTAATTAATCTAACTCCCAGTTACACTTTTGTTAAGGTAACAGTAAGACACATAGGTTTTAAAAGTCCCAGGCAAAGAAACATGATACCCTGAACAAACCAATTCAAAGTGAGTTTCCTTAACTTCAGTTCTTTGTAGACAGCAACTTGAGGTGTAGATGCTGAAGGCTTTTCACACTTGTTAGATCTTAAAATGCCTGCCTTTACACATAGCCTTCTCTCCTTTATAATATTTTCCCCTTTGAATGAAAATTCCCATTGTTTCATCATGTCTTTGAACTTTCCCTCCCGATCATAAAAATTTATCTTGGAACCAATTTAACCAGTAATCTTTGGGAAAAATAAACACACAGTTTCTGAACTTCACCTGGCTGGGTGACACATTTCACCTCTCCTTTGAAAACAATCTAGTCTGGTTTATTTAAAAATGCAAATATCCTTTTACACTTTATATTCTAAACTTCCCCTATGTTTACCTACTTAACATTTCAAACCTAGCTCATCTTCTAATACATAAAAGCCTTCAGGCCAGCTGCCTTTAATCCAATATAAATATATAATATATATATGACACAGATACCACTATTTTACAATAAATTCCAATGGCATTATATCTTCCTGACATTCAATAAATTTGAATCCAGTCATGTGAGCCAGATAAAAGTTTCCTTTGTCGCATTACCTCCCTGAGCTTAATGAATCATAAGCTAAACTGTCTCAAGACTAGAGATTGGATGTAAAGATGACTAAAGAGCATGCTGTGTCACAGCTCAAATCATTAAGTGATTGCAGAGCACTTGGACTTGATGCACTATTGAATTCTTGTTTGACATGTGCCAGGAAAGAGGTGAAATTTGAAACTTGATTTCATGTTTGGAGAAGCTGCACCAAGAAGAGGTTGTACCTGGCATTACTTAGGCAAGCTGTATGTAAAAAAAAAAAGAGGCATCATTCAATGGATTACAAGATTGGTGAAAATGTGATCTTTATCAAAGACTACCAATACTCATCTATGGAGAGCAGACTAAGACTAAGAAAATCAGCATAGTTTTAAAAGGAATATGTCACCCTCTATAACTCAATGGGAATTCTTTTGAGGGAGTAACTGTATTCATGGTTTAAAAAAAACAAGTAATGGTTATAGTGTGCTTGGCTTCCTGGAAGCCATTGCCCAATGTTTTTCATCAGAGACTTTTAAAGATGATAAAGACATTTAGAATTCATAGAAAATCAAGTGTATTATATTAAAAATTGGTATGCAAAATAGGGAGAAGGTGCAAACATATAGACAAAACTCTGTTGATATGAGTGGTTGGTCCCATTCTCCAGGGGTCTCTTATAGATCACGTTATTCATACCATTCATAATGTAGAGAGTACTTCTAGGATTATTGTCAAATTCATGAATTGCACTGTTAGAGTCTGAGAGAAGTGCAGGGAGAATGAAGTACTTAAAAGGGAATGGCTAATTTAAACAGAAGGGCAAGAATTGAAACACTTATAAGATCAGGTGCATTATACCAGAAACATATTTACATGATAGATGGGAGTCCATTAAAATAGTTGAGAAAGAATCAAGATTTGGGTGCTATTTTCAAACATTCAATAAACATTTCCAGTCAATGCAAAGTCATTGATAGCAAGACTCATCTAGTTCTGGAATGTAACTTCAGGGCATTTAATTACATGTTGAAACGGGCTATTTTAAGCATTTATAACTCCCTGGTGAAGTCGCATTTGGCGTGTTGTGTGCAATTATGGATAAGTTGCCTTCAAACTATATTAATGGATAGGAGATGGTTCAAAGGTCAACAAGACTGATTCTGGGACTGAAAGTAAAGTTACAAAATGAGCTAACAAAATTGAATTTGTTCTCCCTGCAGAAAAAAAATGGAAGTGGGACATGGATCAAATGCTAAAAATTGTCTGTTATGTACAGAGGAACAGGTTACTTAAATTGTGTTTGTAGGACTGCAATATAAGTCCAAAACTGGGAAATCTAAACTGAGACTGGAGACTAGAACTATTCCTCTCCCACAGTGCAGTGTTTGCCTAAATCAGAGCTCAATAATGGTAAATGCTGCTTGTAAAAAAAATAGAATTAGAGATCTCAGCAGAACTGTCGGTGCCAATGTGCCTGTATCGCCTAGAAACTGATATGAGATTGGCCAAAGGCCTTTCATGCAAGACTCCTATAACTAGCAAAGAGAATGTCTTTTGTTTTCAGTTTTCCTTCCATTCCTCTCTCATCCTGAAGATGAGGACATGCAGTGGTTTGATTCACTGGTTGCTGGTGATCTTCTGGTAGCTTGTCAAAATCAATCATTTTTAAATGCGTTATCCTGAAGCAGGCTATTTGACTGATAGTTTTTAACAAGAGCACATGAACAGGAGTAGACCATTTAGCCCCTCAAACCTCTTTCATTATTCAATTAGGTCATTGCTGATTTGCGTTCTAACTCCTGCCTTTGACCCTTTGGCTAACTAAAATTTATCAATCTCAGATTTAAAATTTACATTTGATCTAACATCAACTGTCATTTTCAGAAGAAAACTCTAAACTCCTACTATCGTGTGTGTGTGGAAGTGTTTCCTAATTTCACTCCTGAAAGGTCTGGCTCAAATTTTTAAATAGACTATGCCCCCAGTCCTAGACTCCCCAACCAGTGCAAATAGTTTATCTTTATTTACCCTTACTGATCTTCTTAATGTCTTGAAAACTTCAATCCAATCACTCCTTAACCTTCTAAATTCCATGGAATAGAAGCTAGTTTGTATATCTTTCCTTATAATTTAAACCTTGGAGTCCAAGTATCATTCTGATAAACCTATTCTCCACATCCTCCAAGGCTAATATATCCTTCCTAAGGCGTGGCCCCAGAATGGCACATGGTATTCCAGGTGTGATCTAACCAATGCTTTTTGTAACTGAAGCATGACTTGCACCCCCTTGTATTTTAGTCCTCGAAACATAAAGGTTAGCATTCCGTTAGCCGTTTTGATCATTTTCTGTACATGTTCATTGCATTTTAATGATCCATGTACCTGGAACCCCCAAGTCTCTTTGGACCTCCACTGTTGCAAGATTTTCACCATGTAGAAAATATCCTGTTCTATCCTTTATGGTTTCAAAGCAGATGACTTCACGTTTGCATACATTGAAATCCATTTGCCAGTTTTGCCCATTCACTTAATCAGTCAATATCACGTCATAATTTTATGCTTCCATTTACACTGCTTACAATGTTGCCTACTATGCTGCGTCATCAGCAAATTTAGAATGTGGTTTTCTATTGCAACATTCTAAGTCATTGTGAATAGTTCAGGCGACAACACAGATTATTGCAGACACCACTCATCGCATCCTGCTAATTAGAGTACCAGCCCATTGTCTCTGAGCCAATTTCCTAACTAGGTCAATTCCACAAGCTTCAACTTTAGCCAACAGCCCCTTCTGAGAGATCTTATCAAATGGCTTCTGGAATTCCATTCAAATAACATCCATAGACATTCCCTCTCCACTACTCTAGTCACCTTTTCAAAAAGGTTCAATCAGGTTCATCAGGCATGACCTATCATTGACAATCCATGCTTAACCAAAATTAATTAACAGAAACATATAGGCCTTATTTGGTAAAATTCAGAAATAGAAACCCAGTCTAACCTTCCCCGTCCCGAGTCCAGAGACACTGTTGTCAATTATAGACCTCTCACTGCTGCATTGGCTAACTAACAGCTCTGACCAAGGGTTGAACTAGGGACCATCCTTATGGCTCAATGGGGCACTTACCCATTCAAGTGATTGGGGAACCATGGAAACGCCATTTAAAAAAAACAATGAATGTAGCATGAACACTTATAACCGACAGCTATTGTAATGTGAACTGATATGACTGAAGAGGGGCTTTGTACATTGCCAGTGATGAATAGTCAGAATGTCGAGGATTTGATATACTGATATAATCTGACACTGAACCCCTGAGGGCATCTAGGATAATTTCTGAAAGTCATCATCAGCCACTACAAGTGCAACTCACCATGAATTGAGGTTGCTGTCTGTTTTTGCGCCAGCCTCGGCCCTCTCCATTAAGCAATCATGAATATAAGTTTCTACACTGGAAAAGTGGCTGCACTGAGCCGACTTTGCCTTGAACAATTATTCTATTGGCTGTCAACAGCGAGTGATTTTGTGGCTTTTGCAGTAACTTTACAGTCCATGAAAGTTTTGCTATGCAAATCTCAAATCGCTTAACAATAAATTATGTGCAATTCTTGATGTCCTTCATTTACTGAGGGTGCTTTTACACTTGCGCTATGGGTCTAAGATTTCAGGTTCTGGTTGGGTTCACATTATGTAGCTGCTATCTGGCTTTACCTATAACAATTAAGTCTAAGACAGTGTTGTGCACCTGGTTGGATACTGGGGTAGGCTTCGCTCTCCGCCGCGAGCTTAACACACAAAGGTTTAGAAAATTTTAAAGATTCATTAAGTGCCAAGGGAGCCAAATGTATTTGCTGTCACACTGGATAAATAAAGCATGTGAAGTAATGTGAGATTACCTGCTCCAGAGTTGCCATGATCTTTATTCCAAAGTCAGCTCAGGCCCTGTTTACTAATATCAGTGAGAATCTGAAATTGCATTGTCATATTGTAAATAACCCTTTAAACATTGTCCTGAGGCAGTTTATTTCCTCATCAAAAAGCTGGGATGATATTGGTGCATCGAATGCTATCTCCTGTCCCAGGGCTCCCAGACTTTGATCCAATTATTAGCCAAAATGTTCCCTCTTGGCCTCTGTGTTGTCTGCAACTTAAAAGACAATGAGATATTGAGAGAGTGGAATGGCAACTTTTTGGGAGAGGTATAATTAACAAATATAAATGCTGCCTTTTTCATAGCTACTCATTATTCAGTTTATTAGCACTCAAGAACTTTGTGACCATGCACAGCCAACTGAGGGAGGATTAATCCAGGTGGCAGGTGAGAAGGTTGTCCTTGAGCAATATCTAGCATGTATCAAAAATGCAGAGTGCGTTACAACATTCCATTTCAAAATGGAGTCAGTGCTGAACATTAGAGATATACACAGGCAGTCAAACTGCTCTTTGGGACAAAAGAAATTCTCAAAACTATGTTACAAACCTCACCAATTGGTTTTCAGATTTGTTGAGCACTACATTGCCATCTGGTAACATAGGTAACACAACAGAAGGATGCAGGATGACCATTCAGTTATAACCTGATCCCACCTCTGTATGGAGGGCAGCTAACTGCAAGTCAATTGTTTTGATGGTTAAATGTATTCTCTTAGGCTTCTCCTTCCTAGACTACCTCAGAGGGGAGTATAAACATTCAGCTGCTCTGTAGATAGAAGCAAAGGGGAAAATACATTGGCCAGGTCAGGCACAGCAATGAGGCTGAACGAGCCAGCAGCTTTCTGCCCTTATGGCAGGGGAATAAAATTGAGTCCACCACAAATTAACATATATAAAACAAGTCTGATGAAGAGTCATTCGGACTCAAAACATTGGCTGTGTCCCTCTCTGCAGGTGCTGTCAGACCTGCTGAGTTTTTCCAGGTATTTTTGTTCTTGTTCTAGATTTCCAGCATCCACAATATTTTGCTTTTAACATATGTAAAGACTGACTGAGGCCAGCACTGATCTGAAGACTGCCACCAACAGCAAGCAGTGACGTTGCACAAAGAGCAGAGGCACCTTCTTCCTTCACTCTGATAACTCGAATGTGGTGGTTGTGGTATCTGAATACAACAGCAGTACCAAAGATCAGACAGAAATCTGGCATCTACTCTGATTGCCCTGAAACTGTTAATAATTAGTATAGAACAACAGACATGAACACAGTGTGACTATCACACTGCCTGAAGTGCTAATTGCAGTGACAGTATGAGTTTGCAAACATCAGTGGTTATTTTTGTACATTTTCCAGTAGGCTCATTGAAAGTGACTTTACAAAGACTAGACCACACAAAAGAATCAAGTACATCTGCATGCACTAAATGCATTGCGCCAGTTTAATTGTTTTAAGAAGCTTAGTATATGTCTACAAAACATGTATCTAATTATATATTAACTATTAACATTGAAACATCAGTGACACTTATCTCTGGCAAGTTTAATGGTATCCGTTGAGGTATGGACTAAGTGCACTGATAAAGGAAGCGGAGGAGATGTTAAAGTATCACATAAGAGGCTTGTTGGTAAAATTAAGGCAGATCGAAGATGAAATTAATTTGCAGTGGGGATGGAGATTGGGTGGTAACTGATCGGCCACCCATTGTACACCTTGCCTGATCTTCTTTCTCAATGCAGTCAAATGGAAATAAAAATCAGGTGGAACTTATAAAACACAACTAATCTGCTACGGCCCATTTTGTGCCCTGAGAAAACATAACTATTTCTCCCATAATATTACAGATGGTGTGGTAGTATAAGTAGACCAAGCCTTTTACATGATGGTAAAATTCCAGTTCCTTAGTCATAAGGTGAAGGGTTTGAGACCCACTCCAGACAGCTCAGGTGAATGAAGACTAGATTATGGATTCTAAATACTAGGTTCATATCCTGCAGCTGGACAGAGACCATAGGCACAGGGGCAGTGTTGCTGCATCTGAGTTAGAAGAGTTGGGTTCAGGTCCCACTACAAACAGCCCCAGTGGGCTCTGATACTGACTACTGGATTGATTGCCCACCAGTTCCTTTCTATCTGATGATTCTGGGTGACCTTCCTTTCATCCCAGAGGGTAGGTCAGTGCTCTTTAGACTCAGGATATAAACCACAATGAAGGCAATGGGAAGCCACTTCAACTATTCTTCCCTACTATTTAGTTCAACAATCTCATGTGCACCTTGAGTTAGAATCTGGCCTAGGACAATGGATGGTAGCATGAATACTAAAGAATGGGGATCAAATGTAGGAGCTTCTTGATCATATACATTAGCCCATAGGGGAGATAGTGGAATAGTGGTAATGAATCCAGAGGCCCAGGCTAATGCTCTGGGGACATGGCTTCAAATCCCACCTCAACAGTTGGTGGAATTTGAATTCAATTAATAAATCTGGAATTGAAAGCTAGTCTCAGTAATGGTGACTATAAAACTATCATCGATTGTTGTAAAAACCCATCTGGCTCACTAATGCCCTTTAGGGAAGGAGATCTGCTTTCCTTACCTGGTCTGACCTACACATGACTCCAGATCCACAGTGGTTAACTCTTAACTACCCTCTGAAATGGCCTAGCAAGCCACTCAGTTCAAGGAAATTTAGGGATGGGGAACAAATGCTGGCCTTGCTGGTGACACCCACATCCCAAGAATAAATCAAGAAAATAAAATGCCACTCTGGACAATGCAATTATCAACAGAGCCATCAGGAGAGCTGGAAATGTCACTTGGAATATTGTTCATAACGAAGACTATTAAATAGCTCAATAGGGGATAAATTAGCAAATGATTACTGAAATAACCTTTGGAAGCTACAGCAGTGTTTACCTCCTGCTGCGGAGCTATGAGTCAGACAATGTAATCAGCCAAGGTCCTGTGTCCTGCTTTGCATATGTCGACTTAAAATTCAAGGGCAATCTTTACTGCATCATTTCCTTACTAAAGTGCAAAGCATCAATGAAATATATTAAACACACCAAAGGAATAGCTGTGGCTTCAATACAATCCTAACTTTATTGCATTAACAAACCATTTATGATGAATTGTCCTATTCCTTTTAGCACAGTAATATGTATTGGGTTCTTACATTGAAGCTGCTGGGCGTTACTCAGCACATTGTGATTGGAAGTAGAATCCTTGAGCTCCCCAATTATTCCCTTAGCCTTAAAAGCCCCTCCCATCTCCACAGCTGTCATATGATTTGCTGAACAATCATACAAACACTGGTCTATTTCTCTACTTTGCAATTAGGCAATTCACAAAGTAAAGGCAGGAATTCGGCTGGGTTTTCCTGTGGGAGATAATGGGAGTCCTCTGTGCAAAGGGAGTTTGGTCAGGATCTACTTTGCAACCCCAGTTGCCCAGCCCTCCAGGGGAACTGTACCGTCGGGAAGCCTCCAAAAGTTATCAGCTGGTCAAGAACAGCTTGCAAAATGTGGAGGAAGCAGGTGGGTGAATGGAAAATGAGAATGCACTTTCATTGCAAGCTGCTTGGAGAATATATTGTGCTACTTGCAGACAGGAAAAAGTTGTTGAAAATAAATTTTGGGTACATTTGTGATTGAAAATATTTTGGTAATTAATAAATGTTATTTTAATGGCATATAACAAGGTGAGTGAGGAACTATCATGCAGCCGAGGCCTGTTGCTTGGAATTCCTGCACCATGTGGTAACTTCAGTTCACTTCATGTGTCTTGGATGACCACATGTATAGGGTCTCCAGATGCTTTAGCTGAAGTTGAGGATTCCCGAGCTGGAGGGGCAGCGGGTGTCACTGTACAGAATCGGGGAGGCTGGGGGTTTCTTGGATGGCATGTTCCAGGGAGTGGGCACTCCACAGGCAGAGAGAGTTCAGTATAGTAGATGGGTAGCCATCTGGAAGAGCAAGAAGAGGCAGGAAGTGTTGGGGACTTCAGGGTGTGTGCCACACTCAAACTAATATTCAGCACTGGAGACTGCTGGGAGTGTCAACACTTTGAAGGAATGCAGTTGACATGATGGCAGTACGCAGGGTATGATCAGCAAAGAGAATTGCAGCGATTCTAAAAGATTTCACTTTTAAGGGGACAGACAGGCATTTCTGCAACTGTCATCATGAGCCCCGCAAGTTGTTTTGTCTCCCTGGTGTCAGGCTAAAGGTAATCAGGGAGAGGGTACAGAATATTCTGTAGAGGGAAGGGAGCAAACCAGAAGCTGTGGTACACATCAGCGTCAATGAAATAGAGGGGACAATATTGAGGTCCTACACTCAGACTTTAGGGAGCTAGGGAAGAAATTGAAAAGATCTCAAAGATAGTAATCCTTGGATTACTCCCAGTACCACATGCCAACAAAAGTAGAAATAGGAAGATCAATGTGTGGCTTGAGGCATGAAGCAACAGGGAGGGCTTCAGGTTGTTGGGGCATTAAAACCAGTTCTGTGGCAGGAAGCACCTATTCAAATGGGACATGGGACGGCTTTCACCTCAGCAGGAGTGGAATCAATGCCCTCGTGGTTGGGCGGGGGGGGGGGGTAGGAGAGCATGGTTGCAGAGCATTTAAACTAAATTAGCAAAGGGTGTGCTCCCTTAGCCCTGCAAGCTTATTTCGATCATCCTTTTGAAACCATTGATTGTCTCAGTTTTCACCACCCTCCACTTTTTTTTTTCTCATCTCCCTGCATCCCTTGCCCAAAGCCACCATCAGCTTTTCTCTCTCTATCATGCTTAAGCCTGTCATAATCTGTACACCTCTCTCAGATCCCCTCTCATCTTCGTTTGCTGCAAGGAGAACAACCCCAGCTTCTCCAACCTAACCTTGTAGCTAAATTCCCTCATCTCTGGAAACATTCTGGTAAATCTCCTCTGCATTCTCTCAAGAATCTTCACATCTTTCCTGAGTGTTTTTTTTTGTTCATGGGATGTGGGTCAACATTTATTGCCCAAAGAGTCACATGGCAGATTTCCTTCCCTAAAGGACATTAGTGAACCAGATGATCTTTCACAGTCTTCATGATTGAATTCAAATTTTACCATCTGCCTTGGTCGGATTTGAACCCAGGTCCCTAGAGCAATACCGTGGGTTTCTGGATTACTAGTCTAGTGACAATATCACTATGCCACCACCTCCACATGGCTATTCTCCATATCCAGGAAAATGGGAGCCGAGGGAAATGTTAACTGAGGCAGGTCTTACGGGGATGTAATTGCACTCATCTGCAAACCTTTATGCTACCTTTACAGGATTACCACCAATTTTCTTCTCTAAGACATATGATAATCCCTGCAGTTATGGTTGCCACTTTCCACTAGTTGAAGTGCACTTATATTGGGTTCCCCCTTAATCTGAGGAGGAGGTCAGATAATGACCATGTCTAACTTGCTAACATGCACAAGGCTACAAATTGAACACTGATGCGGATGGAGTTATCAAAATTATTCAACATCAAGAACATTAGCACAATAATATCTAGTTCTGCCTAGGTAAACATCAATTTCAAATGTTGGCTAGGAGCTGTGCTTTCTTTTATACATTTGTTTTCTGACACACATACCCAAATTTTGCAGTGCTACATCAGGAGCTTTCAACTTTGATGTTGAACTGTAACTTGAGCTCATTGCTCCAGATGACGCTATCTCCTCAGTTTTGTCAAGGGAACTGAATGCATTTTACAGGACTTGTGTGCTTCACCCATCTGCTGTCTTTCCACTCCAGTTAACATAACCATATAGCTGAACAATATGAGTGGGCCTCTGAAGCCAAATTTCCTTTGTCTTTCCTTGGATACAAAACTATTCATCAACAGGAGGCACAAAGTACTTTACACAAATATAGTTTAAATAGAAATGGCTTTCTATATCATATGATGATTCTAAAGGCAGAAAGTATCTAAATGTTACAAGCGAATATTTCTCAAGTCTTCAGAAAACATTTCTAAATTTTTCAGAATCATGTGAGCATTTTTGGTGCTTTTTCTCTTCTGCTGCAGTAAAAACCACAAACCAAAAGGAATGAAAGAACTGAAGCTGTTGCAAGGATGACTCTGATATTATCCATAAAAAATGATGGGAGATTCTTGAGGTTGCTCACTAAGGATAGTAAGATGTAAGGTTTCAATACAAACTTCTATTTTAAAGGCAAACACTAACATATCAGGCCCAGAAAACAAGTTTTCAAAGAAGGGTTGACTTTGGCAAGGTTTTCCCTCCCTTGTAACACAGAAGCTGCTACAATTGAGTAGAGGTTTATTTTATTTTTTTACCTGAGTTTTGAAGGCAACGAATGTCAGTACTGAGGAATAGAACATAAATGACCAGATGACCAGCGCCAGCATTCCCAGGTTAGTACAGCCTAGGCAGGTGAAGAGAAGACATCCCTCTTGACTGCCCCAAGCTCAGAAGAGGAGCCAATTGACTGACATTTTTCTATTTCCTACCAAATCAAGCATTTGGCCTCAGTTAAATTACCAATTTTATGCCAAAGCAGTGAAAAACAAGGCGAAAACTCTGAGATGGTTGATCTTTACCTACCAGGAACAGCATTCGTTTTGCTGAAACTTTCAATAGGAGGTTATAATAAGTTGGTTACTGGCTAGGTTTGGTTCAATGCTCTTATTACAGATAGGATCTATACAAAATAAATGATTAAACAATCATAATTGTTTTATTTTTAAAAAATCCAGAAATTGATGACAATAATATAAAACTAAATGGATAGATTTTGTACCATCTGCAGCCTAGTTAACACAGGCATTTCATTTACAGTCACGTGGGCTGTATAATCAGGACAGTGTTTAGTGCAGGCATCATTGCAAATTATTCCTCCAAAGATCACTGAAATCCCCTCCACATACTCTTCTGGAACTCAGAGCTAAACCATTAAAATCAGTTATTTCTAAACAGATAGAGAAAAAAAAACTGTAAAATTGGTAAAAGATCTGTTCATAAACAGCTAAATGGGGTCCATGGTCATGAATCCAATTTGTCATAGTTTCAGCCAGAGTCGCTACCTCTGTGGTAGCAACTCTGAATTTTGCAGTGGTCTGGTGTGGTATCCAGTGAAAAGGCTGTGAATAAGTGGTGGGGGGAGTCCAGAATGAACACAGTATCTGCAAAAGCAAAAACACTCAGTTCTTACTGCTTCTTTGGAATCATATTTCCTAAGTTCCACCCACTGTGTAACAGGGATGACAGCCAGTCAAGCTGGCCCCAGACAACTACTAGGCCAAGTGTCAAATTGACCTGGGCTGTCTCACTTTGATTTATCCTCCTTCACACCCATTCCCCGATTCAGCTCAATTCATGATTTGGATCTAGTGAGTAGAGGATGTCCCACACAGAACTCATTCTATCAAGTGGAACCCATTTGCCAAATTTTTAAAATCAGTAATTATTTGCATCAAACTCTCCCAGATTGCACGAGGGACAGCACAGCTAGCACAGGATGACACTCCCTTACTCTGCCTAAAACGTACACCCTAATCCTTCCTTCCTCTTCTCCTCCAACACCTCCAATGCATTACTACAACATTTGCCACTTCCTAGTGAATTTGACAAATGTTATGCTACTTCAGATTCAAAACAATGGAGATTAGTGCTCTGGGCTTACATAAAATAGGGACTGAGTTAAGATTAACTCAATTTCTTTCAGACAGTGGACCCTTCTAAGTAGAAGAAAGGGGAGATTTTCATCTCATCAATCTATATGCAAGTTATTTTTTATTCAATGATCAAAAAGCTGGTATACCAATCTTCCTTAAATATAGATTCCCATTACCTGGGGGTGCAAATTCTAAATCACATTTTACTGATCAGCTATTGCATGTGGATTTTATCAAATATGTCATAAGAATTTCTATGATTTCTAAGAGAATTAGAAATTAGTTTTAGCTGAATTTGCAGAAAGCGTGTAGAATGATGTTGTCTTTTTATCATTAGGTTCCATATTCCCCCAAATATTAATCTATATGCTACAGTGCTGGCAGCCAAAGTGTTTAAAAATTAAAATTTCACTTTAGAGTATTCACAAAGTGGCACATATTAAGTGGCACATGATTGAGGTGTGAAATATTTGCTGGTTAAAGGTAGTCAATAACAGTAGTTCTATCCAGTGCACGTTATGATAGAGATTAGATACAGTTTCCACCTTGATCGTAAACACATTAGTCACTGACTAGTTAACATTTGAAGACTGACCTCAGCCAGATAATTGGCAGAGTTTAAAAATGAACTCATGCATTCAGAAATTAATTGCTCCCAGTTTCTTCTTTTCTTCCTCAGTGAGCGGCTCCTTGTTCAGCAGTCGATTGTGCAATTTGTGGTGCTTGCCAATACCAAGTTTAGGCAGCCCTCGGTTCAGCCCCTCCAGCAGAGCACACGCCTTACAGAGCTTCTGGCTGGAAATGTAACCACAGCGGGTGCAGGTACCCTGTGTGGGCATCTTCACGTCCTCCTTTATAGACAGATTCTCACCGGAGTGAATTACATCCATGATAGCACTGGCCCGGATAGACTCCAGATCTTTCAGAAAAGCACGAGCATAGCCCCTGTATGCATTAGGGGAATACACACATTCTGTAGAGAAGTAGTCCAGTTTCTTGAAGTAAGCATACAGCACAATCTCCTTCTCATAAGCGTATTTGAGTGGCTTGCAGCGAGGAATGGCTCCCTCGCTGCCTGTGATGATTGAGGTGCAGCGGCGGAGTCTAGCAATGTCTCCACGTAAGAAATTCATCAGGACAGTTTCAGCAACGTCATCAGCATTGTGACCTGGTAGAAGAGGGAGAAAGGAGGATCTCATTAACCTTTAGACCAACAGATGCACTCACTTGTTACTGGTCAGTAACTGTACATCAGCATGACAGGAGCCGACATCACCAGCTGGGCTCCAAATCGAGGCCATCCAGATAACTCAACAACTATTATTGCACTTTCAAACTGAATTTGAGGTGTTTTGCTAATGTGTTATATAAAGGAGGGATCATGTAACAAGCAGGGCAAGTTCAACTAACCAAGTATTGTGTACTCACATTGCTTTCTGAAAGTTAAGTAACCATCCTTGACCAGCTCCAAAGCCCCAGTGAATTAATTTCAACATCTACACAGATGGATTTGAAAAGAAGGGTGGCCTTATTCTTCCTATTTTGGAACTTTTTTTACTAGCCACTCATCCCAGTCCAAAGCCCTCCATTGCTCTGACTCCAGATTACTGCTTTTCCTTGTCCTTCCACACCACCCTCAGAGCTGAACTTTCAGCCATTCCAGAAATTGCTTCCATTGGCAGGAAAAGCCAGGGGCAGATGAGGAGAAATATGTTTATGCTCAAGAATACACTGCTGAGAAGGATGGCAGAAGCAGATGGCATGAAGATATAATAATATTCATAATGTTACTGTAATTTATTGTAAAAGTGGGTAATAGTGGAGTTTGGATTAGTTTCTCTGTGTGTATATGGGACTTAATTGAATTGGAGACAGCTGGTCTGGAGGCTTTGAGTTATCAACAAGAAACTAGGTTTGAAATGCTAAATACGTAAACATGGCTGAAGTTTTAGAATGTGAGGTGTTAAGGGACATTTGCATTTTTAGATAAATTAGGTTAGTTTGAATTTCAAAGATATGGCAAGATGTTACACCTAGCCATAAGAAGCTAAGCAAAACAGTGTATTTATTTTTCCCAAAGGTTACTGATAAAATTAGTACAATGAAAGATTTATATTATGAGAAAAGTAAAGTTGCAAAAACATATGGGAACAATGGAATTCGCATTAAAAGGAAGAAACATGTATAAAGGAGATGAGGCCATGTCTAAGAAGAAAAGGCATTCTAAGATCTAACACAAATGTGAAAAGCCTCCAGTCTCTGTGCATCAAATTACTGTCTACAGGAACCAAAGGTGAGAAAACTCATGGTTCAGGTTATCAAGTTGCTTTGCCTGGGACTGTTTAAATCTATATGTTTTTACTGTTGCCTTAACAGAGGTGTAACTGGAAGTTAGATTAATTAGGGGTTTTAGGAGTTATTTTAGTAGTAATTTGTAGACCTTTGCATCTGCATGGAATCTTTTCTTCTGTTAATAAATGTTTAATTTAGTTTTCTAAAAACCTCCAAGTCGTGATAGTCTTGTTACTTCTGAATTCAGGGCATGCATCTTAAAATAAATATAAATCGCAAAACAGTTGTGGCTGCGTGATCAAGTTTCCCTCATGGATTTGATCCGCCTGGCACACATCATTTGCCGCATCATAAGGATTAAATTGTAATTTTCGAAAGGGAATTGGATAAATGCTTCAAAAGGAAAGACTTTCAGAGTTATGGGGAAAAAGCAGAGGAATGGGGCTAATTTAATAGTTCTTTTAAAGAGACAACACAGACTAAATGGCCCCCTTCTGTGCTGCCTCATCCTATAACAATAGGTCTAGTAGATATGCTTGTTCTTGAGATCGTCTCAAGGAAAACAACCTTGCCTTGGTACTTATCTTCCCATCATTAAAGTATCCTTAAGCTTTTGTCTCATGATGGCTTTTGGTCCCTTTCCCCACTTCTTCCCAAATTTCTTCACTTCCTGGCCATCTCTTTCCATTATCAAGTGGTCAACCAAAATCACACAGTGCAGGAGGCCCTTCGGCCCATTGAGTCTGCACCAACACGTGAGGAACACCTGCCCAACTACCTAATCCCATTTATCAGCACTTGGCCCATAGCCTTGAATGATATGACGTGCCAAGTGCTCATCCAGGTACTTTTTAAAGGATGTGAGGCAACCCGCCTCCACCACCCTCCCAGGCAGTGCAATCCAGACCATCACCACCCTGTGGGTAAAAAAGTTTTTCCTCACATCCCCCCCTAAACCTCCTGCCCCTCACCTTGAACTTATGCCCTCTCGTGACTGACCCTTCAACTATGGGGAACAGTTGCTCCCTATCCACCCTGTCCATGCCCCTCATAATCTCGTACACCTCGATCAGGCCCCCCCTCAGTCTTCTCTGCTCCAACGAAAACAACCCAAGTCTACCCAACCTCTCTTCATAACTTAAATGTTTCATACCAGGCAACATCCTGGTGAATCTCCTCTGCACCTCTCCAGTGCAATCACATCTTTCCAATAATGTGGTGACCAGAACTGCACACATTACTCCAGCTGTGGCCTCACCAAGGTTCTATACATGACCTCCCTACTTTTGTAATCTATGCCTCGATTGATAAAGGCAAGTGTCCCATATGCCTTTTTCACAACCCCACTAACATGCCCCTCTGCCTTCAGGGTTCTATGGACACACACGCCAAGGACCCTTTGTTCCTCAGAACTTCCTAGTGTCATGCCGTTCATTGAATACTTTGTCAAATTACGCCTTCCAAAGTGTATCACCTCACACTTTTCAGGGTTAAATTCCATCTGCCACTTATCTGCCCATTTGACCATCCCGTCTATATCTTCCTCCACCTTATCAAATTACCCTGTATCCCATGTGCATTTGCCTTCTTTATAAGTCTCCCATGTGGGACCTTGTCAAAGGCTTTGCTGAAATCCATATAAACTACATCAACTGCACTACCCTCATCTACACACCTGGTCACCTCCTCAAAAAATTCAATCAAATTTGTTAGGCATGACCTCCCTCTGACAAAGCCATGCTGACTATCCCTGATCAAACCTTGCCTCTCCAAGTGGAGATAGATATTCTCCTTCAGAATATCTCCAATAGTTTCCCTACCACTGACATGAGACTCACTGGCCTGTAGTTCTCTGAATTATCTCTACAACCCTCCTTAAATAGCAGAACCACATTAGCTGTTCTCCAGTCCTCTGGCACCTCCCCCCGTGGCCAGAGAGGAATTAAAAATTTGGGTCAGAGCCCCTGCGATCTCCTCCTAGCCTCCCTCAGCAGTCTGGGACACAAATCATTCGGACCTGGAGATTTGTCCACTTTTAAACCTGCCAACACCTCCAATACCTTGTCACTCCCTATATCAATTTGCTCAAGAATCTCGCAGTCTCTCTCCCAGAGTTCCATACCTTCATCCTCATTCTCTTGTGTGAAGAATGAATTCCCCAGCCGAACAAAGGCAAGTTATTACACGGATCCTTTTGCCTCTCACTTGTGCCTCAATACTGGAGTCTTTATAACACTGGCCTACTACCTCCTTTTCGCCCAATACTGTCTCTTCTAGCCAATTGTACCCATCAAGATATTCATTAGACTTATTCTATTATGTCTCCATGACACTAATAATGCTCTATCAGGCCCTGCAAGGTTTTTCAGGTAATGCAACTTATTAATCTGATTGCACTGATGCAAGCAGAGCTCCAATTTAAAAAAAAATCCCTTTTATTCTATTCATTTTTTATTTCATTTTATCTCTTAGTATTGGAATTAACTCGTGGTCAACTATCCTTTAGGGAAGGAAATCTGCCGTCCTTACCTGGTCTGGCTACATGTGACTCCAGATTCACAGTAATGTGGTTGCCTCTTAAATGCCCTCTGAACTAGGGCAATTAGGGATGGGTAATAAATGCTGGCCTGGCCAGTGATGCCCACATCCCATGAATGAATAATTAAAAAACTGAGCATTCACAGCTCTCTGAGGTAACGAACTCCAAAGATTCACAACTCTTTGAGTGAAGACATTTTTCAACTCAAATCTAAATGGTCTAACCCTTACCCTAAGGCTATGCTCTCTAGTTTTAGACTTTCTAAGCAGGGAGACAGTCTCTCAGCATCTACCTTCTAAGTCCTCTCAGAATCTTATATATTTCAATGGGATCACCTTTCATTCTTTGGAACTCAAGAGAGTCTAGGTCTGTTCCTCAGGGTCAACTGTCTCATGCCAGAAATCAATCTAGTAAACTTTTGTTGCAGTCCCTTTATGCAAATAGATCTTCTCTTTAAGTACAAAGGCCAAAACGGCATACAGTACCCCAGGTGTG
Organism: Carcharodon carcharias; assembly: GCF_017639515.1. Taxonomy (NCBI): domain Eukaryota; kingdom Metazoa; phylum Chordata; class Chondrichthyes; order Lamniformes; family Lamnidae; genus Carcharodon; species Carcharodon carcharias. Next base: position 54,919,139 of record NC_054479.1, on the reverse strand, counting down.
GTCTCAACAAAGCCCTGTACGATCACAGCAAGACTTCCTTACTATTGTATTTCAACTGCCAACATTTCAAGGCCAACATACTATTTACCATTGCAAATTCTTTGTGCCTTCCTCACAGATTACTTTCTTAACTTTGCATTATTAACAAACTTGGATACATTATACACAATCCCTTCATTTAAGGCACTAACGTAGATTGTAAATAGCTGAGGCCCCAGCAGTAATCCTTGCAGTACCCCACTAGTGATAGGCTGTCAAACTGAAAACGCCTGTTATTCCTATTTTCTTGTTTTTTAATCAATCCTCCATCTATATTACTTCCAATCCCATGAGCCCTTATCTTATGCAACAACTTCTCATGTGGTATCTGATGGAATGCTTTTTTAAAACCCAAGTATACTACACCCACTGGTTCCCCATTATCTACCTACTAGTTACAGCCTCAAAAAACTCTAAAATCTAAGTTTGTCAAACACTGCTTCCATCTCATAAAACCATGTTCACTCTGCCCAATCATAAGGTTTTTTAAGTGCCCCCTTATCACTTCTCTAGTAATAGATTCCAGCATTTTCCTGACAGGTGATGTCAGGCTATCTGGCCTGTAATTCCTCATTTTCTCTCGCTGTCTTTTTTTGAATTGCATTTACTAATTTCCAATCCAGTGGGATCATTCCAGATTCCAGCGAAGCTGAAAAACCACAATACCACGACAAAACGTTCCCAAAGTCAAAGGTGTGACGTTAAGTGCAGGCTGTTGTGAAAAATTGTGGACCTGAGTAGTACAATATGGATGCATAGCAATGATTCTCCAATTGGTCAGTTTTCCCACTATCATGGGGAGCCAAGAAGCAAAGGTTTGAGGGGTGAGGTGAAAGGGGGTGGTGTTATATCAAGCCATTGTACACAGTTCCAAGTAGCTAACACAACATGATACATATAGAAACCTGGGAACAGATCACCTTAGAAAGGTCTCAGATTAACCAAGATCAAAAAAATCACAATGGATTAAAAACAAAGGGAGGAAATAATAGCTTTGGTAATACGTGGTGTGAGAACCATCCTGAGATACAGAAACCTAAACATACAGAGAAGAATCTCTTTTGTAATGGAGAGGAGATGGGCTCTCAGGGAGCAACATCAATCCTTTATTGGAACTGAACTAGTCCCAGTGGATATTTAAAGTCATTGTGCCATGCGTATAACCTTCTGTGAGTGAGCCCAGATGAGTGGGAAGTTAATGCGTGTTACCTGTGCAGACCTTGTCTACCTTCAGCATCATGGCCCCTCGGTCAAGAGCTTGCCGTCTGAAGACTCCACAGAACGTGCAGTTATTTTTCAACCCAACTTTCTTCACAATCTGGTCCATTGTCCAACCATACAGCTCTTCATAGGAAACAATCTTGAGAGGCAGGTCGTACTGTTGTTGGTTTCTCTTTACCGTCTCTAAGGAGTCATCACGATAACCAGTGATGCCTTCATCCACAGAAAGCAGCATCAGATTTAACCCGTAATTATACCGTTCATTTAAGACTTTTAGAACATGAGCTAGAACGGTTGAGTCCTTTCCGCCAGAAGCACCAATTCCAACAGTCTCTCCCTTCTGGAAAAGCTTAGCACACAGGATTGTCTGATGAACCTCCTCTTCAAAGGCCCAGAAAAAGCACTCTTTACAAAGGGAGTGGCCTGTTTTGGGCCGCCTGAGGACTGCTGCCTTTTTGTCACAGCTGCTGCAGGGAACTGGCATGTTGGAGCGACTCTGAAAGGGCAAACAAAATAAAATGATTGGGCATATCTGAGGCGCATCCAACAAAAATTATTACAATTAGACCTGAACATTTGTATAGTTTTACTGTAAAATCTTTTTCAGTACTAAGACCATCCCAAATTGTTTTATAGCACACTGTGCTATAGCAGGAATACAACAAATCTAGACTGTGATATTCCATCATATCTAAAACCTCAGATTAGGGAAAGGCATGACAAAGCAAAATAATTTATCCATTCCTAGATACTGATCCACAGGACTGAACAGAATATAACAACATGAGATAGGAGCAGGAGTAGACCATATAGCCCGTTGAGCCTGCTTCGCTATTCAATACGATCAAGGCTGATCTTGGGCTTCAACTTCACTTTCCCACTCACTTCCCATATCCCTTGATTCCAAGACTAAAGATCTGACTACCTCAGCCTCAGATATATTCAATGATGACATATCTACAACCCTATGGGATAGAGTGCCCGAAGATTCACAACCTGTTGAGTGAAGCAATTTTTCCTCATCTCTGTCCTAAATGATCAGTCCCTTATCCTGAAACTGTGCCCCCTTGTTCCAGATTTCAGTGTCTAACCTTTCAAGGCCCTTTAGTTAACACAAACCCAATTCACTCAGCTTCTCATCATAGGGCAACCCTTTCATCCCATCAAACAATCTAGTGAACTTTTGCTTGTACTGTCTCCACTGCAAGCATATTGTCCCTTAAATATAGAGACCAAATTGGCTCCATTATTCAGGCACTTCAATTATTTGACTCAATGTTTTAGACAATCTTAATTTAATCTTCTACCCGAAAAAGAGTACCTGAGAAAAAGTACTCCATTCGTATTGCTTTGGAGTGTCAGCCTAGATTCTGCACTCAAGTCCTAGAGTGAGCTTGAAGCAATAAGTTTCTGACACTTCAGTGACAAGTGTTAAAGTAACTATGCTCTCTTTCCACTGCTCTTGTATGGTATGGCAGTAACATGCATTTCAGCAGTGACACATTTACATGATTGGCTTAGTGATTTTTTTCAGAACTCTTTGGATATCCAACATGCCACAAGGCAACCAACCTTCATGCTTTGTATTCCTTCCACACTTTTCAATGAAAATGGTTGGGGTAATAAAAGTCTCCAGCACTCACTTGTACACTGCATGTTCATGCACAATTATTTTGGAAACCAGAGGCCAACTGCATAGCAAAGACAGGAGTCATTTAATGGTCATTAATTCATGGACCTCTTCATGATTTCAGGAAAAAAATCTTACAGCAGGAAGGGAAGGGATTAAAAGCTGGTAAAGCCACACTCAACAAGAAGCTTCAAAGCTTTATGGTGGGTTAAACCTGAAAACCAAGTTGCACCACTTTTCTCAGCGCTCTGGAGGGAGAAAGACAAATGCAAAAGCATCATCTGGAATCTAAAAATCCATTAGTGCAATTTCCTCTGCGCCCAAATGAATGCCAGTCAGGTGTGTGCTCAATAGAAAAACTTAGCAGGTATGCTAAGGTATGCTTAGCAGGTATTTCTCTCTGGTGAAATGTATTACAAGGATTAACTTGCAAGTTGCAAAATTGCTGCTTCTCACTGAATTTTTCTAGGTATGGCGAAGGAGTTTGTAGCATTTCAAAATGAAAGGTATGTGAGAGGTTTAATAGAATCGGGCCAAAAAAAAGGGTAAAGGGAAATTTAAAAAAAAAACCAGAAACCCATCCTTTATGTTTAGCAGATTGCAGACCTCTCATCCATTAACCTCTGTTTTGTGAGTGTCGTAACTTATCTTGTTGATTTCCTCCACCCTCTTGTCTGATTTCTATTCTATTATAAGCAATGTGAATGGAAATGTAAAATTACAGAAATATTGTTAGAGTAAGTGAATGGGCAAAACTGTGGCAAATGGATTTCAACATCGGCAAATGGGAGGACATCCACTTTTGGCCTAAAAAGGATGGAACAGGGTACTTCCTAAATGGTATAAAATTAAAAATACAGTGTTTGGGGGTCCAGGGATATAGATCATTAAAATGCCATGAAGAGGTACAATATAATAAAAAAGGCTAATGAAATGCAGGCCTTTATATCTAGAGGACAAAATACAAGATGCTAGAAGTCAAGCTTCAGCTATACAAAGCCCTAGTCAGACCACACCTAGAGTACTATAGGCAGTTCTGGGCACCCCACATGCAGAAAGATATATTAGACTTGGAGGGAGTGCAGCATTGATTTACCAGAATGATATCTGGGCTCCAAGGATTAAATACAAAATGAGATTACACAAACTGGTGTTGTATTTCCTGAAATTTAGAAGATGAAGGGGTGATTTGATCAACATTTTCAAGATATTAATGGGAACAGAAGGTTACTTTGGCAGCCTTCCGTCTTGAGACGATAGTTTGCGCCTTGGTGGTCAACTGTGTTAAACATAGCTAGTTGTGGCTCAAGAACACCACTCTGGCATGGGAGTCTCTGCCGTATTTGCTGCAGAGGAAGCCAGTGGGCTGAGAAGGCACAGGATTTGCTGGCCTCTGGAGTATCTTCTCAGATAGCTGAGCTTTCCGTTGCTGCTTGTCTTTTCCAATGTCTCTCTAGTCAGTTTCCAGAGGTCGTGGTCAATAGCAATCATATAGGGAGGAGATGCGTAGTGGTATTGTCGATGGACTAGTAATCCAGAGACCCGGGTTCAAATCCTGCCACAGCAGATGGTGGAAGTTGAATTCAATAAAAATTTGGAATCAGAAGTCCAATGATGACCATGAAACCATTGTCGATTGTTGTAAAAACCCATTTGGTTCACTAATATCTTTTAGGGAAGGAAATCATTCATCCTTACCTGGTCTGGCCTATAGGTGACTCCAGACCCACAGCAATGTGGTTGACTCTTAAATGCCCTCTGAAATGGCCTAGCAAGCCACTCAGTTGTAACAAAATGCTACAAAGACACAAAAAAGGAATGAAACCGAATGGACCGGAAACGACAATGGCAATCACAGGCTTGTCAACCCTGCAAAGTCCTCCTTACTAACATCTGGGGGCTAGTGCCAAAATTGGGAGAGCTATCTCACAGACTAGTCAAGCAACAGCCTGACAGACATCCTCAAAAGGAATCATACCTTAGGGATAACATCCTAGACTCCACCATCACCATCCCTGGGTATGTCCTGTCCCACTGGCAGGACAGGCCCAACAGAGGTGGCAGCACAGCGGTATACAGTCGGGAGGGAGTTGCCCTGGGAGTCCTCAACATTGACTCTGAACCCAATGAAGTCTAATGGCATCAGGTCAAACATGGGCAAGGAAACTTCCTGCTGATTACCATGTACCGCCCTCCCTCAGCTGATGAATCAGTGCTCCTCCATGTTGAACATCACTTGGAGAAAGCACTGAGGGTGGCAAGGGCGCAGAATGTACTCTGGGTGGGGGACTTCAATGTCCATCACCAAGAATGGCTTGGTGGCACCACTACTGACCGAGCTGGCCGAATCCTAAATGACATAGCTGCTAGACTGGGTCAGTGGCAGGTGGTGAGGGAACCAACAAGAGGGAAAAGCATACTTGACCTCATCCTCACCAACATGCTTGCTACAGATGCGTCTGTCCATGACAGTATCAATAGGAGTGACCACCGCAGAGTCCTTGTGGAGATGAAGTCCCGCGTTCACATTGAGGATATCCCCCATCATGTTGTGTGGTACTACCACTGCGCTAAATGGGATAGATTTTGAACAGATCTAGCAACTCAAGACTGGGCATCCATGAGATGCTGTGGGCCATCAGCAGCAGCACTATTGTACTCGAACACAATCTGTAACCTCATGGCCCAGCATATCCCCCGCTCTACCATTATCATCAAGCCAGGGGATCAACCCTGGTTCAATGAAGAGTGCAGGAAGGCATACCTAAAAATGAGGTGTCAACCTGGTGAAGCTATAAAACAGGACTACTTGCGTGCCAAACATCATGAGCAGCAAGTGGTAGACAGAGCTAAACGATCCCACAACCAACGGATCAGGTCTAAGCTCTGTAGCTCATCCAGCCATGAATGGTGGTGAACAAACAACTCATTGGAGGAGGTGACTCCACAAATATCCTCATCCTCAATGATGGAGGAGCCCAGCACAGTAATGCAAAGGATAAGACTGAAGCATTCGCAACAATCTTCAGTCAGAAGTGCCGAGTGGATGATCCATCTCGGCCCCCTCCGGAGGTCCCCAGCATCACAGATACCAGTCTTCAGCCAATTCGATTTGCTCCACGTGATATCAAGAAGCGGCAGAAGGCACTGGATACTGCAAAGGTTGTGGGCCCTGACAATGCTCTGGCAATAGTACTGAAGACTTGGGCTCCAGGACTTGCTGTGCCCCTAGCTAAGCTGTTCCAGTACAGCTACAACACTGGCATCTACTCAGCTATGTGGAAAATTGCCCAGGTATGTCCTGTACAGAAAACGCAGGACAAATCCAACCCGGCCAATTACCGCCCCATCAGTCTACTCTCCATCATCAGTAAAGTAATGGAAGGGGTCATTGACAGTGTTATCAAGGGGGACTTGCTTAGCAATAACCTGCTCACTGATGCCCAATTTGGGTTCTGCCAGGGCCACTCAGTCTGACCTCATTACAGCTTTGGTTCAAACATGGACAAAAGGGCTGAGCTCTGGAGGTGAGGTGAGAGTGGCTGCCCTTGACATCAAGGCTGCATTTGACCGAGTATGGATGAAGGAACCTTAGCAAAACTAGAGTCAATGGGAATCAGGGGAAAACTCTTCGCTGTTTGGAGTTATACCCAGCACACAGGAAGATGGTTGTGGTGATTGGACATCAGTCATCTCAGCTCCAGGACAGAATTGCAGGAGTTCCTCAGGGTAGTGTCCTAGGCCGAACCATTTTCAGCTGCTTCATCAGTGACCTTCCTTCCATCATAAAGTCAGAAGTAGGGATGTTTGCTGATGATTGCACAATGTTCAGCACCATTCAGCAACTCCTCAGATATTGAAGCAGCCCATGTCCAAATGCAGCAAGACCTGGACAATATCCAGGCTTGGGCTGACAAGTGGCAAGTAACATTCGCGCCACACCAGTGCCAGGCAATGGCCATCTCAAACAAGAGAAAATCCAACCATCACCCCTTGATGTTCAATGGCATTACCATCACTGGAACCCCCACTACCAACATCTGGGGGGGGTTACCATTGACCAGAAACTGAACTGGACTAGCCATATAAATACTGAGCAGGTTAGGAATCGTGCAACGAGTAACTCACCTCCTTACTCTGCAAAGCCTGTCCACCATCTACAAGGCACAAGTCAGGAATGTGATGGAATACTCCCCACTTGCCTGGATGAGTGCAACTCCTACAACACTTTAGAAGCTGGACACCATCCAGGACAAAGTAGTCCACTTGATTGGCACCCCATCCACAAACATTCAATCCCTTCACCACTGACACACATTAGCAGTAGTGTGTACCATCTACAAGATGCGCTGCAGGAATTCACCAAGGCTCCATGGACAGCACCTTCCAAACCCAAAAACACTACCACCTAGAAGGGCATGGGCAGCAGATAGATGGGAACATCACAATCTGGAAGTTCCCCTCCAAGTCACTCACCATCCTGACTTGGAAATATATCACCGTTCCTTCACTGTTGCTGGGTCAAAATCCTGGAACTCCCTTCCCAGCAGCATTGTGGATGTGCCTACACCACATGGACTGCAGCGGTTCAAGAAGGCAGCTCACCACCACCTTCTCAAGGGCAAATAGGGATGGGCAATAAATGCTGGCCCAGCCAGCGAAGCCCACATCCTGTGAATGAATTAAAAAAATCTCCCAGTTGTGTCTGACAACATCCCCCATCTTTATATCTCACTTGCAGGTGTCCCTGTAGCAAAGCTTTGGATGTCTAACAAGGCATGACCCAATGGCCAGTTCGCTGTACAGAAGATCTTTGGGTATATCATCCAATTGTTGAATGTGGCTGTTCTAGCACATGCCTTGCTGGCTTATACAAGTGTATGCTGATGGAATTAACACGCTCCTGGACCTCCAAATTGGTAACCCTGTCCTGGTGTGTCTGAAACAGTGAAGGTGGAAACCATTCCACCCTTTCTCCTGTTTAGCATATGTTGTCCACGGTGCACTAATGCAGCATGCATCGAGGATATCGGCTAGACAGACTTACAGTTTGGTGTTCCCAGTCAGGTTGTTGTTGTTCCACACACTTACTCAGCTTGAAGTTTTTGTTTGCATGTGTTGATTTCAGTTTAAAGTGACAGATTGTTGGTGATCATGAAGCTATCAACAACCTCCTGCATCACACCATTAATGCTGATCGATGGCAGTATGGCAATGTCCCGGACAATGACATTTGTCTTTCTGATGCTGATTGTCAAACCAAATCTGAATAGATATGAGAGTCTGTCCATTTGCCACTGAAGGTGTTCCTTTGCATGGACTGCTGATGTGACAGCTTTAGCACAGAGAAACCCTGATGATGACTTTCCACCCTTTTGTCTTTGAACTCAGGTGGACAAGACTCAACTCCATTGGTTCGGGTATGTAAGTAGAATCACCTGGAGATAACCTGAAAGAATATGACAGCAAAGAGAATATGTCAAAGAGTGTCGGCGCAAGAACACAACCCAGTGTGACCCCACTGCAGTCTCAAAGGGTTCTTATGTCACCTGTCATAGTTGACCTTACCCAACATGTTGTCATAAAGTGCAGATTATATTGAGCAGCTTCGGCTGGCAGCCGATTTCCTTCAGCAGTTTAAATACACTGCATCTGATCACATGGTCAAATGCCTTGGTGAGGTTGATGAAGGCAATATTTCATGGCCTCCTCTGTTCATGGCATTTCTCTTGCAGCTGCTGGACTGAGATCACGTTAATTGTGGATTTTCCAGTTCTGAAACCATACTGGGTTTTGGGATAGATGTATTTAGCCAAGATCTGCAGTCTGACAAGGACAACATGGCAGATATGTTTCCCATGATGCTCATCAGGGAGCTGCCTTGATAGCTGTTGCAATCACTGCTGTTGCCCTTGTTGGTGTTGGAATCATATCCCTCAAGACTGAATTTTTCTTTTGCAAAAAAACACATGGCATGATCTGTACATTTGGATGCTAACCTGGGATTTTTTTTAAAAAACCTTCACCTTGGAATTGTCAACAAGTAGGTCGCTTCCAAGAAATCACCTGACCTTTAGGGTACTTGAGGAAGATCTGGTTGTTTGTTTTGAACAGCAATCACTTTAATTGATGGGGGAAAAAAACTGAAAAGGTACAGGTTGGTAGCTTGCTGGAAATCATATGAAAGAGAGAAAAAAAACTTCAGTTGTGAACCTGCTGGTTTTGAAGGCAGTCTTGTTGGGGAATAAGCCAAGGAAGGCTACCTTAACTGGCTCTCTCTCTCCCCCTTGCCTGCAACTGTGTGAGACTATCAACCTGTAGCCAGAGAGCCCTCATCTGAGTGTAAACGGCCTGCATTTGGACCTGCAAAGCTGCGTCCAGTCAGTGAGAAGTGCCAGACATCCACTGGGACCTGGTGTCTTTACATTGCCACAGAAGGCTGTGGAGGCCAGGTCACTGAGTGTATTTAAGACCGAGATAGATAGGTTCTTGATTGGTAAGGGGATCAAAGGTTACGGGGAGAAGGCAGGAGAATGGGGTTGAGAATCTTATCAGCCATGATTGAATGGCGGAGCAGACTCGATGGGCCGAATGGCCTAATTTCTGCTCCTATGTCTTATGGCTACACGAGGGAACTCCAGGTTGACAGTGTCGAGACCCTGTGGTCTTTATCCTTTATTTTATAATAACTATCCTCTAAAGACGGTCCCTGCAGAGAGACTCTACCTGTGTGTTTGTGTGTGTTGGGGGGAATTCTTTGGGAAGAGATGGATAAATAGCTAGCCATGCTTCCAGATTACAACTGTGTGTTAACCAGTACTTGCAACTTGTTAAAAAGAAGTTTTGTTTTATAATAAACAATCGTTCTGAGTTTATTGAAAGAAGCCTGGTTGAAGACGCTTTCATTCTGGGCACCAGTAAGGGAAATAGGCAATTGGCTATTTTGGTGAGAAAATTAAAATTTTAAATTAATGGTATGGCCTGTGGAGTAGTGGGGCTAGATTATATGCACACTCCTCTGATCCTGGTCAGAACAAAGGTCACAATACTTGCATCTTGCATATCCTGGAGCATAGCCCCTTCCTTCCAGCAGTCAGGGGAGTTCACGTAGATGCTGGAGTCCCAGCTTTCTGTGCTTAATGCATTCAGGCAGTATTGCATCAACACCTGGAGCTTTGCCAATGCCAAGGAAGCAAACTGTGGGTTTGGTACAGCTCTTCCATAACAGGCAGGCTCTCAATGGTGTCCAAGGTTTCCTACTTAATGTGTCAAGCATACACTGAGGCTAAAAGCCACAATTTTCTGATTTTTGGGATAATGCTGTCAATCCAGCTCACTAAGATTTAGGAGTCTTAGCAGAACTGAATAATAGTGGTTCTGAATAAAGCTGGCAGTGTGGGCCTCAGGATTACTAGTCTAGTTAAAAACACATGGTATATGAAAGCAGTTACATCTTCAATTTTTTTTTCCTCATCTGTGAGGAGTTAGCTCTTCAGTGGTGGGATAGATCCCCATTGACTCACGGGAGTCCCTGGCTTATGAAAGACCAAAATGGTGAAAATGAATTTGGGAAGGCACCAAACACAGACAGACTGTCGGGAACAAGCTGAGGTGAAGTAGAGGCATCGAAGAGTGCACAAACTTCCAAACAACTCAACTACACAACCATCCAAGCGCCACCTGCCCCACATGTGCCAGAGTCTGTGGATCACACACTGGACTTACCAACCATCTCAGAACCCATTGAACCAGAATGGAAGCAAACCATCCTCAATCCCAAGGGACTTCTTAAGGAAGGTAGGGAGAATAGATACTAGAATCACCGCTAAAATATCAGAATACAAAACATCTAACTATAATAAAAAGTCAGCATGGATATAATGGGCAAGATTCTATGGTCAGTGGTGAAGCAAAACCTCTTGTTACTGACCTCGAAGAAAGGATCTCAAAGATTTCTAGCGGTGTTTGTGGAGTGAACTTTAGTTCTCTCAATGTGCATTTGAGTGTTGTTGGATTCCCAGTGCTGAGCTGCAGTGATGTCATCAAGCTGTCCAAGCAATCAATCACATTAAAGAATTCTCAGATAGTCAACCAGTGATAATCAAAAACCTTTAACACAGAACAAAATAAAGTTTTGGTGAAGGCATTGGCTGAAAGGCCATGAAAATCCTAAAGGAAAACTTTTTTCAAAATTCTAGTCATTGGAGACATTTCACCTTTTTCAGTCAGATCAATTTTCAGCAGGAATTATTACTCAGATTGCTGTTACAAACGCAATCACATATTAAACAAGATAACTTTTTATGGGGTTTTAAACAGTGAAACGTGAGCAGAAAAAGTAATGTACTCGCCAGATCAACTGAGTTTGCTCGTTGTTGAGTCAATAAAGTGGCAGGGCACTCCAAAGAGCAGCCTTTAGTGCAGCAGTGAATGACATACTGACATGGAAAATGCAACCTGTGCTTTGTGCTAAATCCTGAAGTTGTGGTTGGATTTGCATAGGCTGACACTTCACTATCAAAAGCTCCACAAATTCCAGGCCGATGTACACGGAATTTCAGAAGGCCTTCAATAAGGTATCATCACAAAAGAGATTCGGGAGAAAGGTCAGGGCATGATAACAAAATTTATTGAAAGACAGTTACAAAACAAAAAGAAGTCAAGATTGCTTGGTGTACTGATAAGTAGGAACTGGTATCTTACAGGAATCAGTGCTGGGAGGGGATTGGCAGGATATGGGGACAAAGTAAGAAGTGGCAATTACATTGTAGGAGGCTTGCGCAAAGTTGAAATGCTGACATAGCTTATACTTATACAATAATAATTATTTACAGCAAAAATCATAGAAGGAACTTACAGCACAAGTGGTAATTTGACCTGTTCTACCTGCTGGTTCAACCTCATTTCTTGTCTATAACCATATAAGGTTAGAGGGAGGCATCGATGTAGTGGTAATGTCACTGGATTCGTAATCCAGAGGACCAGGCTACTGCTTTGGGGATAAAAGCAAAATACTGCGGATGCTGGAAATCTCCAAGCATGATGCTACCACCAAACACATCTTCCCCTCAGCCCCCCTGTCAGCAGTCCATAAGGATTGTTCCCTCTGGGACACCCTGGTTCACTCCTCCATCACCTTCCCATGGCACCTTCCCATGCAATCGCAGAAGGTGCAACACCTGCCACTTTACCTCCTCCCTCCTCACCGTCCAAGGCCCCAAACACTCCTTTCAGGTGAAGCAGCACTTCACCTGCACCTCCTTTAATTTGGTCTACTGCATTCGCTGCTCCCAATGCAGTCTCCTCTACATTGGGGAGACTAAACGCAGAATGGGTGACCGCTTTGTGGAATACCTTCGGTCTGTCCGCAAGCTTCCTGTCACTTGCCATTTCAACACCCCATTCTGCTCTCATGCCCACATGTCCATCCTTGGCCTGCTGCAATGTTCCAGTGAAGCCCAATGCAAATTGGAGGAACAGCAACTAATCTTCTGATTAGGCACTCTACAACCTTCTGGACTTAACATGGAGTTAAACAACTTCAGACCATGAACTTTCTCCTTCCCCTTGATTCCTTTTAAAAATCCAATTTTTATTTATTTACTATAAAAATATATTTAATGATTTGTTCATTTTTTTGTCCTTTTCCCCAAACCGCCATACCCCCAGAGGGCCATCTGTCACTTGTTTTTATGTTTTGCTTTCACCAGTGCTGACCCTTGTTCTGCTATTAACACCTTCAGCTACCTTCCCTTTGTGCCACTCTCAGCACCTTCTTTACTCTTCACCATTACCATTAACACTCCCTTTGTTTTGTGTCCATGACACCTTTGTCAATCTCTCCTTAGCTGTCACCTATCCCTGACCTTCTATCTCATTCCACCTGCTCCACCCCCTCAAACAGTATAAAATCCTTCATATTTCTACCTCTTTTAGCTTTGAAGAAGCCATCATGGCTCGAAACGTTAACTCTGTTTCTCTCTCCACAGATGCTGCCAGACCTAAGTTTTACCAGCATATTCTGTTTTTATTATCATTAATGCTCTGGGGATATGGGTTCGAATCCCACCATGGCAGCTGGTGGAATTTAAATTCAGTTAATAAATCTGGTCAGTTAATAAAGCTAGTCTCATCGATTGCCATAAAAATCCATCTAGTTCACTAATGTTCTTTAGGGAAGGAAATCTGCCTTCCTTACTTTGTCTGGCCTACATGTGACTCCAGACCCACAGCAATGTGGTTGACTTTTAACTGTCCTCTGAAATGGCCTAGCAAGCCACTCAGTTAAAAGGCAATTAGGGATGAGCAACAAATGCTGGCCTCACCAGTGACATCCACATCCCATGGAAGAATAAAGAAATATGGCACACATTATTATGTACCAGTGGTAGAGAGAGTGAATGTTTAGAAAAGAAAAACAAACTAGTCTTGGTAATAGTGACTATGAAACCTTTGATTGTTGATTGTTGTAAAAACCCATCTGGATCACTAATGTCCTTAAGGGAAGGAAATCTGCCGACCTTACCACTGGCCTACATGTGACTCCACACCCAAAGCAATGTGGTTGGCTCTTAAATGCCCTCCGAAATGGCCTAGCAAGCCACTCAGTTGTATCAATCTGCTAAAATGTCTACAAAAAGGAATGGAACTGAACGGGTCGCCGGAAATGGCAAACCCGGCCTGTCGTCTCTGCAAAGCCCTCCTTACTAACATCTGGGGGCTTGTGCCAAAATTGGCTGTCCCATAGACTAGTCAAGCATCAGCCTGACATTGTCTGAAAGGTATGATTCCATGAGTATGACTATGTCCCAGACACCAACTGGGTATATCTTGTCCCACCGACAGGACAGACCCACCAGAGGTGGGGGCACAGTGATATACAGTAGGGAGGTAGTTGCCCTGGAAGTTCTCAACATCGACTCTGAAGTCTCCTGGCATCAGGTCAAGCAAGGGCAAGAAAACCTCCTGCTGATTATCATGTACCGCCCTCCCTCAGGTGATGAATTAGTACTCCTCCATGCTAAACACCAGTTGGAGAAAGCACTGAGGGTGATAAGGATGCAGAATATACTCTGGGTAGGGGACTTCAATGTCCATCACCAGTAGTGGCTCAGTAGCACCACTACTGACTGAGCTGGCCAAGTCCTAAAGGACGTAGCTGCTAGACTGGGTCTGTGGCAGGTGGTGAGGGAAGAGGGGGAGAAACATACTTGGCCTCGTCCTCACTAATCTACCTATCGCAGATGCATCTGACCATGGCACCATTGATAGGAGTGACCACGGCACAGTCCTTGAGAAGATGAAGTCCCTTCTTCACATTGAGGATACCCTCCATCGTGCTGTGTGGCACTACTGTCATGCTAAATGGGGTAGATTTCAAAGATCTCAATTTAAAACTGGGCATCCATGAGGTGCTGTGGGCCATCAGAGCAGAATTGCATACAACCACAATCTGTAACCTCATAGCCTGGCATATCCCCCATTCTACTATTACTATCAAACCAGGGGATCAACCCTGTTTCAATGAAGGGACCAAGAGCAGCACCAGGCATACCTAAAAATGAAGTATCAACTTGGTGAAGTTACAATGCAGGACTATTTACATGTCAAGCCACAAAAGCATGTGATAGACAGAGCTAAGCGATTCCACAACCAAAGGGTCAGATCTAAGCCCTGCAGTTCTACCACATCCAGTCATGAATGGTGGTAGACAGTTAAACAACTCACTGGGGGAGGCAGCTCCACAAATATCCCCAACCTCAATGATGGGGTAGCCCAGCACATCAGTGCAAAAGACAATGATGAAGCATTTACAACAATCCTCAGCCAGAAGTGCTGAATGGATGATTCACCTCGGCCTCCTCCAAAGATCCCCAGCATCATGGATGCCACTTGTCAGTCAATTCGATTCTCTCCACATGATATCAAGAAACTGTTGAAGGCACTGGATACTGCAAAGGCTATGGGCCCTGACAACATTCCAGCAATAGTACTGAAGACTTGAGCTCCACAACTAGTTGCACCCTTAGCCAAGCTATTCAAGTACAGCTACAACACTGGCATCTACCCAGCCATGTGGAAAATTGCCCAGGTATACCCTGTTCACAAAGAGCAGGACTCAGACAACCCAGCCAATTACTGTTCCATTAGTCTACACCAAATCATCAAAGTGATGGAAGGGGTCATCGACAGTGCTATTAAGCAGCACTTAGAAATAACTTATTCACAGATACTCAGCTTGGGTTCCACCAGGGCCACTCAGTTCCTGACCTCATTGCAGCCTTAGTTCAAACATAGGCAAAGAGCTGAACTCAAGAGGTGAGGCAAGTGTGACTACTCTTGCCATCAAGGCAGCATTTCACCAAGTGTGGCATCAAGGAGCCCTCAGAAACCTGGAGTTAATGAGAATCAGGGAGAAGACTCTCCACTGGTTGGAGTCATGCCTAGCACAAAGGAAGATGATTGTGGCTGTTGGAGATCAATCATCTCAGTCCCAGGACATCACTACAGGAGTTCCACAGGGTAATGTCCCAGACCCAATCATCTTCAGCTGCTTCATTGCTGACCTTCCTTCCATCATAAGGTCAGAAGTGGGGATGTTCACTGATGACTGCACAAAGTTCAGCACCATTCGTGACTCCTCACATACTGAAGCAATCCGTACACCTATGCAGCAAGACCTGGACAACGTTCAGGCTTGGGCTGATAAGTGGCAAGTATTCACCCCACACAAGTGCCAGGCAATGACCATCTCCAACAAGAGCGAATCGACCCTTCTCACCTAAATCCGTGATTCCTCTGACACGCTACATCATATCAACAATTTCCAGTTCCCTGGCCCCAACTGCCTCCTCTTTACCATGGACGTCCAATCCCTCGACACTTCCATGCCCCACCGGGATGGCATGACGGCTCTCCGCTTCTTCCTCAAACAGAGGCCCAAACAATCCGCATCCACCACTACTCTCCTCCGTCTAGCTGAACTTGTTCTCACACTGAACAATTTCTCCTTTAACTCCTCACTTCCTCCAAATAAAAGGTGTGGCTATTCCTTGTTCCAGTCCTACTCCAGCCCCCCTCCCACAACTCTTTCTCTGGTATATCGATGATTGCTTCGGTGCTCTTGTCTGGACCTGGAAAAAATTACTAATTTTGCTTCCAATTTCCACCCCTCCATCATTTTCACATGGTCCATCTCTGACACTTCCCTTCCTTGACCCCTCTGTCGCAATTTCTGGTGATAGACTGTCCACCAATATCCATTACAAGCCTACTGACTCCCGCAGCTACCTCGACCGCAGCTCCTCACACCCTGCTTTCTGTAAGGACTCCATCCCATTCTCTCAGTTCCTTCGCCTCCGTCGCATCTATTCTGATGCCACTTTCAAAAACATGTCTTCCTTCTTCCTTAACTGAGGTTTTCCACGCACGGTGGTTGACAGGGCCCTCAACTGTGTCCAGCCCATCTCCCGCACATCAGCCCTCACACCTTCCTCTCCCTCCCAGAAACATGATAAGGTCCCTTGTCCCCACCAGCCTCCGCAATCAAAGGATCATCCTCCGCCATTTCCAGCATGATGCCACCACCAAACACATCTTCCCTTCACCACCCTGGCAGTATTCCACAGGGATCGTTCCATCCGGGATAACCTGGTCCACTCCTCCATCATCCCCCACAACTCAACCCCCTCCCACGGCACCTTCTCATGCAACCGCAGAAGGTGCAACACCTGCCCCTTTACTTCCCCTCTCCTCACTATCCAAGGGCCCAAACACTCCTTTCAAGTGAAGCAGCATTTCACTTGCACTTCCCTCAATTTAGTCTACTGCATTCATTGCTCCCAATGCGGTTTCCTCTACATTGGAGAGACCAAACGCAGACCGGGTGACCGCTTTGCAGAACACCTTCGGTCTGTCCACAAGCATTACCCAGACCTCCCTGTCGCTTGCCATTTCAACACTCCAACCTGCTCTCATGCCCATATGTCCGTGCTTGGCCTGCTGCATTGTTCCAGTGAAACCTCATCTTCCGACTAGGCACTTTACAGCCTTCCGGACTGAATATTGAGTTCAACAATTTCAGATCATGAACTCTCTCCTCCATCCCCACCCACTTTCCAATCCCCCCCTTTTTTTCCCAATAATTTATATAGATTTTTCTTTTCCCACCTATTTCCATTATTTTTAAATGTATTTCCATCCATTGTCTTATCTCTACCTTTTAGACTTTCTCGATTCCTTCACCCACCCCAGCCCCACTAGGGCTATCTGTACCTTGCTTGTCCTGCTTTCTACCCTTCATTAGCACATTCCTTAGATAATATCACCACCTTCAACGCCTCTTTGTCCTTTTGTCTGTGATATCTTCTGGGTATCTCCACCTATCACTGGCCCTCTATCCAGCTCTACTCCCCCCCTTCCCCCTTAAACCAGCTTAGATTTCACCTCTCTTCTATTTTTACTTAGTTCTGTTGAAGAGTCATACGGACTCGAAACGTTAACTGTATTCCTCTCCGCAGATGCTGCCAGACCTGAGTTTTTCCAGGTATTTTTCTTTTTCTTTTGAATTTCCAGCGTCCGCAGTTTTTTGCTTTTACCTTGAGGTCTAACCAATGATTTATAACGTTCTAACATGATCTCTGAGCTTTCATTTGGGCCGGTTAGCCTGTTTCCCTGAAGCAAATCAATGCAATATCTGCATACAACACCACGCGGCGGAGAAAAGACCTTCAATGTACAGGCTAACAGAAGGGAGTTCATAAGAGTTTATCAGGCAGCAGAGGCCGAACACCCTCTGGTCTCTCCAGCTACATTTCATGCACAGGCTACCCTGCCCGGGTAACCAGGCCGCAGCACCCATCAGCGGACAGGCTCTGCCGTTTCCTCCAAGTGCAGCACCGCCGGCCGTGGAGCCGACCCCATGGGAACCTCGGCCTGCCCAACGTACATGTCAATCTTACTCGCCGGTTGCCGGCTCTTACCCGCCTCCCTACCTCAGGTGTCCCCGGACCATGCCCGCCGCCGCCGCCGCCGCCTACAGCAAACAGGCTCCGCCTCGGGCCTTGCGACTGGTCAGTGTGATGCCGCGTGGCCTCCACAGATCACGTGATCACACGGGGTGACCAATGGCAGCGGCTCACAGCCTCTCGAGTGCATGTTGGGATTTGTAGTGTTTCCATGGCAGCGTCAGTCTAAGGATAGGCCCCGAACCCAACTCCAGAGAAAGGATCCAAAATGAGGGAGCGTGGAGTTGGCGAGAATTATTTTACTCAGTTGTCGGGATTTCGATCGCTGTAACTGAAAGGGCACAAAATAAAATAGTGCGGACGCCATAAATCTCAAGAAAAAGTGTTTGGAAATACTCAGCAGGTTTGCCTAGCAGCATCTGTGGAGGGGAATAAACAGACCTTTCATCTGTAAAACGTTACAGATGCAACAGGTTTAAAGCAAGTGCAGAGTCAGGGAGGGGGAAGAAAGAAAAAAGGGAAGGTCTGTGATACAGCAGAAAACAGGAAAGATTAAATGACAAAAGGAAAACTTATGTAAAGGGTGAAGGTAATAGGTCAAGTAAAGAAACAAAAGATGGGTAGCAATGAGGTGTAAATGTTAGCAGAATCATTGCCAACAACTGTTGTTGGAAAAAAAGTAGGGGCAGAGGTTAATAATCTGAAGTTGGAGGTAGCAAGAATGGTGGATGCTTGGTGGTTTGGAAGGTGAGGACAAGGGGAACCAATAACATGGTGTTGGGAGCATGGGCAAGGGGTGAGAGAAGAATGGAATAGGCACAGTCAAGGGCCCTATTGGCCATGGGAGAAGAGAATCATTAGTTGTCTTTCCTCAGTTGAAGAAGAGGGAAGACAAATGATGATTCTGCCTCTCTGCCATTTCCTCCATCTCTAGCTTGATGCTCCCATCAAACACATTATCTTCTTTGCTTTTTGGCATTATGATTATAGTTTTCTCCACAACAACTGTGATCCACTCTTTAATTATCAACAGTGCCTCTCCTTCCTATGACACATGTCCTTTTAGCTACTTCCTTCCAACCCTCTAGTGCCCCAAACACCCCTTTCTGGTGATACAGCAATTTACTTGTACTTCTTTCAATTTAGTAAACTGTTTTCTCTGTTGATTATGCGGCTTCCTTTACACTGGGGAGACCAGACACAAATTGAAGGACACTTCAGTCCAGTCTGCAAGTGTGACCCCAAGCTACCTGTCACCTGTCTTTTTAGTTTTCTGCCCCATTACCACTTTGACCTCAGCCTCCTACATTGTTCCAATAAAACTGAATGCAATTTCAAAGAAAAGCACCTCATCCTTCAACTAAACCATAGAACCACAGAAAAGTTGCAGCACTGAAAGAGGCCATTCAGCCCATTGTGTCTGTGCTGGCTGAAAAATAAAATTGAAAAAAAAAACTAGCTGCCCATTTTAATCCCACCTTTCAGCACCAAGTCCCTAGCCTTGCAGGTTACAGCACTTAAGGTGCAGATCCAGGTGCCTTTTAAATGAGATGAGGGCTTCTGCCTCTATCACCAAACAAGGCAGTGAATTCCAAACACCCACCACCGTCTGGGTGAAGATGTTTTTCCTAGTGTCCCCTCTAATCCTTCTACTTAAATCTACCTTAAATCTGAGCCCCCTGGCAATTGACCTCTGTGCTACAGGAAACAGGGCATCCCTGCCTATTCTCTCTAGGCCCCTCATTATCTTATAAACCTCAATCAGGTCACCCCTCAGCCTCCTCAGTTCCAAGGAAAACAACCCCAGCCTATCCGATCTTTTCTCATAGCCACAATTTTCAAGCCCTGGCAACATTCTTATAAATCTCCTCTGCACTTTCTCCAGAGCAATTATGTCCTTCCTGTGATGTGGTGACCAGAACTGTACACAAAAGTCCAGCTGTGGCCAAACCAGTGTTTTATACAGTTCCAACATTACATCCCTACTTTTGCATTCTAAACCTCATCCAATAAAAGAAAGTATTTCATATGCTTTCTTTACCACCTGTCCTGCCACCTTCAGGGATCTGTGGACATGCACACCAAGGTCTCTCACTTCCTCTACCCCTCTCAATTATCCTCCTCCCATTTATTATGTATTTCCTAGTTTTGTTTGCCCTCCCCAAATGCACTTCTCTGGATTGAATTCCATCTGCCACGTTTCTGCCCACTCAACCAAACTATTGATATCATTCTGGAGACAACAGCTACCCTTTTTACTACCAACTACATGGCCAATGTTTACATTTTACAGCCTTCTGGACCTAACATTAAATTCAACAATTTCAGATCATCACTTCTGCAGCCATTATTTTCAGATGTCAGCGATGATTCTGCTATTCCCACTTAAACCTCCTCTAGATCCATCTTTTGTTTCCTGTTGCATTACCAACTCCTTTTGCTTTGCAACATCAGCCTTTTTGTTATTTAGTCTCTCCTGCCTTCCAGCCCATCACAGACATTCCCTTCACTGTTCCAGTTCTGTCGAAGGGTCATGAGAACTCGAAACGTCAACTCTTTTCTTCTCCGCCGATGCTGCCAGACCTGCTGAGTTTTTCCAGGTATTTCTGTTTTTGTTTTGGATTTCCAGCATCCGTAGTTTTTTGTTTTTATTCCCTTCACTGCTTCATTTCTTGCTTTAGACTTGTTCCATCGTTCACGTTTCCAATTCTGAAGAAAGGTCATTGACCTGAAACAGAAATTGTTTCTCTCTCTCCCCAAATGCTATCAACAAGTGGGGCAGTAATTACATAAATGATTTAAAATGGGATTTTTCAGGTACTTGGGGATCAGGAGCTCTCGGGGTTACGGGAAAAAAAGCATGAATGTCGCACTATGCACAACTGCTCTTTAAAAGAACCAAGAAAGGCAGGAATGGTCTCTTTCTGTGCTCTAAATTGCTCAGATTCCTCTGATCAGACCCAGGAGGAGGGTTCTGCCGAGGTCTGGTTACGTTTAATCAGATTACTTAATCGGAACAATTTGACCAATGGCAGCCCTTCATATCCGCTCGTGAGGCATTGCTTATGTAACACTTGTTTTCATGGTAGTGCCAGTCTGCTGTCAGGCGTGGAATCCGGCTCGATAAGGTAAATTACGGGCGCGCGGGGGGGAACTTTGCTTAAGTATTGCTGCGGCGGCGACAACGGCAACGGCAACGGCAATCTTTGCCCAAGTATTGCGGGGTCGGCCCCAAACTGCACCTCGGACATACTGGAGAGTAACTGTCATCCGCCCTCACCCTGAATATGTCCCTACAGCAAAGAGATTTTGGAAGATTTTTAAAGTCAGTGCTAAATCAAACCTGGCATTTTTCTGGAATGTATGGCTCTGAAGACACTGACGTGATACTTTCTTTCATTATGTATGTATATTCACAGAATCACACAGTGCAGGAGAGGCCCTTCGGCCCATCGAGTCTGCGCCGACACGTGAGAAACACAATATTGTATAAAGTGATCTTCACCCTCCCAGATCACACGGGGTTAAAGGATTGGAATTTCTGAATGTCACTCATGAACTGGCTAAGACATATAGTTTGTGTGGATCACCTCTGCAGAGAACAGTCTACCATTATAGGGGTACAGGCTATATATACAGGCAGTCTTTACTTTGTCAATTTTTGTAGGAGCTGTTTCTAAGCTGTTTTCCTAACATATGGTTTTTGATCATGTTATAGGTTCTAACACTCAATTATGTTTATTCCCAGATGCGACTGCTGTCTGCATTTGTAGTTGCTGAGAAATGCCTGTTTTTGAAGTGGACCGGCAGGAACTACAGTTCAGTCACTGCTTCCGATTTGGCATTTGTTCCTTCGAGCCGTCCATTGGACTCCATCGAGTTGGAGGAACTTCAGGATTTTGTGCTTCGGTCCAAGAAGCTTTTTGTGCTGACTGGAGCAGGGGTGTCAACAGAGTCTGGTATTCCGGATTATCGATCTGAGGGTGTGGGGCTCTACGCTCGGACAGCGAGGCGGCCCATTCAGCACTCTGAGTTCATCCGCAGTGCCAAGGGCAGGCAGATGTACTGGGCACGGAATTATGTTGGCTGGCCACAATTTTGCTGTCACCAGCCAAATGTGGCGCACGATGTTTTGAGTAAATGGGAGACCCTGGGGAAGCTCCACTGGCTGGTGACTCAAAATGTGGATGCTTTGCACTCAAAGGCAGGAAGTCGACGCCTGACAGAGCTTCACGGCTGTTCTCACAGGGTGCTCTGTCTTGGGTGTGGAGATGTAACACCTAGGAGCCATCTCCAAGAAAAATTCACAGCTCTGAATCCTGGCTGGACTGAAGAAGCACACGGAATAGCTCCAGATGGAGACGTTTTCCTGACCGATGAACAGGTTAAAAATTTTAACGTTCCCTCGTGTGAGAGTTGTGGCGGTATCCTGAAACCTGATGTCACCTTTTTTGGAGACACGGTGAGCAAGAAGAAAGTGGATTTTGTCTATGAGCGTGTGGCTGAGTCGGATGCAGTTCTGGTGGCAGGTTCTTCGCTGCAGGTGAGTGGGTGAGATTATCAAAAGACTTTACATTAGAGATGTCCAACCTATAGCAACTTTACCATGACAGTCCAGGTTTTACAGTCCAGCCTGGGAACCAAGATAGCTGTCATATTTGTGATTATATTCTTTGGTTTGTCCTGTTTGAATTTCACGGGCCTCAAAGAGTTGCCTCCTTGGTGAATAAATCCCAAATCAGAACACCTTAATATGTTAGCATGACAACTTCAGGTATATGCAGATTGATGAGAACATAGGCTTAAAATTTTTGGATAAAAACAAAAAACTGCGGATGCTGGAAATCCAAAACAAAAACAGAATTACCTGGAAAAACTCAGCAGGTCTGGCAGCATCGGCGAAGAAGAAAAGAGTTGACGTTTCGAGTCCTCATGACCCTTCAACAGAACTGATTGAATGTTTAGAAGAGGGGTGAAATATAAGCTGGTTTAAGGTGGGGGGGCAGGGGTGGGGGAGAAGTCAGGGGTGGTGTGGTTTTAGGGACAAGCAAGCAGTGATAGGAGCAGATAATCAAAAGATGTCACAGACAATGGAACAAAGAAGTGTTGAAGGTAGTGATATTATCTAAACGGATGTGCTAATTAAGAATGGATGGCAGGGCACTCAAGGTACAACTCTAGTGGGGGTGGGGTGGAAAGACTAGCCCGGCATACAACTTGTAAAAATAATGGAAATAGGTGGGAAAAGAAAAATTTATATAAATTATTGGAAAAAACAAAAGGAAGGGGGAAGAAATGGAAAGGGGGTGGGGATGGAGGAGGGAGTTCAAGATCTAAAGTTGTTGAATTCAATATTCAGTCCGGAAGGCTGTAAAGTGCCTAGACGGAAGATGAGGTGCTGTTCCTCCAGTTTGCGCTGGGCTTCACTGGAACAATGCAGCAGGCCAAGCACGAACATATGGGCATGAGAGCAGGGTGGAGTGTTAAAATGCAGGTGTTCTGCAAAGCGGTCACCCAGTTTACGTTTGGTCTCTCCAATGTAGAGGAGACCGCATTGGGAGCAATGAATGCAGTAGACTAAGTTGGGGGAAATGCAAGTGAAATGCTGCTTCACTTGAAAGGAGTGTTTGGGAGTTCACTTTCCACTAGTGATATCAGCATAATCTGGTTGGATTGGTCAAACTAGCGCAAAAGGTTGAAGAAATTTAAATTGAAGCATGTTACACGCAAAGTCACATATACTTATGTTCTCCTAGATATTTTATGTTGGTTCAAGAATCATTTTTCCCAGGTTAGTTACTGAAACTATAACTTCATATTTACCCATTTTATATTGTTTAACTTCAGCTGTTCTGTAATCCAACAACTGACTTGAGCTGCTGACTGACTGACCTGTTTATGCCATAGTCAGTGTGGTTTTAGTTGCAGGACTATTGAATGAAACAAAACAAAACTTCTCATAATTTACTCAAATCTATGAAATGCTTCCACTTAGCATCCACAAATATCAAATTTAGAGTTGCTCAGAAAGATAAAACATGTAACCCCCATGCAGCAGCAACAAAGGCATTATGTACCTTTTTTTAACCAGTTTGCAGAAGATATTTCAAAGCTTTAACCTACCCCATCCAGAAATACCAAATTGGTCTGCTGACCTGTATTCATTCACATCATTACATACATTACATGAAATGTTTGCATGAATATCATTCAATGGAAACCAAATACTGTAAAATCCTATTTTTGGGGGATTTACCATCAATTAAGCACTTCCTTAAATTCTGCAAACGCGCACACAACCCAATTCCTGCTGTTGTTGATGAAAGCAACTGTGCACCCCTAGCAGTGCTTCCCAAACTATTTTCCAATGTGTCCCAATTTGAACGCTTGAAAACTAATGTGACCCTCAGCAGCAAAAACAAAACAGCAAAGTAACATTCAGTATATAATTATTAAAATTAGCATATTATGGACCAACATATCTTAATACAGCATATAAATATGATTTGTGTTTTTAAGCGCTATTTTGTAAAAAAAAAGTTAATATCTATGTACTGATGTTGGTTTCAGCCAAGCTCTCCATATTCCTCGGTGACAGAAGACTCAGTGAAGCTCCTCTCCCCCTTCACCCCTCCGACACACACAGTAATCAGCCCCTCTCCCGACCCACAGTAATCAGCTCCTCTCCCCCTCCCCACCCACAATAATCAGTTGCTCTCTCTGTCCACCCACAGTAATCAACCCCTCTCCCCATCCCCACCCCCTCCTCCCATCCGACCATTTGATCTAGTTGTCAGTGCCTGCAAAGCAGAGTTGCCAGGTGGGGTAAGAACAGGAGCAGAAACACAGTAAATTTTGAAGCTGCCACTGACCTCTCGTCTCAGCTGCATGACCTCCTGCTTTTTTCCCTGCACGCAGTCAGTCACTGAGTTACACTTGCCTGCACCATGCCAGCGCACTCACCGCTAAATGTTTTCTAAGATCAAAGAACATTTTGGGCTCACCATCCACCCCTTATTTGGCAGCAGACAGCTAGTGAGTCGAGGGCTGTCCTGCCAAAGTCACCATTGTTGCCTCCAAGGAGGGGGAGCCCGTGACTCTGAACTCTATCTCTGTGACCCATCACAACCCACAGTTTGGGAACCCCTGTCCTGGAGAACACTGCAATGCCAGCCTGCAACGAAGATTTGTACAAAATGAATATTTGCCTCAAACACTGTGCTGTGCTGGTACGAACAGCCTTGCTTGTAAACACTATTAAACTTTTCCTATAAAGTAATATAATTGTTATGCTAGACCATTATAAATCACTGCTTAGGCCTCAGCTGGAGTATTGTGTGAAATTCTGGGCACCATATTTTGAGAAGGATGTCAAGACTTTGCAGAGGGTGCCAAGGACATTTACTAGAAGGTAACCAAGAATGAGGGACTTATAGATTTAAGGTTGTTGGCCAACAGAACCAAAGCAAAGATGAGCACATTTTAAAAAAAGCACAGTGGGTTGTTATGATCTGGAATGCATGGTCGGAAAGGGTGGTGGAAGCAGATACAATAATAACTTTCAAAGGAGAACTGGATAAATATTTGAAACACAATTTTGCTGGGCTATGGGAAAGAACATGGGAGTGAGACTAGTTAGATAATTTTTTCAAAAAGGTTGAATGGTTTCTTGTGCTGCATCATTCTATAGTAAAGGGTCTAGGAGATAAGTTTGTTTGAGACATTATAAACTCGTTCCAACGTTTCAAGCTGGGACATCTCAAGTCATTTTTTGTTAACATTTCAGAAATTCTAAACATTCTGATGTAACTTGTTTTAAAAAGAAAACTTAGTGCAAATCTGTGATGATTCTGCCCAAAGTGCGGTATTTACCCACCAGCCGTGATGGTGGGTTTTCACACCGTATCGTCCCAAACCCGCTGCGTACTTGTGTATTCCAGGGAAACACACCATTTCCATGGCAGGCAGGCTCTCATTCGCCCACCATGCCTTCACCTCATCGCTTCATCATGCCGGGTGCCATATTTAAATTCCAGCCGTGCAAACACATCTCAGTGCTTCCAGCCCACAACTATTGCAGGGAAGGTGTCCACAAAAGGCAAAAAGACTGCAGGCCCAGGTTTAATGACGCATCACTGCAATGCCATTTGGACACTGTGAAGGCCCGTCGTGATGTTCTTTACCTCCACTCTGGCCGCAGGATGAGCAGCGGCATCACCAATCCAGCATGGCAGGCAGAGGCAGCAATGGTCAGTGCCAATGCTGCACAGAAGAGGTTGGCCATTCAATGCAGATAGAGGATGAATGATCTCATCCGTGCAGCCAGGGTACGGTAACCACCTTATCACTCTAAACTCACAAACTCAAGCCCATTTCACACTGCCAGCTCAAGGGACATCACCACGCATTCTCACACACATACCCTCACATGTCCATCTGGCCTCATCTCCTCTGAAGACAGCCCTTACCATCTTGAGGCCACTTGCACACATCAACACGTGCCTCACACACACCCTGGGATATCCTCCTTTCCCAGTACAGCTCTCGTCCTGCAGCCTCTTCCCTTGCCTGAGGCCACTTCTCCCCTTCCCCAAGCAAGACCTTGCCCTGTGGCCATTGAAAAGCCACCTATATATGGCTGATCTGATAAGTAGAGACCTACCCGTGAGGCCCCCTAAAAATGACATGGTACTGTCTGTGAAGCCTGGCACTGATGACACATGTGCTGACCGAAACAAAGCAGGCAAACAAACCTTGAAGTCCTGAATGAAATGCAGCCCACCAGGTGCACATCGCTTATGTGCTGTTGTGAAACACATCGACGTGTTTTCCCACTGACGCGGGCAGATGATCCAGCAGGGGTGGGTAAGTCCATTGGGCTGGCCTTTTAATGAGATGCTGCCGTATTACAATGAGGTTCCCAACGTGCAATGGCGGGAAACGCGGTCCACCATAGGCAGGCTGAGCGGACAATTACAAACTGGTTTCACGCCTTTGTGAAACCAATCACACCGTATTGTCTGCTCACGCCACCAAACACACCCGACACCAGCGGGCACGGAAAATCCCAACCTTTATTTCATGCCTTTCACAACCCAAGGACATCAGAGCTTTTTTTAATATAAACATATGTATTTTTGAAGTGTTATCAGTATTGTAATGTAGGAAACTGGGCAGCCAATTTGCAGATAGCAAGGTCCCACAATGAGAAATGAGATATTTAGCAGATAGATTTTTTTTAGGTTTTGGTTAAGAGATAAGTGTTGGGCCAGGACACCAGGGAGAACTCCCCTGTTAAAAGTATCTTACATTTATATAGTGCCTTTCACAACTTCAGGACATTGCTAATCACTTCACAACCAGTTGACACGTACACACTGTTATATACACTCCTGAGAGGGCGGCTGCATCCTTGTTTAATGTGTCATCTGAAAGATCTGACAGTGCAACACTGGAGCATCGGCCTAGGTCCCTGGCGTTGTACCTTTAAACTGCACGGGTGCATGGCTGCGCAGGCCTTTTTCTGGAGAAATGTCTGGGCGGCTGTGTGAAAGAATTTAAAGGGACTACAAATTGAGAAAAACAGGCTGCACAGGGATGCTGATATTAACTAAATGTTCCTGGTTTCTGAACCAGGTTTGCTCCTGCTGAGCCACAGCCGATGTCAGGGATTTACTTATATCGTGTAGGAATAGATTTCAACCCCTGCCTTTGGGTTGGGTTCAAATCTGCCTTTTGGTTTATAAACCAATATTGCTGATTCTTTTTGTTCTCCATAAATAGGTGTATTCTGGATACAGGTTCATCATTGCAGCCTATGAGAAGAAGATACCAATTGCACTACTGAACATTGGGGATACCAGAGCAGATAGAGAGGCTACTCTGAAAATCAATGCTCGATGTGGAGAGGTGCTGTCCAGTATTCTTCAACTTTGAGGTTCTAGAGTTGCAAACTGGAAAATTCCCCAATACAGTACTGGTAATATTTAAAAAAGGTTTTATTGTGAAGAACAGGTTATCTGTTTATCTGTCAGAATGTGCTCTATAGTTCCTCTTCCAGGGGCTGTTAGGGCCGTTCCTTAAAATAGGGAAGCAAAAGGTGGGGATGGTGGAAATGAGAGGAGGATTCAATGGTATAATAAAAAATATAAATCAGAAATAGGACTCTGTTCAGAATGAGCTTAATGAGTCAAATAGTCTTTCTTTCTTAGACTGTACGTATTTACTTACAAGCAAGCTTAAATGGGAAGCTCATCTTAATATTCACCCATTTCTAACTTAGCATGTAAATATTCTTGTAATTAGCAATGAAATAAGTATGGTCTAACAACTGTTCCAATTTAAAATAGAGCAACCTGAGGCACTGAATTATTCCATACACTTGAAAGATCTACCTCTGGTGAAATATGATAGTTATAACAAATTAAAATACCACAGAATGAAATCACAGGACATACACTGGGCACTAGGTGGAATGTATTAACTTATCTGAGCAACAGCTTTGAAGAAACAAGCCACATTAAACACCATATCTGAACATCACAAATGACCCAAATGAATATTTAAAAACAAACTTACGTGCAATATACAGGACACGATTAGTAGTTGAAGGTATGCAGAAAACACCATAGCATTTCTGGTGCTAAAAGGATCTGTGGGATTTTATCCACAACTTCTCACACACTGGTATCTTTTCTATACACCTAGGATGTATCCAGTATTTATAAAGATCTGAAATGCTTTCCTGAGCAATGGAGTGCAATCACTATTAACCTATTCGACGTTTCCTATTAAGTATATGGGAAGAAAAGATATGTGGCCCATAGTCTATTTTTCAAAGAAATCACAAATGATTCACATTGCCATGCATGGCCTCCAACTTATTTAACTACATAAAGGAGTTCAGTAGTCATAAGCACTGTCTTAAAGATAAAAATCTAAGGGCAGAATCTTCTGGTCAGCGTGCAGGAGTGGGCACCGCACACCAATGTATAAAATGTCGCGCGGTGACGTCGGGCATGCATCCTGATGTCACCGCATGTTATTCTGATCTTCAGTTTGGCGGGCGCGCACCGGAGTCAGCTGTGTGCCCGCCGAACTGTCAAAAGCCTGTTAAGGCCATTAATAACCATCTTAAAGTCATTGTCAGGGCTGCTCGTCCAACCTTAAGGTTGGCGGGCAGGCGAAGAGCCCAGGCACTTTTCATGGAACCTCATCCACGCGGCGATCAGCTGCGCGCCCACTCCCACCCAACCTGCCCGATGAGGAGAAAATTGTCCTCTAAGAATTTTTACTGGCCCCTAAAGGCAATCCAGCATCAACAGCTTGTTCAACCATCACCAGTTACATTTTATACATAATAGCCCTACTATCTCTCCAAACATGAGACAGGAATGTTAATGTTGTGAAAAGTGTTTGATCAACTGTGGTTATAACATTTATATTGGCCAGGATACCTGTGAAAGTATTTTATGGAAATTAATATTCATTTTATTTATAAATGAAATAAGCCTATTAAAAATATCTCAGATGCTTCTTGCTCCAGTTTTTATTTGGTACTTTAACACAGCAACAAAATACAGAGAAGTCGTGTAGCCTGACATTGTACATGATCTGTGTCCAACGTAACTTCATTGATTCAGCAAAGCAACAGGGACTTAGAATTAGTTTTGCAAGAATCATTGACTAAGCTGTAGTGTCAGGAGCTGAGCCATACACTTACTGTAGGGTCACGCAATGGAAATCCTAGCTAATTTCCCAGCCTCACTTGGAAGGACAAAGGCAAATTCCAGCCCTCTAACTTTTTTCAAGGGTTAAATTGCTTAACTCTGCACAGTCCAGGAATCCTTATATGGACTCTTGTAATAAATATTTGATCATTGAACAAACATATGCATCTGCTCAAATGTTTTGTAACCTATGAATACTGAAATTAATTTCCAAATCTGAATGTCAAAATGCTGTGCTGTCGCATTACTTGAACTGCTTTCTGCTATTCGTCTGATCTCACTGTTAATCAGGGAACTCTTGTTTACAGGGAAGCTGGGTCTTCGAGGGCAGCATGTCTACATTTCCACATTGTCGTTTACCCATAGCACAAGAATCCCTTGGAGATCCATCTAAAAGCAGTTTGGCTTCTCACATTTACTCAATCCAGAATCTGAAGAGAACAGGGATTGGAATGGGATTAATTCCGATTTATTTTGTCTATGTCCTCTCTGCAAATCTTCCCTCCTAATTTCTTCCCACCTACATTTCTGATCTTCAAATATTTGTGTTCAAGTTGATTATTTCCCAGGGACTCGGCGCTTACTGGAATCAGGAATCTTCAAATATACATGCCCGTAGATAACTAAAATTGCATGTGACAATGTAAGTGTTAAGGTTGTGCTCTTTTGTTTATGATTAGCTGTTTTTTTTAAAAAAAAACTTGTATTCTAAACTTTATCTGAAGCTTGTTCCTGCTTATTACAATTGTTAGAAATCACCCATAAATTTTAAGCCAAAAGTGTACAGACTATTCTGGCAACCTTGCTGTTATTGTAAAGTCCACAAAGTAGGTTGCCTACTTTTTGCTCATTTTTTTCAAAATATTTTTGTTCCAAAATTAATGGGGTACTGATACCTCTGTATTTTATTTGATGGAGAAAGCTGCATGATGCACAAATAGCATTCAATTCAATTCAATACACTTTATTGGGCTTATATGGAAATTCACAGTGAGGACAATTCCTTAAGCATAACCAGCAAGAAGAAAGAAAGAATTACATAGCAATATAACAACCTATGTTGGTACAGTGCAGTGCCAACATTGCAGCCAAAGAAAATAAAAAAGATAAAGATAGAAAAAAAAGTCTTGGGTCTTCATGCACACACACATTCAATAATTACTTCTAAATTGATGATATGACTGTGTCCCCAAGACCAAGCTTTTGTACCAAGCATTGATGGTACTCAAGCATTGAGAATTTGTTCTGCTGCTTTTATTTCTTCTCCAATAGCTCTACAGGTGGAGAATGGAGAAATGCTTCAAGAATTGAGGAGAAGGTGGATGGATTTGAATTATTGGATGAACTTGGTAGGGCAGAAAGACAACCATTTAACCAAACATGTCCTTCAAGATAGTTGGGTGCACGTATTGCAAATAAGGGGGATTTTTTGGGGGGGAAAGAGTAAATGATTTAGTGGAAGAGTTGGGTCTGCAAATTTTTGACATAAGCATGCATGCATGCTGGTCAGTTGTTCCACCCTGGTACTTTCAATATCCAGAGATTGATTTTACAATACTGGACAAACTTAAAGGAAATAGTATAAATTTTAATTTGTCTAGTTTTGTAAAATAATATATAGATTATAATTGGTTTGCTTATATTCAACTTTATACTTATGGTTCTAAGGATCCTGGGACTGGAAGGACAGATTCAGCAATTTTTATTCCTGAATTTAATGTTAAGATTGCAAAAAGGTTATCTGATAGTTTATCGGTATTTTCAATTGAGTTGATGGCAATTATGTTGGTGTTAGAATAGGTAGTGGAGGTAAAGCCATTTTCTTTTAATGGTTTCTGGCAAATTCACACCTCTTTGGTGTATTACTGCCACCTACTGTATAGGAGGAAGAATTGCAATGCAATAAAGGAAAACCTAAATTCTATGTGCTGCTAATCCTGTGAAATACAAAAAAGACAACACAACTTTATAGATATTCCAATACCCAAATCTAACTGATAAAATACTATCATTTGTTCAGATTCATCATCAGCATTGCTCTCTATCCAATCCTGTTTTTCTGAATCCAGACAGGATTTTATTTTTGAAATATTTCACTTGTTGCTTAACATATAACAGTTGGGTATTGTGGTTTTTTTTATGGATGCAAGCACATAAAACTGTGGTAGGAAATGAGGCAGCAGATTCATTGGCGAAAAGTCCTATAAATCACTTGATTCCAGATGTTGAGATTTCATTAGGGAAGACGGAAATTAAATCAAGTATTGAGGATAAGCATTATGGCAACAAAAGTGGGATATGGATGAGAAAAAAAGACGTTTATAGCAGATTCAAAACAATGTGAAGTTATCTAGTAAATTCATTAGGAAGTGTAGAAGGGATGAAGTAATTAGGAGCAGGATTAGGATTGGGTAGTATAGGTTAAATAAGTCTCTGTATTTAATAGGGAAAAATGTTGATGGTTTGTGATTGAAGTGTGGGGAAGGATTCCTGCAATCGGTGCAGCATGTTTTATTACACTGTACTAAGTTTGCAGCTGAAAGGGGAACTGTGCAGGCTAATTTACATCAGAAGGATATATAGTGTGATACAGTGGCTAGTATTTTATCAGTTAGATTTGGGTATTGGAATATCTATAAAGTTGTGTTGTCTTTTTTGTATTTCACAGGATTAGCAGCACATAGAATTTAGGTTTTCCTTTATTGCATTGCAATTCTTCCTCCTATACAGTAGGTGGCAGTAATACACCAAAGAGGTGTGAATTTGCCAGAAACCATTAAAAGAAAGCATTGATGGTATATTGAGGGGAAATGAAAATGAGGTAAATAGAGAGTTTTAGGAAGCTCTTCCATCCTGGGAGTCACATTCCATCAGTAGACACTCGGCCATCCTTAATATCCTGATATCTCTCCACTAATGAAAAGCTCCAGGCCAAGGAGACTGCTCGCTTTTGCTGGCCGAACCTGCTCCTGTACAGAGGTGTTCTGGCCCAGAAATGTCCTGCTGAGGGGCAACAGCTCCAACGCAGCAACTCATCTCCTATGCAGAGAAGGATCACCAGAACGATACTAAGATAATGGCAAAATATGCAGATGCTGGAAATTTGAAACAAAAACAAAAAATGCTGGAAAAACTCAGCAGGTCTGACAGCATCTGTAAAGAGAAAGAGTTAATGGTATGACTCTTCTCTAGAGTTAAAGGGAAGTAGAAATGTGGTGAAATATATACTGGAGCATGGAACAGGTGAAGCTGGATAGAAAGCCAGCATTAGGTGGAGGCAAAGGAGAGATTGCGAAAGATGCCATGAACAAAAAGGTCAAATGGTTGTTAGTAGTGGTGGTACTGGCTAAAGCAGGTGCTAATAGTGACATTAAGAGTGAAAAGCAGAATGTGATAATGGCCAGACCAGGGTAAGCGCTCTGGAAAGTGACAGATGGTCCTGGTTGGGGGTGGAGTGGGGGGAGGGGACAGTGGTGGGAAAAAAGATTGAAAAGGCTAAAAGCTGGGGATAAAACGATGAATAAAAATGGAGATACATTTTTAAAATAATGAAAATAAGTGGGGGGAATTAAATAAATATTAAAAAAGTAAAAATGAATAAAAAAATAAAAATGAATAAGAAAAAAGGGGATCAAAAAGGGGGGTGGGGATGGAGGAGGGAGCTCATGGTCTAAAGTTGCTCAACTCAATATTAAATCTGGAAGGCTGCAAAGTGCCTAATCGGAAGATGAGGTGCTGTTCCTCCAGTTTGTGTTGGGCTTCACTGGAACATTGCAGCAGGTCAAGGACGGACAAGTGGGCATGAGAGCAGGGTGGTGTGTTGAAATGGCAAGAGACAGAAAAGTCTGGGTCATATTTGCTGACAGACCAAATGTGTTCCCGCAAAGTGGTCACCCAGTCTGCGTTTGGTTTCTCTAATGACTACGAGACCGCATTGGGAGCAGCGAATGCAGTAGAACAAATTGAAGGAGGTGCAAGTGAAGCACTGCTTAACCTGAAAGGGGTGTTCGGGCCCTTGGATGGTGAGGAGGGGGGAAGTAAAGGGGTAGGTGTTGCACCTTCTGCGATTACATGGGAAGGTGGTGGGGGGGATGGAGGAGTGGACCAGAGTGTCCTGGAGGGAATGCTCCCTACGGAATGCCGACAGGGGGGCTGAAGGGAAGATGTGTTTGGTGGTGGCATCATGCTGGGGTTGGCAGAAATGGCGTAGGATGATCCTTTGAATGTGCAGGCTGGTGGGGTGAGGACAGGGGGACCCTATCATGGTTCAGGGAGGGAGAGGAAGGTGTGAGGACAGAGGCACGGGAGATGGATTGGATACAGTTGAGGGCCCTGTCAACCACCTTGGTTGAGGAAGATGGAAGACATGTCAGAAGCACTGTTCTGGAAAGTGGCATCATCAGAACAGATGCGACGGAGGTGAAGGAACTAAGAGAATGGGTTGGAGTTCCCACATGAAGCAGGGTGTGAGGAGCTGTAGTTGAGGTAACTGTGGGAGTCGGTGGGCTTGTAATGAGTATTAGTGGACAGCCTATCACCAGAAATTGAGACACACAGGTCAAGGAAGGGAAGGGAAGTGCCGGAGATGGGCTACGTGAAAGTGATAGAGGGGTGGAAATTGGAAGCAAAATTGATAAATTTTTCCAGGTCCAGACGAGAGCATGAAGCGGCACTGAAACAGTCATTCTCCGAAATAAAATTTTAAGTAATTTTATGTTAGGCGTTATATCAAGTATTTCTTATCAGAGTACCACCAGCCTGCAAATAAATTGAGATACATGTTTGAGTAAGTGTGGGAACATTTAGAGCCGGAGTTTTGGAAAAGTGCATTAGGAGCAATGGAAAGAAAGGTCATACTAAGGAATCAATTTTATGTTCGGGTTCCAGTTTTTTTCAAAATCTCCCAATAGCAACCTTTTGAAACATATAAGCCTGGAATCTCAAAGAATGCACCTGCCATTCTTCCCTCTAGGTTAGAATCAGCATGCTTTGTGAAGGGAGAAAAGCATATCAAGAAAATGAAAGGCAAAATACTGCAGATACACAGATGTAAGTGGTTTTAAGGAGAGAAGCAGGGAAGGTGGGTAGGGAAGGAAAGAACAAAAGGAAAGTGATGGGAGGCAGAGGTAATTTAAATGTTAAAGGGTTGATAATGCAAGGCAAAAGAGGGTGATAATGGGACAAGTGAAAAAATATCTTTCTAGAAGAGCTGTAAATGGCAACCAAGTAACATTTATGCCACACAAGTGCCAGGCAATGACCATCTGCAACAAGAGGGAATCTACCCATCTTCCATAGACATTCAACAACATTACTATCACTGAATCCCTCACTATCAACATCCTGGGTGTTACCATTGACTACAAACTGAACTTGACCAGTCATATAAATACAGTGGCCACAAACGCAGGCCAGAGAATAGGAATTCTGTGGTGAGTAACTCACTTCCCAACTCCACAAAGCCCGTCCACCAATAAAGCACAAGTCAGGAATGTGATGGAATGCTCTCCACTTGCCTACATAAAGGTGGCTCCAACAACTTTCAAGGATAGTTGTTTGGTAGCACAGACCTTGAGCATTGCTGACGTCAAAATTTTTCATCTTGCACTCATCAGAACACTTCGTAAGAATACCAAAATAAGGGGAAAACAACAATTTGTACTGTGAGAAGAGCATGCTGATTGGCAAGTGGACCCTGATTACTAGAGGCATTGCCATGGAGAATGCACTAATTGACAGTGACTGGCAGTTAACTGCCAAACATTGTTTCAAATTTAAACCAGGGAGCTTGACCCTGATTGGTCAAAACATTGCCATGAGGAATGAATCAGCAAATGGCTGTCACTTATGTTGTTTGGCTGAAACAGGCGCAATGTGTGTACATATTCTTTCTGTCTGCAAAGAACAGGGCCATATGTATTAATATATATATTATATTTATCCAGTTTAAGCTAAAGTGCCACACTGCGAGCCTGACTGACAGCATAATTCTTAGCACACTGAGGATTAGCTAGCAAATATTGTCCAATCGCACATTCACATCTAATGTTGGACATTGTGTTTTGAGTTTTGCAAGCACGGGCTGGTAGGATACAGTCTGTACCTTGCCCCTTGCGAATAGCGGCTGGGACATTTTGTTTGATACCAACCTGTCAGTCTTTGGGAGGTATGGCCTTCATACCTAGCATCACTGACACTGAAATTCATATACCACATTACTCATTGTGTAAAGGTAGAATGTGGTTTTGGCTTGACACAGCATCCTGTTAGTGGTGAATACCACTTATGTTGCTACTGCATAGTAACAGCATGAAACAGCTAGCTTCACCTGTTGCTCAAATTTTTGAGATACCTTGTCCTTCCAGGGTAATCTGAGGTAGACTGAACATTTTTCAGGGCCAAAAGTGATGGTGTTAGGTGAGCAAATGGTTTGGGCCCTACTTACAAGGTTGCAGATAAAACCAATCTTATAGAATGTGGAACTACAAGAATCCCAACACGTATATTGACCAGTGAAGTTAGGCTTGCAGTAGACCATGCTCTAGTGACTCCCCTGGCAGATTTCTCAACCAGTACGTCAAGGAAGGGGAGTTGATTTGACTGCTCCATTTCAAAGGTGAATTTGAGCGCAGGATGGAGCCCATTAAAACATGTAAGGAAATTATTACATGCAGCTCCGGATTTAAATATAACGAACGTATCATCCATATATTGGAAATAAGCAAGGGGTAGGAGGTTAGGTGTCATTCCAACTAAGACACATTTCTCATGGAACCCAACAAAGACATTAGCGAGGGGTGGGCCTAGAGGGGATTCCATGGCAACACCATCTATTTTGGCATACATAGTGTCATTAAGATTGAACTCAACTGCGAGGTGCTGAGCTCATAAGCTTAATGAATACTGATTCACACAATGGTGGCAAGTCTAGATTGCCATGATACAGTGCTGCAGCATAAATATTTATGGCTTCCTTAAGTGGAACATTGGTGAATAGGCTAGCAATGTCAAACAAGCACATGGACACAGCATTGCTATCGATGTGCAAGTCCTGTATGGCCTTCACAAATGTGAAGGAGTCCTTCAGCGTGTATGTGGAAAACTTGGTCAAAACTGGTTGTAACAATTCACCCAACCATTTGGCCAATTCTTGTTGTGCAGAACCCATCATAGATAAGATAGGGCGTAAAGGGACATCGCTTTTGTATCTCTTGAACAGCCATGGATGCAGTGAGCCAGGAGAATGAACCCGGTTATATATATCATGTGGCAGCTCCTCGCTCTTGCACAAGTCCAGCAAGCATTTTTTTTTAGTTTTTTCGAGCAAGGCTGTCTTGGTTATGTGGAGCGGCAGGTCCACTAGTTATGAATTTGGACCCGTCATTAAGAATGGCATGCATTTTGTTGATATAGTCACACTTGTTAAGGATGACTATTTCTGTCCCTTCGTCAGGTTTACTGATGTGTATGTCTGGGTTGATCTTAAGACCTCGCAATGCTGTAAAACATTCATGTTGCATGTGAAAGTCAGACAGGTCATTCGGAATCCCACAACATGTGCGTGCCAGATCAGCTAGATGCACTTTCAAGGATTCAGCATCTTCAGTGGACACTGGTTTGTGATGGGATAGTTGGGAGTAGAGGAGTTTGAACTCAGCAAGTACCTCTTCCTGTTTGATTTGGGATGAGGGCACACCAAAATTGAAACCATGGACAAGAACAAATTCCTCGCTTTCTGAGAGTACATGGTCAGAGAGAATTATTACATGTTTAGTAGGGTTGTTAACTGCATTGCTAAACTGCTTCTGCTTAAGTGACTTTATGGTGCGGATGTATTTCAAACAGGTACTGTTTATGGTGCGGTTATCTATTGAAGCAATATAGCAGCGTTAACAGATCAAATCAAAAAATTAAAGAAATTTGTATACCTCAGACCAAGCACAGTGTAGGACATGGCATAAATTAGTAACCCAATTACCAATCTGTTCAATTTCATCTTGCATAAACACTCACTCGATCATAGGACTGTGTCCCACTTTAGCATTATTGATGTTTGGAAATGAAAACTGGCACAACCTTGGGTTTAATATACTCTTGGAGAAATTCAATAGATTCAAGAAGCTCCACACGATCCAGGCCAAAACAGCCTGGTTAAACCATCTACCACCTTAAACATTCACTTCTTCCACCACCAGTGCACGCTATATACAAGATGCAGTGCAGCAACTCACCTGACATCCTTCGACAACACCATCCAGACCCATGACTTCCACCACCTAGAAATACAAAGGAGCAGACGAATGGGAACATGATCACCTTGCAAGTTCCCCTCCAAGTCACATGCTATCCTGATGTGGAACTATATCACCAATCCTTCACTGTGTCTGGGTCAAAATCCTAGAACTCTCTTTGTAACACCATTATAGGTTTACCTACACCAGATGGACCACAGAAGTTCAAGCCAGCAGCTCACCACCAATACTGTAGGAGGCCAAAATTGCAGAAGTGAGGGTGGGATGGAGAATTAAAATGGCAAGCAACCAGGAGAGTTGTTTTCACCTTCTGTCTAACCTGATAGGATTCTGCTCTGCCTTGTGGTCTGAGGGAACCTCCACCTCCCCGCCTCATCTGATTGGCACTAAATGCACTTGGCAGATCACCATTCCCTGGGATGCTGGGCTAACAAACATTGAGATTAAAGATCAAGATGTAGAACATGAGATATTAAAAATGATCAAAATGGTCAAGGTATCCCACCATCTTTTCCCTTAGCATTTTTAGTGTTAAGCTTGAAAACGGTTTTCACATATGAATAAAAAAAGAAACAGAAAGGCAGAAAATGATAAACAACCAGGTCAAGGAAAGGCTAAGGGACTAATTACCAAGTCATCAAATGCCACAGCAAAAGAAAGATTGACCCATGCACTTCCAGTACAATAAACAGTTTGTAGAACTAGAGGCTGAAAAGATTGGAAGTAGGGTAAACACCCAAATGCATAGCCTCAGCAAATGTCCTTCAATGTTGTACGTAGGTACAGCCCAAAATATCCGTTAGAATAAGAATAGAATTTGTGCACTCTAAGAGCAGAGTGTTGGGAGCCACATGGGTAGCCTGGAGAGGAATTGGTTATGTAGAGTGTGTTGTTTCTTGGTGGGCAGTGGTTGTGTGGGGTGGGGTTCAGGGTGCTCTCTGGGTCAGTCAGAAGCCCACGGTAACACAGGCAGCCTGGAAAGCCGAAGCAATAACTCCTGGAAAGGCTAAGGGACTAGCTCATTGAATCTTGATGGACATGGGGAAAAAACAATTCTTTAGTACAGAAGCCTGTGACCAAAATAGGTGACCAGTCAATACAGTGATAGTTAGAGTTATCATATGTATATTACCTGAGAATGCTGCTCTGAGCTAACTACAAAGAAACAAACATAAGTAGGATAGGGACAGCTTTCTTTCTCTCCTCTCCTTCACCCCCACCGTTTGGCAGCTGGTCTCTGCTCAGCAACTTTGTGATAGCTCGGATTAGGAACTTGTAATAGAGGAATCAAACCTGCATCCTGTCACCCTGCAACACAGAACCACATATAATGTTGCAGTTTAAAAAAAACTGAGCAATGCTCATTGAATCTTGATGGACATGGGGAAAAAACAATTCTTTAGTACAGAAGCCTGTGACCAAAATAGGTGACCACTCAATACTGTGATAGTCAGAGTTATCATATGTATATTAAAATTGTACATTCATGTACAGAAGTCTCACAAATACAAGTATACATAGCATTGCTGTTAAAATGAAGATTTTTGATAGCTGATTAAATGAGGCAGATATAATATACCAAAATGCAGGATTGCTGAATATAAAACAATTTCATTCATTCATTTAAAATAAACACTTTGGCATACCCCTCCCCCTGCCAGATAAAATTAGATTTTGATTCAATAAGTACACTTATTCAAGATTGCTTAGAAAGTTCTCAGGAATCCTCTTAAAAGTATTTACATTTATCCCTGATTTTGATTTGTTGCTTAATACTACAGACAATTACATAAATAAAGGTTCTTTTCAGTAGCTGTCTCAAATAAAATGGTTTCCAAACTGAGATGTACAGACCCTTTGGAAATTTGAGACTAAGAGTTTTGCATGGGAAGCATGAAGGAAGACGGCATCTGTGAAGCATCTTTGAGATTATATCAAGAAAGGAGTAAAAAAGGGTGGTCTGCTGGCCAAGGGATAGACCATAAAGCTGATAATTAATTTCAAGAACAATGCTTTTCTGTTCAAGTAGCATACTGTCCTTCAACAATTATCCACAGCTCAGGTCCTGGGAGAACGCCTTTGGTTTCTCATAGTAGGTGTTTCCCTGCTGATCAATACCCCTCCCTTTGTGATGCACCCATCAAACCCAATACAGTAACATGAACTCCAGATGACAGATAAATATATAATTAGATATGGATTAGCCCTTTTCGTTTGGAAAGCTGTGAACAGAAAAATTGCACTTTTGGTATCTTCATCATTGGCATTATACAAGTTCCATTTCGGCTTTTTACATAACCATAGGAAAAGTGCTGTTAAAATTAGTCACTCAGCAATTTTAGCACTTCTGTGGATATATAACAGTAGGAAAATATAAATTACATTACCAAGGAGCATATGTTCTATCACATCCTCCAGGACTGAATACTAGTTAGAGCTCTTCACATTGCAAAACGGCTGCTTTTAAGGTTCTTAGAGGAGATCAATGCTATTTAAGATGCAACTACATGGCAATTGACTTTGCAAAATACATTTAGAAGTATACTCTATATACACAATTAAAAACCAAAACACTTTCTCACATCTGGTACATTTCTGAATCAAATAAACATAGGAAGTCACAGCTGATACTTTCATTCAAACTGGTTCTCCAAAAAGATAGAAGTCGGTCAAGGGTTGCAAGCTAATAGCATTGAATTATATAATGCACAATAATGTTTAAAAAAAAAAAGTCCCAAATCCTTAAGTTTTGCAAAGGGGATTTTTAAAAAAATGGAATAAGCAGATGGCACAGTAGGAACAAATGGATGAAATTACTTTTGCTGTCTGTTTTGAAAGTAAGGATATTTTCCTGAAAGGTGCTTCCATTACGTTGGCTCACATCATCTTATGTCAATGTTTGACTAAGGACAGAGGTTTATAGGTTGAAAATCCTTTTTTGGATGAGGGACAGAACCAGAGGTTTCAGTCACTTCTGGGTGATGAAGTTACAGAGGATTGCTCTCTCTCGGGCTCCCTGGAGGGGTGGCAAATCCAGAGCTCTCACTGTCGCTGGTAGATGGTGATCGTGGAGCATTCTCACTTGGGCTCTTTGTATTGCGAAATTTATTCAGCAACGTTGTATTGAAGGCAGATGCAGGGGAGCTCACTTCCCCCTCCTGTGCTTGCTGGCTCTTAG
The DNA here is from genome assembly GCF_017639515.1 of Carcharodon carcharias. Classification (NCBI taxonomy): domain Eukaryota; kingdom Metazoa; phylum Chordata; class Chondrichthyes; order Lamniformes; family Lamnidae; genus Carcharodon; species Carcharodon carcharias. The sequence continues at coordinate 54,878,124 of NC_054479.1, read as the reverse complement.
GGATTTTGGACGGCGTTCCACCTGGAGATCTACAAGAGGAGCAGGCAGGAGATTGTTCTTTAGAACAAACAGCAGAATTTTGACATCTAATTAGTACAAAAAAAGATACTTAAGTGTTATCATGAGATGAATAGTACATAGGCAGAGTAAACTGGTGTTTAGTGGAATTTAATGCGTTTACTTTCCTAAACATAAACTGATGTTATTGCTAAAGTATTTCATTTTAGAAATTAACTGCAGAACTTTGGTAACAGTATATTGTTGGTGTGATGCAGTAGGAATTGAAGCAGTTCAAGGTGATTAATTCAGAGTATCACAGATGGAGAGTACTCCACATTAAAGCACACTAAGACCACTGTTAAGCAATCCTCACAGTTACTTAAAAATAGAATTAACTGAAAATTGATTTAAGATTGTCTCAAAGCCACATGCTCATACAATTAACCAAAAGCTGTTTCTCATTTTTGTCAAGAATAACCAATGATCACAATGCAAGTGGAAAGTATTAATATCTAGTTTTGCTAACAGGAAACCACTCTGAAGACATGGAATCATCCAGAAACTGTGTGTGTGGTGCATATCTCTGTTTAGTTAGGTAAAAAGTTATTTTATGTTACGCAACTGCGATGATCTTTGGCTTAAATGAACCATTTTTGACTTTCCCGATCAATTCTGCTTTATTTGTATCTCCCCTAATCACAGAATCGTTCCAGCGCAGGAGGTGGTCCTTTGGCCCATCATGCTTGCACCGGCTCTCTGAATGAGCATTTCACCTAGTGCCATTCTCTTGCCTTCTCCCTGTAATCCTGCACTTTGTTTCTTTTCAAATAATCATCTAATTCCCTCTTTAATGCCTCGATTGAACCTGCCTTCACCACAATCATTGCAGCCTCCCACTTCCAAATGAACTCTAGTCCATTTCACAAACTAAGAAAAATCTAACAGCTAGCTGGAAGAAGGAGACAGACAGCATGAAGATCTGTAATGAGCTCAGTCCCTTTTACATAGAAACACAAATGGAAGTATAAGAATCAAGTATTAGGACATTGGGAATACTCAGGCTTGCTCCATATAAAACCTCCAGGGCTTTGTGTATCCTGAGAAACCATTTTTTAAGCTACCTGCTTTAAGCTACCAAATAAAAAGACATGGAATAACTGAGTAGGAATTGTCAGATCACTTCTGCAGGTAGACATTTAAACAGAAAGTTTTTTACATACCGATGGATGCCTGTCGAACGCAGCCTCTTAAAATGGTTTGCAGCCAGGAGTTCAGAGTGGATACTTTGGATAGGTTGAATGTTGTGGTCACTTTCAGGAACTCTCAGATCTCCAATACTAGAAGCACATCATTTAGAAGCAAATCCATAAAGTGACTAAAAGCGCACAATGGTCAACTAAATGAGTATGATTATTTCATATTCAAAGTTTTGCAATAGAATGGAACCTTTCCCATTTTAGGCAACCAGTCTCAGCAAAAAGAATTTCCAGCTTAGCTGGACACTGGTTAAAGCTTTTTTTAGCAACGTGTCAGCCCCAACCTCAGCACAGCAGCCCCTCTACACCGATGTGACAATTTTCATTTTCCATTGAAACTAACCTGTGGTGTCACTGTGAGAGGTGTGTGTCAGAGTCGGGACAATTTGATGCTTCAGGCTCACGCCCACTTAGAAGTGGATTAAAAATGTCAATATCCCTTAATAGAAATGATGATCCCTCTCAAAAGGAGAATTAAAAAGGAAGCAGTAGTACTTCAAGCTGGATTGAACAGGGCTGTAGTTCGTTGAATTGAAAAGGAAACAAAATATGATCAAGCCTGTCTTCCAAGTACCCTGAGGATTATGGGGAAAAAGATGCGGACAGAAGCTTGTATAACAAATTACATCCCACTCTAGGATGATGAGATTGAATTTTCTAGACCCCTAGCATATACTAGGAAGGTTCTGTGGTGATCTTCTAGGGATCCCTATTTGTAAAGATGAGAAAGGCATTGGTATCACTATATAACAATGTTTACCAATTGCAATTAATGGCTTCATGTAGCTTCTCTGATGATCTGGGGCATACAAGGCGCTGAACAGTGTAAATTAGAAGGTCCCAGTTCTAGATAACTGCTCAATAGAAGTTCACAATCTGGCAGACTGCAAATCTGTCAACAATTAGTAGCCAGTAAAGCCTCCCTAAAAGGCATAATCAAGAATCCTGAAAATCCCAATCTTATTCACTCTACAAGAGCTTCAGAGTATTTGAGTTTCAAGTTTGAGGAGTTGACTTTGACATGAAATATAGAGGATCCAATTTCATTAGATTGTACACAGCAGTTACATCCATGAACATTTGAACTAAGAACCCAATGCTGAGTGTTTTTCTGCAATATTTCTTGCTGCTGATTCAACTATGACTAGTTGCCTATTTAGCAACAATATTATCAGGCACATTCCACAGTGAATACCATCCTTAATGGAGATGTTAATTTCTGTATGATATATTGCAATGATGGTCTCACCTACATCTTCCCTGGTTTGTCCACCTGAAATATTTCTACAAATTGATCTCAGTAAAACTGAAAATGAATGCTGTACATTTTGTAATGCATATCCTTGCTACTAATGATCTTACATCCAGTACTTCGACAATCTGCTCAGTCAAGGTGATCACATTATTCCTCACCATGTGAACACCTCACGTACGGGAATGAGAATTTCGGTCATTCTGTATAGCAGAATGCATTGTGAAGATCTCCTCCATTCAGTATATATGAGCAATTTGAAAATAATTTTTTTATGACCTCACTAAAAAAACCAAGAGCAGATTTATAAAACCTTCAGATACAGCAAAGAGTTCATATCTCCTGGTGGCCTAAGGGTCCAACTTTGAGTAATAATGGAGTAATACCTATAATATATAGTGAATAGTGGTAGACATTTTTTGGCAAGCACAGTACATTGTTTTTGTACACTAGAAATCTCACTTTTCCTTTGTTTTCTTTTTTTAAAAAAACTAGGACACATGATCTCAATGGTTGGCATGCCTTTATAGTACACCTACCCACAGGTAACTAAGCTCACAGAAATTTTCTCCGAGGAGTTTTGCCCTTTCCTTTCAGAGGAATATTTATTCAGAGTGTCTGTATTACTTAACACAATGAAGAATTTTTAAAATTACAGAGCAAAAAGAGAATACAAATCTAAATTTTTGCTCTAACCTTTGGTAAAGCCTTTCCCTAACACACAACCACATTTACTGATGGATGAACTTGAAATCAGAGCGCCAAGATTTCCTATTATTGACAACTTGTGATATCTGAAAAATGCAGACACCTTAATTTCTACACATTGTCCTCAAAGCTGTATGAAACACACCCATAGAGCTCATAAGCAAAAACAGCTGGAATACCTTGTTGCCACACCCAGCTGGTATCACTGGGCAGCCAGAGTGGAGCTTTCAGTCATGAGTGCTGGGTGTCCTCATCTACAATACAACAAACTAATACATCTTACCACCAGGCAGACAGAAAAGGATTGAGAGAAATGCTAGCAAAATACAGGATTAAATTCCAAATTTTAATAAGCGTGCTTCAAATTAAATGCACCATCCCCTCACCTTTTACAACGTCGGTTCAATCTGGCCAGTCCATAACTGTCCAGCAGATCTGGGGTTGCCAAGACCATTGCTTCTCTCTGCAAGACAGGGAATATGTCTCAAATTTGCTGTGCTCAAATCAGCTGCTGAATTTCGTACATTACAACAATGACTAGACTTCATAAGTACTTTTGTTGGTTGTAAAGTGAATTGGGCTTCCTGAGGTTTTGAAGGTGCTATGTAAATACAAGTCTTTTCTTTCAGAAGTCAAAACACAGGGCCTGCTTGCTCCTACTGACTGTGTACACTATCCTCCCTACTGCTTTGTTTGGTGATATCCTCCTTCTCCAACCCCAACCCCAGTAACCCCACCACTCCCTATACAAAATAAAAGCAGGCATCAAACTCATCACTCCACCCACTCCCATAGAACTTCCTTTTGAGGCTGATACTTACTGTGTGAAGGTTGGACTTGTCTTTCAGAGGTGTTTTAAGTACCAGATTACTGGAAGATGGAAGAGGAGGTGGTGGTGGTGGAGGAAGAGGAGGAGGAGGAATGGCAGCAGCTGAAGGTAGTGAGGAACTTGCACTTGTAGAAGCCTCACCCTGCTCCTTCTGTCTCTTTTCAGCCAGTCGCTTGGAGGTCCTTTGTGTGTTACCTTTAGCCTCTAGAAAGCACAAATATTAGATATTAAACCAGTGCCAAAATCCACTAACAGCAGCTTTTGATTACTGTATAATTTTAATGCAGATTCGAAGATGGGAACTGGGCAACCTTCTGCTGCAGATTCTTTCCAGATTATTCCATATTCATTCAGTGACTCACCAATAGACTTATCAATAGCACCGGGACCTGCCCCTCCCTCCTTTGGGAAGTACTGTCTGACTACTGACCACCTTGTCCATGGGATCTGGGAAAGTCACAAGGGTAGCAAGTTATCCCCTTTTATTTGGACAAAGATGTCTTGTATGCACTAGCACCACAGAGGAAAAAAAACAAGCAAGGCAAGCAAGTTTGAGAGTGGACAGCAAAACAACTCAACTTGTCAATATTTATGGATTCACTTCTCTATACTCAGCAATTAGTCAAAATTAATTTGCTCTGCTCATTACTAATAATTGGGGATGTTTTTAGTGTACTCATACAATGCTATTTTCCAGATCCATCCCTTCATTCAAAATACTTTCCATCCCATTTCTAAGGCGGCAATCACCGCCATGCCACTGCAGTTCCTGGATCGAGATAATTACTGCATCATGATAGCTTTATAGATTGCTGAACAAAATACCAACTCCATAGGTTGCTATTGCTGACATGCCTCATTTCTTACCAGTGATTTTAGAGGTTCTAAAACAAATTCCTTTTAAAAACTGTAAACTATTACGAGAATTTAGATCCTGAAGACAAATCAGCTTCTGACACCACTCCACTCCCTCGTACAGGGCATCCTTGGCATCAGAGATTCATCTACAATTTTGCATTTAAACTGGTACCCTGAATTCTAGGCTCTAGTACAAAGTCCAGATTCCAGACACCATTAAGTGATCCTCTTAAAGAACAATCCTTGTTTACAGTATCCATCCTATCCTCGCAGCACACTGAACTGGTCTTTGAACTAGAACTAAGTAGGAATAATTGTAGGTTAGGGTTCAAGCTCTTCCAGGAATGAAGCACAATCTCAGCTGACACTCCAGTGTAGCACTGAGTGAATGTTCCATTTTCAGAGCTGCAACCTACCTGTTCCGGTGGATGTTTAAAGATCATATGGCTCTAATCAAAGTTCAGAGAAACCATCCAGTAGACTAAGCCACTAAAGTCATTCAGCTCACTGCTGTCTGTGGGTTATTGTTGGAGCATAAAGTGGATATATTTCAGAAGATATGTTAAGGTGCTAGACAAGGACAAGAAAAGAATTTATCAACAAATCCACACTGGCAGCATTTCATACCAGAAAACAAGCCATTTTATTTATTAATCAGTTAGCATTGCTCTAGACTCATATTGTCCTCAGTAGTGTCCCAAAGACAAGAAATGTTTCAACTCACGTCAACTCTGAAGTCAAGGTGGGAGCAGATAACTGCAATTTGTAATAGGGATATCGCAGGCTAGAAAATTCCCCGTTTTGGAAACATGCCCAAGTAGGAACAAATCAGGCTTGAAGCAATGTTGAATGCTAGACTTGTACAATTTGACATATTGTTTCAGTATTTGCCTTTCTTGCTTTCACTGCCGTGCAGGGCAAAAGATCCTAACCTTGTTAAATACATTAGAAAAAGCCCAAGTGATAAGATAAATATATCAGATCTCCCCTAGCTACTTAACTACACCCAATCCCAGCCTCTTTGCAAAGAACAAATGCCATTTTCTCACCAAGAGGCAAGCAAGGAATCTCTTCCCAAAGCCAAAGAGGATCTCTGTCCACAATTTGATAATTAATTGAGATTGGGTATTGGGGGAAGGAACACACTCAGTTCAGATAGGTGCTATATAACTTACTGCCAAGGGTACTCACAAAAACAATCATAGTAAGATGGGATATGTTACATTACTATGCTGTCCCTCAAAAAGCGATAGTACCATTTCAAACTAGAGACAAACCCAAATAAAGCAATGTGATTCAACACTGGACACAGAACAAATTTCAAAGCAACTTTAACAACACAACATCCAGCTAAAGGCAAAGGAAAGCAAGTTCCAGCCTGCTGCAACTCTGCGAGATAAGTTTCCAGCCTCCCAAATTCCAGGTGCAACCAAGGATCTGGATATTCTAAGTCTGTTACGTCCTAGGTAGCAATTAAGTCAACAATACTTGCTCTGACAAGAAATGTGTTTTCCCCTTGTTAGATTTTAAGTTTGCCAGGGCATGGCAAAACAAAATATAGTATGGTTATTATGTCTTTGCATCCATTTCATTTCTACTCCAGGTGAAACAACACTGCCTTGATTTGGGAATTGCTTTGGCAGATTACATCCTGCTCGACATGAGTAATGTCATCAACAGAGAATGTCATTAAGGAAATGCAGGAGAAACTGGGTCAGTATTCATTCATTCAATATATAAGGTAGAATGTCCTTACAGGAACATCTGGTAAAGCCAAAGAAAGACTTGACCGTCCAGAGTGCACTTTTGACCGAAGATCAGCAAGCAAAAACTACAAAGGTCGAGTACATTTCAATCTATTTGTCTGCATGCATTAACACTACCATACATGCACCTTTCCAACTGGTTAGACATTAAAACAGATGCATGCTGCTCATCCGATTCTAGCCCTTGCACTGCTGATCCCAATCACAGTCCCACATGGATATCGAGTTTAAATTTCTCTATGCAACAATGAATCTTTGAACATTAGATACTTTCCAGGATTGCGTCAAGGGTTTCCAAACCAACAAATCTAAGCATCAGTTCCATGGGAACTGAACAGGGCATGAAAGTGAAGCAGAAGTCGTCAAGGTTGAGCATTCAGATACTAGGTGGAATCAGTTAAATGGGAGGGACTACAAATTTTGCTGATCATGTGGTACAGAACAGCGGTCATAACCCCAGCCCACCAAAACCAAATAACCAAATGTGGGCTAATTATACTTCAAATAATCATAACCCATTGGACACTTCAACTTTCACTGCAAAATACTGCATTAGCAATCGTCATTTCACACCAATTTCAAATTTGTTTTCATGTCTTGGCTGGCATATAGGTAGGCACTATAAAATCTCATGGGTATTGGGTAGGAATGTGGATCTCATGAACTCTCAGCAATTTATCTGGATGGTCTCTGTACCTGAGAAATTCTGTTTTGCTTATTTTTTCATCTTCCAGAAGAACTCAACTATCTGGTGTTGGATATTGGAGGAACTGGGAAGTTCGGTTACTTTAAAGGCAAAATGCCATATGTAGTCACTGGCTTGTCAATTTTCTCAGCTGCATCTAACTGAGCAGCATAGCTATGGTCATGCTAAAGGAATCTCAGCGAAGCAACATTGTCACATCATCACTGAGTATGAGATGCAACCGTAGCTCATCAAAACAGCATGAAATCCACTCAAAACAACAAGAAGCACAATATACTAAAACCAAGGCTTGGAGATAAAAATTCATGTTTGAATCTTCCAGCCTCAGGTGTTTTAGGAAGTGTTAGGACTTCATTCAAGCTCTCGTTTCCTGTTACATAAGGTCAGACTAGATAGGCCTCGCTTGTTTTTAAGCTGAGAAACACTACTGTAAGATGCATAGTTGTGTCAACTGATTCAGACAAGAGTGATTACTGAAAAGAATGCGTAGTATGTCCGATAAACACCTTTCAGCACTCATAGCTTTCATTTTTCAAACTGGGTCCTGTCACAATTATGTGACTTTTGCATGAGTGCTATTAATCTGTAATTTAATTGGTTGATCAAACATGTATCGAACTGTTTAAAAAGGACTTTTTAAGAGGAAGAAAAGACACTGACTTAAGATGGCTGCTCCAAGTCACCCGATCTCTAGTATTGCAAATTGACCAGTTTCTGGAAAGTTCCAATGTGAATTACAATTCAGACATGCCACAACATCCTTCTATGGAATTTCACACCTGCTGATGTCAAGAAGTACTTCAAAAGATTTACTGAAACTGCACTGGACCTCACATTTGCCCATCAATAAGGCTACCTCTCAAGGGGAGACAGAGAGTCTGCTAGTACAATAGCTACATGGAAAGGTGTTCTGCCTATCTCATCAGATGGATAATGGGGTTAACGCCCATGGGGAATTACAGAATCTTATCACCCCAACCATGAAACAAAGGCCATGGTTGGTTCAGAAATCAGCAAAGCAAATACTTTGAAATTGTAATGGGGAGGGAGTGTTGTGTGACTGAAGTAACCATTTTTGAAATCTCTTTTGAATATAGCACATAAGCTGCTAAACCAGTGGTCTGGAAGAATCTGCCAAAGGGGCAGTAATACGCTCCCAAGTTAATGCCCTATCTTGCAGTTTAAAAATCAGCACAGAGATAATGAATTTCCATCAATTTTTCCATTGACTCTTATCGCCTGCCATAGGCATATTGGAAGGATTGGCAGGTATGGATCACAGTTTGGGAGAATTATGAATCTATGGTCAATGAGCCCTGGTGTCCTCCTCAGAGACAGGGGCACTGCCTACTGAGCTAAAAGACCCCCCTGGCCAAATAGATGTACATTGCACAAAAATACACTTACAACATGGCTATTGGTCATTCCCACACAAAACAATTATCAAAGATCTACTCTGGACAAAAGACTTTTGCATCCACTTTAGCTTGTGCTTCTTTCAACAAACAATGTGATAAAAGCAGTCAGAGATCAAATTAAGCTTGTAAACCTCGCCAAAGGAAGAATGTACCCCTGAGCTGGTTACAGCAGGTAACCTATGAATGCCATTCTGTCCATTCTAGAGCATTAAAAATTCCAATCTACTGAGAGACATTATCCCACAACTGATAGTAAATCTTTTGGACCGGCTATAATGTATTGGAGAACATTAGCTAAATCCATTGTTTATATCATAACTCTTTCTTGAATTCATAAAATTGCAAATACACCATTTTAACTATCACTCCACTCACTTCTAAACTGGAAACTGCCCCAACATCCCAATTTGCACTATTGTTCCAGACAAAGGAAGGTATCCAAACAGCTGCATGCAGTGTCTGGGGTTGGCTGGGTAACATCACATTCTATGAAAACATGCAGCATGCTAATTTGGCTCTGCTTGCATATTCACATCCCTCTCATTACTAGATAGTTGGAATCAACAAATACTGATTGCATGAATCAAGTGAGAAAGTAACAACTTTTAATGCCAAATTTGAGGAAAACCACTCACTCCTTAATACACTCATTGTTTGCCTCACAATTGCCTGTCCATCTCCTCATTCAACTAGCATAGGTTGAAACTCTGACCATGTTTTAAGGATCATTATGACATGTTAGATGATGTGTGCCAGGCGGACCAAATCCACAAGGGAAACTTGGTCACGCTATCACAATGGCTTTGCAATTTATAAGAAGACGTATGCACTCAATTCAGAAATAGTGAGTCCACTAAGACATTTAGAGATTTTAAAAATTAAATTAAAATATTTATTAACAAAATAAAATATTTCAAGCACATTCATAAGACTACAATTATTTAATACTATAACAACTCCTAAGATTCTAGGGGAAAGAGTATCCTGCAGTCAGTTCTTGTTGAAAATAACAAGAGTGACATCACAAGACAGTGCGAGAGCGCGGTGGAGAGATCAGAACCAGCGCAAGTGCGGGGAAGCTTCAAAAAGTCATGTCAGTACAAAGGTGAGAGCTGATTGGTGAGTAGTGGGTAAGTGTTTTTCTCCAGTTTAAAATAGATTAAGCTAAGGAAAGGTAAGAGTTCTAGTTTTTTAATTTAAAGTACATAAATAATGTAACTATTTTTTTTAAACTGAATTTAATTAAAGGAGGGTTTTTTTTTAACTAGGGGCATGGCAGGGCAGTCCCATGTTATGTACCGCCTGCAACATGTGGGAAGTCCTTGACGCTCTTGTGTTTTTACTAATCATGTGTGCAGACTCTTATAGGACCTTCTACGTAATGGCTTCTACGTAATATAGGACCTTCTACGTAATACACATGATCAGACCAGCTGCAGCTACTTGAGCTCCGAGTTTTTAGACGTGGTCACCCTACAGCTTATGGAAGTGCAGGCAGAGAGGGAATGGGTGACCATCAGGCAGAAGAAAGGTGTCAGGCAGGTAGTCAGGAAATCCCCAGGGTGCATTTTGCTCGAGACCCATTTTTCTGTGTTGGAAAGCGGTGAGTGACTGTTCCTCTGGGGAGTGCAGCCACGCTCATGGCACTGTGAATGGCTCAGCTGCACAGGGAGCAGGGGTGGGGGACGAAAAAGAGGGGAAGAGCAATAGTGGCAGGAGCCTCAACAGTAAGGGGAACAGACAGTTGTTTCTGTGGCCGTAGACGTGACTCCAGGATAGTATGTTGCCTCCCTGGTGCCAGGATCAAGGATGTCACTGAACAGCTGCAGGGCATTCTAAAGGGGGAGGGCAAACAGATTGAGATTGTGGTACACATTGGTACCAACAACATAGGTAGAAATAGGAATGAGATCCTGCATGCAGAATTTAGGGAACTAGGAAGCAGGTTAAAAAGGTCCTGGATCTCTGGATTACTTCCAGTGCCACGCGCTAGTGATTATAGAAATAGGAGGTTAGTCCAGATGAACGCGTGGCTGGAGAGATGATGCAGGAGGGAGGGTTTTAGATTTCTGGGACATTGGGACCATTTCTGGGGGTGGGGGAACTGTGCAAGGTGGATGGGTTGCACCTGATCCGGAATGGGACCAACATCCTTGCGGGGAGGTTTGCTAGTGATATTGGGGAGGGTTTAAACTAATTTGGCAGGGGGATGGGATCCTGAGAGGAGGTTCAGCAGGGGGAGATGCACAGCCAAAATTAGAAGAGAGGGCAAGTGAGTCTGGAAGGCTTAGAAATTATAGGCCAGTTAAGGCACAAGGGAGTTTGGCAAGGTTGGATGGTATTTATTTTAATGCAAGGAATCTGAGAAATAAGGCAGATGGGTTGAGGGCACAAATTAACACATGGAAGTATGATGTAATTGCTGTCACAGAGACATGGTTGAGAGAGGGGCAGGATTGGCAGCTCAATATTCCAGGATATAGGCTGTTCAGATGAGACAGTGAAGGAGGTAAAAGAGGAGGGGGTATTGCAATATTGATCAAGGAATCAATTACAGCAGTAAGGAAGGATGACATCTTAGAAGAATCCTCAAATGAAGCCATATGGGTAGAACTTAAGAAACAAAAAAGGAGTAATCACATTGCTGGGAGTGTACTATCGGCCCCTAAACAGTAAGAGAGAAATAGAAGAGCAGATATGTAGGCAAATTTCAGAGAAATGTAAAAATAATAGGGTAGTAATAGTGGGGGGATTTCATCTTCCTCAACAATAACTGGATTAGTCATAGTGTGATAGGTTTAGAGGGAGCGGAATTCTTAAAATGCATCCAGGAGAGCTTTTTAAGCCATTACGTAGAAGGTCCTATAAGAGAGGGGGCGGTCCTGGACTTAATTTTAGGGAATGAAGCCAGGCAAGTGGTAGAGGTATCAGTGGGGGAGCATTTTGCAGATAGTGAGCATAACTCCGTTAGATTCAAGGTTGTTATGGAAAAGGACAAGGATAGGCCAGAAATCAGAGTCCTAAATTGGGGGAAGGTTGATTTTAATAAGATCAGATATGATTTGGCCAGAGTGGACTGGGAACAGCTACTTTTAGGTAAACCTGCATCAGAACAGTGGGGCTCATTCAAGAATGAAATAGGAAGAGTACAGGGCCAACATATTCTAGTAAAGACAAAGGGTGGGATCAACAAATTCAGGGAACCCTGGATGTTGAGGGTTACACAGGATTGGATAAAGAGAAAAAGGGAGGCTTATGGCAGATACTGAGGGCTCAAACCAGCAGAACCCCTAGAGGAGTATAGAATGTGTAGGGGGAAACTTAAAAAGGAAATTAGGAGGGTAAAAAGGGGGCATACATTGACAGATAAAATAAAGGAAAATCCAAAGTTATTTTACAAGTACATTAAGAGTAAGAGGATAACTAAGGAAAGAGTAGACCCCATTAAGGACCATAGTGGTAATTTGTGTGTGAAGCTGGAAGATGGAGGTAGGGTTCTAAATCAGTACTTTGTGTTGGTGTTCACAAGCGAGAGGGACGATGTGGGTATGGAAATCAGGCAGAAGGACTGTGATATAATTAAAGAAATTAGCATAGAAAGGGAGCAGGTTCTAAGTGGTCTGGCAGGCTTAAAAGCAGATAAATCTCCAGGCCCGGGTGAAATGTATCCCAGGCTGTTGGATGAGGCAAGGGAGGAGATAGCAGGGGTGCTGGCAATAATTTGCATACCGCTCTGGCCACCAGAGAGGTGCCAGGGGACTGGAGGACAGCCAATGTAGTACCGTTATTCAAGAAGAGAGGAAGGGATAAACCAGAGAACTACAGGCCAGTCAGTCTAACCTCAGTGGTGGGGAAACTATTGGAAGCAATTCTGAGGGACAGAATTAATCTGCACTTGGAGAGGCAGGGATTAATCATGGACAGTCAGCATGGTTTTGTTAAGGAAGGTCACGTCTGACCAATTTGATTGAATTTTTCGAAGGGGTGACCAGGTGTGTAGATGAGGGCAATGCATTTGACATAGTCTACTTGGACTTCAGCAAGGTTTTGATAAGGTCCCGCATGGGAGACTGATAACGAAGGTAAGAGCCCCTGGGATCCAGGGCAATTTGGCAGATTGGATCCAGAATTAGCTGAGTGGCAGTAAGCAGAGGGTGATGGCTGAGGGGTGTTTTTGTGAATGGAAGCCTGTGTCCAGTGGGGTTCCACAGGGATCGGTGTTGGGTCCCTTGCTGTTTGTGATATGTATAAATGATTTAGACTTGAATGTAGGAGGGTTGATCAGTCAGTTTGCAGATGACACGAAAATTGGTGGGGTGGTAAATACAGAGGAGGATAGCCTTAAGTTACAGGAGCATTTAGACGGGCTGGTCAGATGGGCTGATCAGTGGCAAATGGAATTTAATCCAGATAAGTGAGAGGTGATGCACTTGGGCAGGACAAACAAGGCAGGGGAATACACGATGAATGGTAGAACTCTGGAAAGTACCGAGGATCAGAGGGACCTTGGTGTGCATGTCCACCTGTCCCTTAAGGTAGCGGGACAGGTAGATAAGGTGGTTAAGAAGGCATATTAAGAAGGCTTTATTAGCCAGGGCATAGAATATAAGAGTAGGGAGGTTATGTTGGAACTGTATAAAACACTGGTTAGGCAACAGCTAGAGTATTGTGTACAGTTCTGGAATCCGCATTATAGGAAGGATGTGATTGCACTAGAGGGTGCGCAGAGGAGATTTACCAAGATGTTGCCTGGTAAATGAGAAGAGATTGGATAGACTGGGGTTATTTTCCCGGGAGCAGAGGAGATTGAGGGGGAACATGATTGAAGTGTATAAAATTATGAGGGGCATAGATAGGGTAGACAGGCAGGAACTTTTCCCCTTGGTGGAGGGATCAATAACCAGGGGGCATAGACTTAAGGTAAGGGGCAGGAGGTTTAGAGGGGATGTGAGGAAGAATTTTTTCATGCAGAGGGTGGTGGGAATCTGGAACTCTCTGCCTGAAAGGGCGTAGAGGCAGAAACCCTCATAACATTTAAGAAGTATTTGGATGTACACTTGTGATGCCATGGCATACAAGGCTATGGGCCTAGTGCTGGAAAATGGGATTAGAATAGTTAGGTACTTGTTTGACCGGCACAGGCCTGATGGGCCAAAGGGCCTTTTTCTGTGCTGTAGACCTCTATGACTCAAATTCCTAATTAACCTGACTCCCAGTTACACACCCTCTTTAAGGCAACTCTAAGTCCAGAAGAGATTTTACATTTAAGAAAAAACAGCAAGTTAACACAGTACCCATTTAACAGTGAAATTCCAAAAGGTTTTCTCCAACTTCAGTTACTGGACACCAGAGACTTATTCCCAAATGGCTGGATGCTTCTTCAAGGCTGTTTCACACACTCCTGTTGCCCCCAACATAGCCTTTCACTCTCCTTTATACATGTGTCTCTTTTCAATACATAAATTGCATTGTTCCATAGATTGTTGGAACTGTACCTCTCCTATTATATAAAAACTTTCATATTGCCAACATTGTCAGTAACTTTTGGGAAAAATAAATATACCCCTTAGACTTCCTTATCTGGCTAGTTGTAAACAGACTATCAACCCGTTGAAATCATAACAATCCCTTCACTCATCTAAAAATGCAAATTCCCTTCACACCTTACATGGTAAGCCAGCATCCATGTTCACTCATTAGCATTTTAAATACATTTCTACACCTAGCTTCTTTTGATAATTCCAAGCTTGCAGTATGCCTAACTCCAAATGTAACTAAATAACACAGACAAAACCATCTACACTCAAACCCATAAACCCAGTTTACAACAAACCAGAAAATATTATGAAAACTATTATACTTTCATAACAGGATGGTGATCTTACCACAAGCATATGTCTGAACTTTTCTCATCTCCTCCTTCAATTGTCGGAGTCTTTCTTGTAATTCATTCATTTCAACAGCATTGCAGCGGTTCATCCGACCATCCATAGCAGAGAAAAATTTAGCCTGCAAAGAAAACACCCACATGTACTAGTCTTTGACCTGACCTGACCCACAATCAGTGCTCGAAAGGCAATAGCATAGCTTTTAGCTTTGGGAAACCAACACATAAAGGGAGCATGTAAGTTTGATGCTCGACCCTTGAGACAAATCTGGACTCTGCAACATCTGGCTCAGATTCCCCGTTTTTAAAATTTCTTTCCTATTACATTTGTTCATGTAATCTTCTCATCATATTAGCTGCTACCTCAGACTAGAGCTCTACCTAACAGTAAATAGCATAAACTGCAAGACTCAAGGGTAAAAGTGACAGCCAACATCTAGCCCCAAGCTTTTTGCATTTTTAGCAATTCATCACACTTCAAACTTATCTAAAACAGGTGACTCTGCTCAAAGTAATTGGCTGCTATTAGTTAATCAGGTAACCAGTGTTGCATGCAATAACTTGGCTTGTCATGTATACAGCACTGTCAGTGACACTACAGCTGAAATTGGGGCTTGGCCTAAATAGCCAAGTGGTTATGGTACTGGGCTTGTAACCCTAAGATCAAGAGTTCAAATCTCACAATGGCAAACTATGAAACAATGTAACTTCATCTGAAACAGATGGAAACAGGTTTACTCAAAAGAGTATCAAGAGTTCAAATCTCACAATGGCAAACTATGAAACAATGTAACTTCATCTGAAACAGATGGAAACAGGTTTATTCAAAAAGAGTATCAAGAGTTCAAATCTCACAATGGCAAACTATGAAACAATGTAACTTCATCTGAAACAGATGGAAACAGGTTTACTCAAAAGAGTATCAAGAGTTCAAATCTCACAATGGCAAACTATGAAACAATGTAAAAGGATTTTCATTTGGCTTGGCCTAAATGGCCAAGTGGTTATGGTACTGGGTTTATAACCCCAAGATCAAGAGTTCAAATCTCACAATGGCAAAACAATGTAACTTCATCTGAAACAGATGGAAACAGGTTTACTCAAAAGAGTATCAAGAGTTCAAATCTCACAATGGCAAACTATGAAACAATGTAACTTCATCTGAAACAGATGGAAACAGGTTTACTCAAAAGAGTATCAAGAGTTCAAATCTCACAATGGCGAAACAATGTAACTTCATCTGAAACAGATGGAAATGGGTTTGTACTCGAAAGAGTTACAGCTGAAATTGGGGCTTGGCCTAAATAGCCAAGTGGTTATGGTACTGGGTTTGTAACCCCATGATCAAGAGTTCAAATCTCACAATGGCAAACTATGAAACAATGTAACTTCATCTGAATAGGAACAGATGGAAACGGGTTTGTACTCAAAAGAGTTACAGCTGAAATTGGGGCTTGGCCTAAATAGCCAAGTGGTTACAGTACTGGGCTTGTAACCCTGAGATCAAATCTCACAATGGCAAACTATGAAACAATGTAACTTCATTTGAAACAGATGGAGAAAAAAAACGTGTTTGTACTCAAAAGAGTTACAGCTGAAATTGGGGCTTGGCCTAAATAGCCGAGTGGTTACAGTACTGGGCTTGTAACCCCAAGATCAAGAGTTCAAATCTCACAATGGCAAACTATGAAACAATGTAACTTCATCTGAATAGGAACAGATGGAAACATGTTTGTACTCGAAAGAGTTACAGCTGAAATTGATGAGAATAAAGCAACTTGTGCCTTGGTATAAGATGTAAAAAGGAGTGGGTTCTGGTGCAATCAACCTTATTTTGATTGGTTTATGCTTACAGTACCTTAATAAAGGATTTCAACCCAGCCTTCTCCAGTTCAGCCTGTTTGCGTCTGCGCACCACCTTCTCACACAGTAATGGGTTCTGATCCAGAGTGTGAAATAAGTCCTGCAGTGCCTTTTCCGTATAGGTCAGTGCTTCGGACTCAAATTCTTCTTTGGTCAGGCGCCTACAGAACATTTTGCTCAGTGGATATTCTTGATCAAATTCCTCGAGAGTTTCCATCTCAACTATGGGTTTGGAAAACAAAGATGAAACATTTTAATGATGAATTCATTTTATGCGTGCTCAGACACATTTTCTTCATCAGGCTTCTAAAGTGTATGATAAAATATAGAGTCAGCCATCGCATTAGAAAAAGGATAAGGGAGACAGGGAGAGCGAGAGCAGAGATTACCCATTTTATAGGATCTGCTTTATACATTGAGTGACATGACTCCCACGTACTGTGGGACTCTGACCTTTACAATAAAAATTGCAATTCAGACAGAATGGGCAAAACATGTTTGACTGTTTTCTGATACAAAGGAAGTCTCAGAACACTTATATATTAGAGCATCTGAAGTGCTGTAACCTGCAAGGCTACGAACCAGGTGCTAAAAAGTGGGATTCAAATGAGCGGCTAGTTTCTTTTCTCTTTTTGGTCAGCACAGACACGATGAGCTAAATGGCCTCTTTCTGCACCATAACTTTTCTATGGTTCTATCATTCCAAAAAGGGGGGAGGGGATACTATATAGTCAGTAAAAGAATAAAGGAGCTTTTATTCAGGAAGCAAACAAATTCAAAGTAGGAGATAAAGGCCTGGTAATGGATAGGTTTCCAGGTTGTTTCCAAAGGCAGGGAGGTGTTATTTTGGAAGAAAACTTGAAACAGAGCACAGTAGCTGAAAGATCAGCATCCAACTGTGGGGTGAAGGTTGTAAAGGCTGAGAAGCAACCATCAAAAGAACTGTAGGTTTCAACATATGGCCAGACAAGAAAAAAAAAGACAAGTACCATCAGGTCTGAAGAGTGATTTGCTATGGGAAGCTTGCGGATGTGGGCAAGGACAGGAGTGACAGGTGAGCAGGTCTTTGTGCAAGAAAGGACTTGGGCAACAGATTCTTGATCAATTGGAATTTGTGATCATTGGAGGATGGAGATGAGATGATACTGGAAATTTGACCTGTGGTAAAGACAACATGGAACGTTGAAGGAATACAGCAGTGGAGAAAATGGGCGGTGTATATGATGTAATCTCTTTAATGTTAATATATTTATAAAGTGATAAGGCAAGATACTCTTGTGCTAGACTGTACAATTTGATTTACCACTGCCAAGGTTATAAAAGGTGGAACAAATCGACTTCCTGTTATAGGCTGAATTCACTTCGGCTAGGGACTTAGTAGGTGAAATTTCAGACCAAACGAAGCATGATTGAGCAAAGCATGCTTGGGAACTCACTGGCCTACCTGCCATGAACCAAGACATTAAGATAGTAACTTTGCAAGATGTAAAATAATGCAGCATTTTAAAAAAAAAATCAAGTACATAAGTTCAAGAAGTTGCAAGTTCAATTTCAACAGAGTAAACAGAAGTAAGGATTAGATTTTAAATGCTCAAATGCAGCAGAGAATGCCATACCAGAGTGGGGCCCCTAATCCACACACAGAATTGACCATCTTGGCCCAAGCCATCATCTCATGAGATGAAAGGCTGCCAGAAACCACCTTGTGTTGAAAGCGAAAAAAAAAACTGACACCAGCGAGGCAACATGCCTCCCTTCACTGTAGAGGAGTGTCACACAAGGACTCAAGACTCATTATCAAGTGAATCATCATTCACCTTGCTCCGAACCCAGGCTTCCACTGAATGAGAAAGACCGAGAAAAACAAGACTGCAAGATTACTTACTTGAAAATCCCCCCACAGCAACGGCAGGATGAGGGGTCAAATCAGTTTTGCAGTGCTCCAAGCTCCTTAATACAATATATAACACTCTGTATACTTTTAGAGACATTACAGTTATGCGACTTTATTCAATATTAAATACCTGCCAATCACCCAGCCATCATTAAACATCTTACAAAATAAACAGCAGAGGTCTGGGTTATCTATTCCAGTTTCCTGGAGCACACGGACATCCCTCGGTATCGGGATTCCTGCATATCTCTCCTGTACTGAAAACAAACCGCAACCGAATGGCAGCCAAACAAGAACTGGAAGTTCAAAGAAGCGACGGGCAGATCGGCAGCTTCACGCTGACCCGGGAGAGATCCGATTATCACCTCAGCAGAGAGCAGCGCCGCTCCGGGCTCTCCCCCTCCGACAGGCCGCACGCTCCGGGCTCTCCTCCTCCGACAGGCCGCACGCTCCGCGCTCTCCCCCACCTCCGACAGGCCGCAGATCCCGGCCTCTCACAGTCTTTTCCTTCAAACCACCAAAATCAAATCTCCCCCGCTTCCAGAGTAAACCAATCGGGTACGACCAGAGATCCAAGTGACCAATCATACTTCTACAGAAACAGAGCGCCAATCAGAAAAAGGATTGTTGTGGTGTTCCTGGTGCAGTCCCATTGGGCCACAAGGCAGCCATCTTGGTGAGGGCAACTATTGGGCTAACTAACATTAGCCATTAGGTTCGTGCCCATCCTAATGGCTGATAAAAGAAGACTAATGGCAGAAGTCTGAAATTTAAACGATACCGGGTAGGACAGTAGCAGACCCATAACGTGAACAAGTTTCCATTCAGAAAACTAATTTTCCAAGCTTGAGCTAATCTTCAGATTTCTGTCTGGGATTGGGATTTACAGCAGGGCTAATGGAACTTGGGGAATTTTCAGAATATGAAATCTTAGGCCAAAGAAGTGACAAGTCTACCAAATACCAGGGCTCATTCAACCTAAAACCCGAGAAAGGGGATACGAGGACTTTAGGCTGGGATTTTCTGTTCCCACTGGTATTGGGCGTGTTTGGTGGCGTGAGCGGAGAATATGGCGAGAAGGCCAAAAATCGGTTTTACGATGTCGTGAAACCAGTTTGCGATCATCCACTCAGCTCATCAATGGCGGCCCACGTTCACCGCCAACGGACATCCAGGAAACTCATTGTAATACACCAGCATATCACTATGAGCCCAGCCTGCTGGACTCATATCCCTACTGGATCGTCCGCCCACTTCAGCGGGAAAATATGCCGGTGCAGAACATGTTTTGACAACCATGACATGCAGAAATTGGGACTCACCACCAGGGCCTGCTCACATCATGGACATCCGAGGAGAAGATGCTGGAGCCCGACAGCAACAGGATCCTGGAGGAACATCCATGGCATGCAGGGTGGATTATCATGCACATGGCTCTGCTGTGAAGCAGCTCATTGATGTTGGAAAGTCACCGTTGATGCTCACAATGAACGATGGTCGGTGGGGTGGGAGAGGAAGGCCTAGGATCAACTGGGAGAGGAAGAGATATCGGGGGGGGGGGGTGAGGTTGAGAGTGGGAGAATGAAGGTTTCGGGTGTTGAGTTTGGGTGGGAGGTAGGGAGTGAATATGGGGGAGGAGGGGGTAATGGCAGAGCAGATGGGGGAATGGGAGGGAGGGAATGGGAGGGGGGAGAATGGGAGGGAGGGGGAGGGGGTGAATGGGAGGGAGGGGGAGAGGGGGGAAATGGGAGGGAGGGGGAGAATGG